>NC_090825.1:90679558-90992941 GCF_028021215.1 Eschrichtius robustus
GGTCCCAGAAGGAGAAGAGAGAGAGAAAGGACCAGAGAAAATATTTGAAGAGATTATAGTCAAAAACTTCCCTAACATGGGAAAGGAAAGAGCCACCCAAGTCCAGGAAGTGCAGCGAGTCCCATACAGGATAAACGCAAGGAGAAACACGCTGAGACACATCATAATCAAATTGGCAAAAATTAAAGACAAAGAAAAATTACTGAAAGCAGCAAGGGAAAAATGACAAATAACATACAAGGGAACTCCCAGAAGGTTAACAGCTGATTTCTCAGCAGAAACTCTACAAGTCAGAAGGGAGTGGCGTGATATACTTCAAGTGATGAAAGGGAAGAACCTACAACCAAGATTACTCTACCCGGCAAGGATCTCATTCAGATTTGATGGAGAAATCAAAAGCTTTACAGGCAAGCAAAAGCTAAGAGAATTCAGCACCACCAAACCAGCTCCACAACAAATGCTAAAGGAACTTCTCTAAGTGGGAAACACAAGAGAAGAAAAGGACCTACAAAGGCAAACCCAAAACAATTAAGAAAATGGTCATAGGAACATACATATCGATAATACCTTAAACGTGAATGGATTAAATGCTCCAACCAAAAGACACAGGCTTGCTGAATGGATACAAAAACAAGACCCATATATATGCTGTCTACAAGAGACCCACTTCAGACCTAGGGACACATACAGACTGAAAGTGAGGGGATGGAAAAGATATTCCATGCAAATGGAAATTCAAAAGAAAGCTGGAGTAGCTATACTCATATCAGATAAAATAGACTTTAAAATAAAGAATGTTACAAGAGACAAGGAAGGACACTATATAATGATCAAGGGATCAATCCAAGAAGAAGATGTAACAACTGTAAATATATATGCACCCAACATAGGAGCACCTCAATACATAAGGCAACTGCTGACAGCTATAAAAGAGGAAATCAACAGTAACACAATAATAGTGGGGGACTTTAACACCTCACTTACACCAACAGACAGATCATCCAAAATGTAAATAAATAAGGAAACAAAGCTTTAAATGACACAACAGACCAGATAGATTTAATTGATATTTATAGGACATTCCATCCAAAAACAGCAGATTACACTTTCTTCTCAAGTGTGCACAGTACATTCTCCAGAATAGATCACATGTTGGGTCACAAATCAAGCCTCAATAAATTTAAGAAAATTGAAATCATATCAAGCACCTTTTCTGACCACAACGCTATGAGATGAGAAATGAATTACAGGGGAAAAAAACGTAAAAAACACAACCACATGGAGGCTAAACAATACGTTACTAAATAACCAAGCGATCACTGAAGAAATCAAAGAGGAAATCAAAAAATACCTAGAGACAAATGACAATGAAAACACGATGATCCAAAACCTATGGGATGCAGCAAAAGCAGTTCTAAGAGGGAAGTTTATAGCTATACAAGCCTACCTCAAGAAACAAGAAAAATCTCAAGTAAACAATCTAACCTTACACCTAAAGGAACTAGAGAAAGAAGAACAAACAAAACCCAAAGTTAGCAGAAGGAAAGAAATCATAAAGATCAGAGCAGAAATAAATGAAATAGAAACAAAGAAAACAATAGCAAAGATCAATAAAACTAAAAGCTGGTTCTTTGAGAAGATAAACAAAATTGATAAACCATTAGCCAGACTCATGAAGAAAAAGAGGGAGAGGACTCAAATCAATAAAATTAGAAATGAAAAGGAGAAGTTACAACAGACACCACAGAAATACAAAGCATCCTAAGAGACTACTACAAGCAACTTTATGCCAATAAAATGGACAACCTGGAAGAAATGGACAAATTCTTAGAAAGGTATAACCTTCCAAGACTGAACCAGGAAGAAACAGAAAATATGAACAGACCAATCACAAGTAATGAAATTGAAACTGTGCTTAAAAATCTTCCAACAAACAAAAGTCCAGGACCAGATGGCTTCACAGGTGAATTCTATCAAACATTTAGAGAAGAGCTGACACCCATCCTTCTCAAACTCTGCCAAAAAATTGCAGAGGAAGAAACACTCCCAAACTCATTCTATGAGGCCACCATCACCCTGATACCAAAACCAGACAAAGATACTACAAAAAAACAAAATTACAGACCAATATCACTGATGAATATAGATGCAAAAATCCTCAACAAAATACTAGCAAACAGAATTCAACAACACATTAAAAGGATCATACACCACGATCAAGTGGGATTTATCCCAGGGATGCAAGGATTCCTCAATATACGCAAATCAATCAATGTGATACACCATATTAACAAATTGAAGAATAAAAACCATATGATCATCTCAATAGATGCAGAAAAAGCTTTTGACAAAATTCAACACCCATTTCTGATAAAAACTCTCCAGAAAGTGCGCAAAGAGGGAACCTACCTCAACATAAAAAAGGCCATATACGAGAAATCCACAGCAAACATCATTCTCAATGGTGAAAAACTGAAAGCATTTCCTCTAAGATGAGGGACGAGACAAGGATGTTCACTGTCACCACTATTATTCAACATAGTTTTGGAAGTCCTAGTCACGGCAATCAGAGAAGAAAAAGAAATAAAAGGAATACAAATTGGAAAAGAAGAAGTAAAACTGTCGCTGTTTGCGGATGACATGATACTATACATAGAGAATCCTAAAAATGCCACCAGAAAACTACTAGGGCTAATCAATGAATTTGGTAAAGGTGCAGGATACAAAATTAATGAACAGAAATCTCTTGCATTCCTATACACTACTGATGAAAAGTCTGAAAGAGAAATTAAGGAAACACTCCCATTTACCATTGCAACAAAAAGAATAAAATACATAGGAATAAACCTACCTAGGGAGACAAAAGACCTGTATGCAGAAAACTATAAGACACTGATGAAAGAAATTAAAGATGATACCAACAGAGGGAGAGATATACCATGTTCTTGGATTGGAAGAATCAATATTGTGAAAATGACTATACTACCCAAAGCAATCTACAGATTCAATGCAATCCCTATCAAGTTACGAATGGCATTTTTTACGGAACTAGAATAAATCATCTTAAAATTTGTATGGAGACACAAAAGACCCCGAATAGCCAAAGCAATCTTGAGGGAAAAAAACGGAGCTGGGGGAATCACACTCCCTGACTTCAGACTATACTACAAAGCTACAGTAATCTAGACAATATGGTACTGGCACAAAAACAGAAACATAGATCAATGGATCAAGATAGAAAGCCCAGATATAAACCCACGCACCTATGGTCAACTAATCTATGACAAAGGAGGCAAAGATATACAATGGAGAAAAGACAGTCTCTTCAATAAGTGGTGCTGGGAAAACTGGACAGCTACATGTAAAAGAATGAAATTAGAACACTCCCTAACACCATACACAAAAATAAACTCAAAACAGATTCGAGACCTAAATGTGAGACCGGACACTATAAAACTCTTAGAGGAAAACATAGGAAGAACACTCTTTGACATCAATCACAGCAAGATATTTTTTGATCCACCTCCTAGAGTAATGGAAATAAAAGCAAAAATAAACAAATGGGACCTAATGAAACTTCAAAGCTTTTGCACAGCAAAGGAAACCATAAACAAGACGGAAAGACAACCCTCAGAATGGGAGAAAATATTTTCAAACAAATCAACAGACAAAGGATTAATCTCTATAATATATAAAAGCTCATGCAGCTCAATATTAAAGAAACAAACAACCCAATCCAAAAATGGGCAGAAGACCTAAATAGACATTTCTCCAAAGAAGACATACAGATGGCCAAGAAGCACATGAAAAGCTGCTCATCATCACTAATTATTAGAGAGATGCAAATCAAAACTACAATGAGGTATCACCTCACACCAGTTAGAGTGGGCATCATCAGAAAATCTACAAACAATAAATGCTGGAGAGGGTGTGGAGAAAAGGGAACTCTCTTGCACTGTTGGTGGGAATGTCAATTGATACAGCCACTATGGAGAACAGTATGGAGGTTCCTTAAAAAAACTAAAAATAGAATTACCATATGATCCACCAATCCCACTACTGGGCGTATACCCAGAGAAAACCATAATTCAAAAAGACACATGCACCCAATGTTCATTGCAGCACTGTTTACAATAGCCAGGTCATGGAGGCAACCTAAATGTCCATTGACAGATGAATGGATAAAGAAGTTGTGGTACATATATACAATGGAATATTACTCAGCCATAAAAAGGAACGAAATTGAGTCATTTGTTGAGACGTGGATGGATCTAGAGACTGTCATACAGAGTGAAGTAAGTCAGAAAGAGAAAAACAAATATCGCATATTAATGCATGTATGTGGAACCTAGAAAAATGGTACAGATGAACCGGTTTAAAGGGCAGAAGTTGAGACACAGATGTAGAGAACAACATATGGACACCAAGGGGGGAAAACCGCGGTGGGGTGGGGATGGTGGTGTGTTGAATTGAGCGATTGGGATTGACATGTATACACTGATGTGTATAAAATTGATGACGAATAAGAACCTGCAGTATAAAAAAACAAACAAAAAAACCCAACTAATACTAAACTTTCTTTGGGTTATTTGTATGGAAATATGTTAATATAAATGTTTCAGACATTAATAAAAAATAAAAAAATAATGAATGGGTATGCTGTCAAATGTTTCCTCTGAATTTTTTTGAGCTGATTCCATGAATTTTTCTCATTTAATCTATTAAGGGGTTATCTATATTTATGGATTTTTCTAATATTAAACCTTCCTTTTACACTGGGATAAACCCAAATTGGCTGTAGTGTATACCTGTTTTAAACATTATTGGATTTTATTTGCAAATAATTTCTTTGTATTTATAGTACTAAGTGAAATAGACCTATAATTTTCCTTTTCCATAATGTCCTTATCTTATTTTGGTATCAGGATTATTCAAGCCTCATGTAAGCAGCTTGGAGGTACTTCCTCTTTGCTACTGTCTGGAAGAGTTTGCATTAAACTGTGAACATCTGTTCTTTGTTTACTCATTAAAAATCAAGAATACAGTTTAAAAATGATTTCTTGGATATAATACCAAAAGCGCAGGCAACAAAATAAAAAATAGATGAACTGGACTACATCAAAATTAAAAACTTCTTTGCATCAAAGGACAAAGTTAACAAAATAAAATGGCAACTCATGGAATGGGAGAAAACATTTGCAAATTAAAACATTTGCAAATTATGTATCTGATAAAGTTTTACTAACCAGAAGAGATAAAAAACTCCTATAACTCAAAAACAATAAAAACAACCTGATTAAAAAATGGAAAACTGACTTTAATAGACGTTTCTCCAAAGAAAATATATAAATGGCCAACAAGCACATAAAAATATTCCTTGACGTCCCTAATCTTTATGGAAATGCAAATCAATACCATAATGAAATACTACCTCACACGCTTTGGGATGGCTATTATCAAAAAAAAAAGCAAACCAAAAAAAGAAAAACAGAAAATAACAAGTGCTAGCAAGGGTGCAGAGAAAGTGGAACCCCTGTGAACTGTTGGTAGATATATAAAATGGTGCAGTTGCTGTAGAAAATAGTATGGTGGTTCCTCAAAATATTAAGAATAGAATTACCATATTATTCATCAGTTCCTCTTCTGAGTATATTCCCAAAAGGATTGAAAGCAGGGTTTCAAACAGATATTTGTATACCCATGATGATAGCAGCATTATTTACAACAGCCGAAAGTTGGAAGCGATCCAAGTGTCCAGCGACAGATAAATGAATGAACAAAATGTGGTATATACATACAATGGAATATTTTTCTGCCTTAAAAAGCAAGGAAATTTTAACACATGCTACACATGTGTGAACCTTCAGGACATTGTTTTAAGCGAAATAAGCCAGTCACTAAAAGACAAATAATGCATGAATCTACATATATAGGGTACCTAGAGTATTCAAATGCATAGATACAAAAATCAGAATAGTGGTCACCAAGAACTGCGAGGAGAGAAGAATGGGGAGATTCTGTTTAATGGGTACAGAGTTTCAGTGTTAAAGGCTGAAGAGTTCTGGAGGTGGATGGTGGTGATTCTTGCATAGCAATGTGAATGTACTTAGTATCACTGAACAGTACACTTTAAAATGGTCAAAATGGTAACTTTTATGCTATGTGTATTTTATCACAATTCAAAATATTTTTTAAACAAAGAATACAGATATTATTCCGTGTAGCTGATGTGGCTTTCCTCTGTTTCACAGAGAGACTTGGAAGCAATTCCCCTAGTTTCAGCTCTATCTCCCACCCACTGCACCCATAGGACTTGCTAACTCTCAGCACAAACTCTGTGTGACTTCCACTAATACAATCACCTCCTATGTCCTCAACACAACTTCTAGAATATATTCTGTGCAGTGACACTTCTTGCTTTGTTTCATCCATCAACTTCTCTCCAAATACCTCCTTTCAGATTTGTTGAAATGTCTTATTTGTTGATATCTTCTGCTCTCATGTTTTTCACTATCTATTAGAACAGAAGATAGTCAGTCTCCATAAGCAAGGACTTTATTGCTACATACTACTGAAGAACATCACTCAACAGATTACACCTTAAACCAAGCACTCTCTTTTGGAATGTGCAATGTTTAGCCTCAGATAGGTAAGTACAGGTTTTGTATGCCATGAATTTATATATCCCATGCAGTTACAAGTGTTCTGCAATATATACCACCTTCTTTGTTTAAATAAAGGAAACTCATCTAGCCTACTAGTTGACAAAGCTGAACTTCTGCAAGTAGCTTTTGTAAACAAAAAGAAATACTTTATTTTTTAAACAGCTCCTATAAACCTCAGCCACCTGGGTGTTTAGGGAAGTTCTGAGTTATAAGAAATTTTAAAAGAAAATTTCCCCTAGAAGTCTGCCACCTGGCCCCCAAGCATTTCATTAAGATCAGTATTCATTCCCAAACTTTTTGGTAGGAAGGAGAAGGAAACTGGTCATAACTCCAAATTTTTCCTGGAACAATAGTTATGAGGGGTTTTTTTCCCCCAATTTGTACTTCTTGTTGTAAGGATCCTAATAGACAGGGGAGACAAATGTCTGTGCTCAGTCTGCAATATTATACTGGAATCTCCTTTATTTTTAATTGGTACCTTATTGGCTTAATAATACTTTCTGATGATTTGTCTATAGTCTCCCTACCACCTGCTATAGAGAATAAAATAGGATCCTACACGCTAAGGACATGGATTTATTGTTTGAACTAGGTAGGAATAACCTCACATTAGGTTTTACCACTTAACTGCTACAATAAAAACAACAGCAACAAAAACAGCCTTAAAGCCAGGTTCAGCAAAGTCAAAATTAGTATTTTTGGTGGATAGCTTCCAACAAATAGTAGGTATACATCCAACAATCTAATATGGCAGGTCAACTGACTTAGAAATGAAAGGTACATTTTAAATCTAAATCAACTTGAAAGGATCACCAAGAAATTATAATAACTAAAGCTAGCCACTTTGTTCAATTACTTATGACCGTGTAAAGTGTTTTCTAAGTTCTCTTTTGAAAATTTAACAGCTAAAATTATTTTAACTGTTCCTGGGATAAAAATCAGGAAACTCTTGGCAGCCACTCTCCAAAATGCTAGAGTAGACCCAGAACCTAGTTTAATCCTTGGCCAATCTCCATGTGGTGATGGGATGACCATCCACTCAGACATATATCTTAGAATAAATTACATAAGTACACCTCTGATTTTTAACAAAAGCATATCCACCTTCTATTCTTTTCCATTGATAATACGATGTGAAAATCAACCTTAATGGACAATTTTTACTATCTGCTTGGCTGTGAGCCATAATATTATTGGGTGATTGCCTAAAATAATGTATAATTTATACACTCCTCCAGGTATACTAGATTTTGTCTTGCATCCAGCAATAGCATTAAAGAGCTATATCTATAACACATTGCTTTAGCTACTTAAAAATAATTCTTTCTGTATTATAAGTTCACATCATGTTATCTAGTTATTTTGAGGAATAATGAAAAGTAACAAAATTAATTCTTTTATCATGGTGTTTTGTTGAGAATTTGCCCATCATACCACTTGGCTTACTGGGGAAGACTCATGGTAGAAACACCCTCAAGTATGACATTGTCCAAAAGCCAAATAAATGTGGTCTTCTCAGTACATGATTTGTGTTTAGACCATGAACACTATAAATTTTGCTTCTGGGCTTGTTGCTCTCTTTGTTTTGTTAGAGGGAAGCTCAGAACCACTTTTGTACCTCACTTCCTATCATATATGTAGCATCTTTGTGGTATCGACTTTTTAATTAACTGTATCCCTGGTACATTTCCTATCTTGATTTTACCTTCACTAATATTTATTCACCAGTATTTTTTAATCCTACTATATATAATTTATGTGTATGTATAAATCACCTTTATTCTTTTACATAAAAAAGGATAATATAAAACAAACAAAACAAATCACTACACAGGACAAAAGCCAAGCAAACAGCTAAACTACTGCATCCCTTGCCTCACTGTCCTCTCTAACCTGGGACTTGTACTACAGTGGCTATTATAAAAACAGAGATCTGGGGACTTCCCTGGTGGTGCAGTGGTTAAGAATCCGCCTGCCAATGCAGGGGATATGGGTTTGATCCCTGGTCCAGTAAGATCCCACATGCTGTGGAGCAATTAAGCCCATGCGCCACAACTACTGAGCCTGAGCTCTAGAGCCCACAAGCCACAACTACTGAGTCTGAGTGCTGCAACTACTGAAGCCTGCGCGCCTATAGCCCGTGATCTGCAACAAGAGAAGTCACCACAATGAGAAGCCCATGCACTGCAACGAAGAGTAGCCCCCACTCGCTGCAACTTGAGAAAGCCCGCACGCAGCAACAAAGACCCAATGCAGCCAAAAATAAATAAATAAATTTAAAAACAAGAAAATTTTCTTTAAAAAAAATCAAAGATTTGAGAACATATTCATCTTACATTTGTTGAACCAGTTATTGAGAAAATTTTGTGATATGCCTACTTGTGTGTCAGGCACCATGATCACAGGTAAGCTTGCAAAGAAATGTAAGTTATGGTCCTCAATATCCAAGAATCTCAAACTCTAGTAGGAAAAGCAGATAAGTGCAACAGAGCATGGTAAATATAACAGTAATACAGAATTTTTAAAAGTGACATGAATACATAATATTTACATTACAATTGTCATTCTTAGTTTGATGAATTATAGAATTCAAAATGTATCTGAAAGAAAGAGAGGGGGCATGTCAGAAGGATGAAGCATGGAAGGACACAAAGCAAAAGTAACCACACGTGAAAAGATACTGAAAGATTACTTGGTACATTCAAGGTTTTATAAATGGCTGGAGTTTCTTGTGTTTATGTAGGTGTGGGGAGCAGGAGCAACATGTGAGTCTCAGGTTGTGCACTGTATAAACCCAGGTAGCACCATTTACTTAGATTACAACATGAATGGTAGCCCCTAGGGAGGTGCAGCACAAAACCTGCATAATTACATGTGATAGCAGGAGTGTAGAAATGGGGAAGGGAGGAAGTACGATATCCATAAAGCTTTGTTACTCACTACAAGGACACTAAAATCATTTCATTTTAATAGTTAATTCTTTGTAACATTATGTACCTTTGTGAAATTTTACCTACACTGCATGGCTTTGTCCATAGGACAAGAATCTCATCTATATATCTGACTTTGATATCATCATCATCTAATCTGGGTGAAGCTGTAAACTATGAGAGAGTTTTTGAACTTTAAATACCCTTGATGTGAATGCTTAGTCAGAGCCAACCTCCCTAAGGTTATTCCATAAAGGTAAGTCCCATACAGAGGACACACAGGTAGGCACTAATTCCAGCATAATATATATTTATGAAATCATGTAACGGTCAGCTACATCTCTTTAAATGAAGAGGAGAGTGTCTAACAACCAGGTCTAAAGATTTGGGCCCAATGAGCTGGAAAATAGAATTTTAATAGAAGTACCATCAGAGAAGGGGCAGAAATCTATCCTAGATGAGGCCATGAAGGCTTCGTCATAAATCTGGAGAGAACTCTAGGTTTTGTCACTGCTGAAGGTCACAGTTGACAAGCAAAAGGAATGGACTTATACTGTTCAAAGACCAGCATGACTGGGGGCCAGGAAAGAGTCTGGCAAAATGCAGAGAAAGGCACAAATTCATATGAACATCTCAGGACTGATGTGGATAAGTCGATAAGGAATGTATTTGCAGAGTCATTTGGTGTTTCTAGATAAGCAACCAATAAAGGTATTCATTCCATCATGTTCCTGCAAGTGATAATTAATCATGGACCACCTTAAAACTACATCAAATATGAATGAGAAAATGTAGGCTTTTTAACTGGTGGGACTTTAATTTTGATCTGTTTTAATCCCTTCTTTTACTTATGAGGAATCAGAAAACCAAAGGGGTGAAGTGGTCTGGTAAACAGTGAAGAGAATTGCTTGAAAGAACAGAGCTAGAACTTCTTTCAATTTATCATGCTGACCTTGAAACCAATTTCTATATTATTCAGTCTCTTCTTCCTAAATTTTAGATGGAGCTGAAGTGTAGTTCAAACAACATATGACCAAATATTCTGTCTTATCTCTTAGCAAACAGCCTAGAATCTAAATATCCAAATGAGGGACTGCTTTCTTTGGCGTTTCTAAATTTATCCTTACAACATGCTTGACCTGCATGGCTCTCTGCCCCTGAATTTCTGCAGCCCCTATTATCACATACATGCTGACTCAGCTCTAATCACAAAGAATAAATGTAAATATGCCATGCTAGTTTTGCAAAACTAAAACTAAACATGGTGTTAATGTCACAAGGTTATTAACTCATTCATTCAATGAGAGAATGTTTATTCAGTATCTATTATAAACTTTTGGGGGTGGTGTTGTTTCCCAATATAAGTTTTCCTTTCCTAAGAGCAATGTGATTTGAGGGGTTAGGAATTATCCCTTTCCTATCTAATATAGCCTGGCTAGACTTTAATTAGTAACATTTCCCCTCCTCAGTGGAATAGCATGAGATCTCAGCTAGGTCTTTCAGATGCTCTTTCCTCTCATTTGCATCTTCAGCAGAGAGTCTAAGAGACTGAAAGTGTTTGGAGCCCCATCCTGAGCAGCAGCAACATTCTGATCATTGACTGGAGGACCACTGCTGTGTTAGCTCCCATCAGCTCCAAGAGCTCCCCAAATCCTTACCACAATTTTGATTTTGCTTTTATTAGCCACAGTTGTTTTCTCTTGTTTGGAGCCAAAGAACTTAGCTGATTATCTATCATGTAGTCACCACTATGTTAGATGCTAAATACTAAAAACAGAAAGACAATATAAAGTAATTAAAAGGCAGAGCCCCATTTCTCCAAGAATTTTCTATACAGCTGAAAAGGCAAGACATGCATTTAAGAAACTAATACATAATGCAATAGATCATTTATTACCAAGCTGATTGTTCAGGACAATAAAAGTTATAGGAATCCAGAAAAGAAAGGGGAGATCAGAAAAGGCTGGATTTTAAAAGGTGGGTATAAATTCAATAGAGAAAGGAAATGACCAGTTAGATGTGGGCAATCAAATAAAGCAGAACTTTGAATCCAGAATGAACTAACTATGTTACAAGAGTAGTAAGAATGGATCCTCAAAAAGATGATAATCTTATTAATAAAACAGGACCATTTTATTGAAGGCAAGTGAGTAGAGAGAGAAGATGAGGACAAACAGCTGTTGTGAGGAATGGAATGCTCACAGGAAAGTGGTAGAAAGGAAGACAGCAAAGCAGAAGCCAGAAAAATAAGTAAAAATGAGAAAGCAAAGAACAGGACTTTAAGACAAATCCTTACCTTCTCCGGCCCCCAGTTTCCTCACCGGTAGAATGGGGGTAATCATGATACCACCTCATAGAGTGTGGTGATGACGAGATGAGTTATTATATGTAAAACACTTAAAAATATTTGGAATAGATTAACAAATGATACAGATCTGCAGTTTCAAGGAGAACGTGATCTCCAGCTCAAGCTTCCAAGAAGTTCAAGCCAAGAACGGTCCCTGAATTTAGTTACTGGTTCACTGTTGACTGTCAAGAAAACAGTTTGGAGATAGAAGTGAGATTACAGCAGTTTAAAAAGAGAATAAGTGGTGAAAACATGGAAGATGTGAGCTTTTAATTCAAAAGTTTGGTGGTGAAATGAAAGTCAGAGAAAATGTTTTATAAAAAGCAGGCAGGTTCCACAACATTTTGAAGGCACAGGAGAAGGACCAGTAAGGAGGAAGAGGCAAGGATGAGAATGACATGAGTTTGAGCCTAAGACTTTATTGGGAGTCACAAAAAGATCCAGGACATAGAGTAGTTTATTTCAGGGAAGTGAATCCTTCCTCTGAATCTGGAGGAAAAGATAAAAGTATATTAAAAAAGAAAATGATACATTGAAGTGGAGAGTAAAGTCCATAATGAAATTCAGGGTCAGTAGACATGACCTTATCAGGAAAGCAGGAGAGACCAAATGAAGTGAAGATTATGAGGTTATGAAAAGCTGTAAAATGCTAGAAAATGACAAATCTTTGCACACCTTATTGAGACTCTCTACTATTTCAATAAGAAAATTATAGGGAAACTATCCCTATTGAAAGAGTAAGGTAAAATTTTATTTTAAGTGGCCTGTTAGAATGAGTGTTTAAAACGAAAACCCTAATTCATGAAGAGAGGAACCGTCACTGGGAGGGCTCAGATTGGAAAAGATATCATACGGAGTAGATTTCTACACAGAGTAAAAGGAAAAAAAAAAGAGAGAGAGAGAGAACCTCCAATGTCCCATACATTTCTTTGATAGTAAGAATTTCTATCAAGATTAGCAAATAGGGGCTTCCCTGGTTGCGCAGTGGTTGAGAATCTGCCTGCCAATGCAGGGGACATGGGTTTGAGTCCTGGTCTGGGAAGATCCCACATGCTGCGGAGCAACTGGGCCCGTGAGCCACAACTACTGAGCCTGCGCGTCTGGAGCCTGTGCTCCGCAACAAGAGAGGCCGCGACAGTGAGAGGCCCGTGCACCACGATGAAGAGTGGCCCCCGCTCGCCGCAACTAGAGAAAGCCCTCACACAGAAACGAAGACCTAACACAGCCAAAAATAAAATTAATTAATTAATTAAAAAAAAAAAAAGATTAGCAAATAAGATTTTATATCAAGAATACCAAATGGGAAGTCCAAGGAGCCAGGGGCTTCTGCATGATGTGTGAATCACAGGAAAAGGAGGTACCATTCCCAGAAGGAGAATGAACTCTTTTTAGTCTCATAGCAATGCTTATATGTCCCTAGATATCCATTACATTACTTTAATCTGACCTATTGAAATGACATAATGCAGCTGTCCAGGATTGGCTACTGGAAAGGAGGCTGCCAAAGGATATTGTGGCCAGGATTTTCCTACAGACTACTCTTTCTCTAGGATTCCCCAGCTTAACAGAAATATTGTAAGCCTCTTATCTCCTATGGCTTCACTTCTATTTGAATGATTTAATTCTTATTTTGGATGTTAGGAGAGAGATGTAAAGATGGTTCTTTTTTTTTTTTTTTTTTTTTTTTTTTTTAATTTCTTGAAGATGAAACCCTTTTATAGGAACATATTTGCAAAATCATCAGAGTACACCCAGAACTGTCTGTAAATGACAAAAGACTTAAAAATGACCACGGTTAAAGATTTGATGAAAGTTCATAATAATGCAGTTGACAAGAAAATTAGTTATTTCTGAGATATACATTTTAAAGTAATAACTAGGATTATTACTTATAACATTATACCAGAACATATAAGATTTTTAGAAATTTCATGTAATGTCTGAAACATTTATATTAACATATTTCCATACATATTTCCATACAAATACAAATATAAGATTTTTAGAAATTTCATGTAATGTCTGAAACATTTATATTAACATATTTCCATACAAATAACCCAATGAAAGTTTAGTATTAGTTGTTTTGTTTGTTTTTTTTTTTTATACTGCAGGTTCTTATTAGGCATCAATTTTATACACATCAGTGTATACATGTCAATCCCAATCGCCCAATTCAGCACACCACCATCCCCACCTCACCGCAGTTTTCCCCCTTGGTGTCCATATGTCCATTCTCTACATCTGTGTCTCAACTTCTGCCCTGCAAACTGGCTCATCTGTACCATTTTTCTAGGTTCCACATACATGCATTAATATACGATATTTGTTTTTCTCTTTCTGACTTACTTCACTCTGTATGACAGTCTCTAAATCCATCCACGTCTCAACAAATGACTCAATTTCGTTCCTTTTTATGGCTGAGTAATATTCCATTGTATATATGTACCACATCTTCTTTATCCATTCGTCTGCTGATGGGCATTTAGGTTGCTTCCATGACCTGGCTATTGTAAATAGTGCTGCAATGAACATTCGGGTGCATGTGTCTTTTTGAATTACGGTTTTCTCTGGGTATATGCCCAGTAGTGGGATTGCTGGGTCATATGGTAATTCTATTTTTAGTTTTTTAAGGAACCTCCATATTGTTCTCCATAGTGGCTGTATCAATTTACATTCCCACCAACAGTGCAGGAGGGTTCCCTTTTCTCCACACCCTCTCCAGCATTTGTTGTTTGTAGATTTTCTGATGATGCCCATTCTAACAGGAGTGAGGTGATACCTCATTGTAGTTTTGATTTGCATTTCTCTAATAATTAGTGATGTTGAGCATCTTTTCATGTGCTTCGTGGCCGTCTGTATGTCTTCTTTGGAGAAATGTCTATTTAGGTCTTCTGCCCATTTTTGGATTGGGGTGTTTGTTTCTTTGATATTGAGCTGAATGAGCTGTTTATATATTTTGGAGATTAATCCTTTGTCCGTTGATTCATTTGCAAATATTTTCTCCCATTCTGAGGGTTGTCTTTTTGTCTTGTATATGGTTTCCTTTGCTGTGCAAAAGCTTTGAAGTTTCATTAGGTCCCACTTGTTTATTTTTGTTTTTATTTCCATTACTCTAGGAGGTGGATCAAAAAAGATCTTGCTGTGATTTATGTCAAAGAGTGTTCTTCCTATGTTTTCCTCTAAGAGTTTTATAGTGTCCAGTCTTATATTTAGGTCTCTAATCCATTTTGAGTTTATTTTTGTGTATGGTGTTAGGGAGTATTCTAATTTCATTCTTTTACATGTAGCTGTCCAGTTTTCCCAGCACCACTTATTGAAGAGACTGTCTTTTCTCCATTGTATATCTTTGCCTCCTTTGTCATAGATTAGTTGACCATAGGTGCGTGGGTTAATCCCTGGGCTTTCTATCTTGTTCCATTGATCTATGTTTCTGTTTTTGTGCCAGTACCATATTGTCTTGATTACTGTAGCTTTGTAGTAGAGTCTGAAGTCAGGGAGTCTGATTCCTCCAGCTCCATTTTTTTGCCTCAAGACTGCTTTGGCTATTCGGGGTCTTTTGTGTCTCCATACAAATGTTAAGACTTTTTGTTCTAGTTCCGTAAAAAATGCCCTTGGTAATTTGATAGGGATTGCATTGAATCTGTAGATTGCTTTGGGTAGTATACTCATTTTCACAATGTTGATTCTTCCAATCCAAGAACATGGTATATCTCTCCATCTGTTGGTATCATCTTTAATTTCTTTCATCAGTGTCTTATAGTTTTCTGCATACAGGTCTTTTGTCTCCCTAGGTAGGTTTATTCCTAAGTATTTTATTCTTTTTGTTGCAATGGTAAATGGGAGTGTTTCCATAATTTCTCTTTCAGATTTTTCATCATTAGTGTATAGGAATGCAAGAGATTTCTGTGCATTAATTTTGTATCCTGCAACTTTACCATATTCATTAATTAGCTCTAGCAGTTTTCTGGTGGCAGTTTTAGGATTCTCTATGTATAGTATCATGTCATCCGCAAACAGTGACAGTTTTACTTCTTCTTTTCCAATTTGTATTCCTTTTATTTCTTTTTCTTCTCTGATTGCCGTGGCTAGGACTTCCAGAACTATGTTGAATAATAGTGGTGAGAGTGGACATCCTTGTCTCGTTCCTGATCTTAGAGGAAATGCTTTCAGTTTTTCACCATTGAGAATGATGTTTGCTGTGGGTTTGTCATATATGGCCTTTATTATGTTGAGGTAGGTTCCCTCTATGCCCACTTTCTGGAGAGTTTTTATCAGAAATGGGTGTTGAATTTTGTCAAAAGCTTTTTCTGCATCTATTGAGATGATCATATGGTTTTTATTCTTCAATTTGTTAATATGGTGTATCACATTGATTGATTTGCGTATATTGAAGAATCCTTGCATCCCTGGGATAAATCCCACTTGATCGTGGTGTATGATCCTTTTAATGTGTTGTTGGATTCTGTTTGCTAGTATTTTGTTGAGGATTTTTGCATCTATATTCATCAGTGATATTGGTCTGTAATTTTCTTTTTTTGTAGTGTCTTTGTCTGGTTTTGGTATCAGGGTGATGGTGGCCTCATAGAATGAGTTTGGGAGTGTTCCTTCCTCTGCAATTTTTTGGAAGAGTTTGAGAAGGATGGGTGTTAGCTCTTCTCTAAATGTTTGATAGAATTCACCTGTGAAGCCATCTGGTCCTGGACTTTTGTTTGTTGGAAGATTTTTAATCACAGTTTCAATTTCATTACTTGTGATTGGTCTGTTCATATTTTCTATTTCTTCCTGATTCAGTCTTGGAAGGTTATACCTTTCTAAGAATTTGTCCATTTCTTCCAGGTTGTCCATTTTATTGGCATAAAGTTGCTTGTAGTAGTCTCTTAGGATGCTTTGTATTTCTGCGGTGTCTGTTGTAATTTCTCCTTTTTCATTTCTGATTTTATTGATTTGAGTCCTCTCCCTCTTTTTCTTCATGAGTCTGGCTAATGGCTTATCAATTTTGTTTATCTTCTCAAAGAACCAACTTTTAGTTTTATTGATCTTTGCTATTGTTTTCTTTGTTTCTATTTCATTTATTTCTGCTCTGATCTTTATGATTTCTTTCCTTCTGCTAACTTTGGGTTTTGTTTGTTCTTCTTTCTCTAGTTTCTTTAGGTGTAAGGTTAGATTGTTTACTTGAGATTTTTCTTGTTTCTTTAGGTAGGCTTGTATAGCTATAAACTTCCCTCTTAGAACCGCTTTTGCTGCATCCCATAGGTTTTGGGTCGTCGTGTTTTCATTGTCATTTGTCTCTAGGTATTTTTTTATTTCCTCTTTGATTTCTTCAGTGATCTCTTGGTTATTTAGTAACGTATTGTTTAGCCTCCATGTGTTTGTCTTTTTTACGTTTTTTTCCCTGTAATTCATTTCTAATCTCATCGCGTTGTGGTCAGAAAAGATGCTTGTTATGATTTCAATTTTCTTAAATTTACTGAGGCTTGATTTGTGACCCAAGATGTGATCTATCCTGGAGAATGTTCCGTGCGCACTTGAGAAGAACGTGTAATCTGCTGTTTTTGGATGGAATGTCCTATATATATCAATTAAATCTATCTGGTCTATTGTGTCATTTAAAGCTTCTGTTTCCTTATTTATTTTCATTTTGGATGATCTGTCCATTGGTGTAAGTGAAGTGTTAAAGTCCCCCACTATTATTGTGTTACTGTCGATTTCCTCTTTTATAGCTGTTAGCAGTTGCCTTATGTATTGAGGTGCTCCTATGTTGGGTGCATATATATTTATAATTGTTATATCTTCTTCTTGGATTGATCCCTGGATCATTATGTAGTGTCCTTCCTTGTCTCTTGTAACATTCTTTATTTTAAAGTCTATTTTATCTGCTATGAGTATAGCTACTCCAGCTTTCTTTTGATTTCCATTTGCATGGAATATCTTTTTCCATCCCCTCACTTTCAGTCTGTATGTGTCCCTAGGTCTAAAGTGGGTCTCTTGTAGACAGCATATATATGGGTCTTGTTTTTGTATCCATTCAGCCAGTCTATGTCTTTTGGTTGGGGCATTTAATCCATTCACGTTTAAGGTAATTATCGATATGTATGTTCCTATGACCATTTTCTTAGTTGTTTTGGGTTTGTTTTTGTAGGTCCTTTTCTTCTCTTGTGTTTCCCACTTAGAGAAGTTCCTTTAGCATTTGTTGTAGAGCTGGTTTGGTGGTGCTGAATTCTCTTAGCTTTTGCTTGTCTGTAAAGCTTTTGATTTCTCCATCAAATCTAAATGAGATCCTTGCCGGGTAGAGTAATCTTGGTTGTAGGTTCTTCCCTTTCATCACTTTAAGTATATCATGCCACTCCCTTCTGGCTTGCAGAGTTTCTGCTGAGAAATCAGCTGTTAACCTTATGGGAGTTCCCTTGTATGTTATTTGTCGTTTTTCCCTTGCTGCTTTCAATAATTTTTCTTTGTCTTTAATTTTTGCCACTTTGATTACTATGTGTCTCGGCGTGTTTCTCCTTGGGTTTATTCTGTATGGGACTCTCTGCGCTTCCTGGACTTGGGTGGCTATTTCCTTTCCCATGTTAGGGAAGTTTTCGACTATAATCTCTTCAAATATTTTCTCTGGTCCTTTCTCTCTCTCTTCTCCTTCTGGGACCCCTATAATGCGAATGTTGTTGCGTTTAATGTTGTCCCAGAGGTCTCTTAGGCTGTCTTCATTTCTTTTCATTCTTTTTTCTTTAGTCTGTTCCGCAGCAGTGAATTCCACCATTCTGTCTTCCAGGTCACTTATCCGTTCTTCTGCCTCAGTTATTCTGCTATTGATTCCTTCTAGTGTAGTTTTCATTTCAGTTATTGTATTGGCCATCTCTGTTTGTTTGTTCTTTAATTCTTCTAGGTCGTTGTTAATCATTTCTTGCATCTTCTCAATCTTTGCCTCCATTCTTATTCCGAGGTCCTGGATCATCTTCACTATCATTATTCTGAATTCTTTTTCTGGAAGGTTGCCTATCTCCACTTCATTTAGTTGTTTTTCTGGGGTTTTTTCTTGTTCCTTCATCTGGTACATAGCCCTCTGCCTTTTCATCTTCTCTATCTTTCTGTAACTGTGGTTTTTTCTAAAGATGGTTCTTAATTTTGTTTGGGTCATGGTACCCAATGAACATTTGATGACAGCATTTGAATGTCTCCCAAGAAAAATGCACACAAAGTATTATATCAATTTCTCTGAGATCAAAGATTGTCTAAACACTATCCAGGGATTCAGTGAAGAAACCATTTCTATGCAGTTAGGAACCTGGGGAACTGGAAATTCTCCCAGAAATGTATATCCTAAAATTGCTTATGTCAGAAAGGATTTTAGTTGTTGTTTATACATTCGAGTTCCAGCAATATACACAGTTAATTTACATAATTCATCCATTAAATTCTCTGCAAAAATAATAATTATAATAATAATTTAAATAACACAGGTGAAGATTATGTCAGTCAGACCATAAGCCTAAGCTGCAGAGTAAGCACAACATGAGAGCTATGAACCTGTTTCCCTCAGCTGGTTTCAAAATGTTTCTCTCAACATGGAACTCTTATTTTGCGGAATGTTATTCTAGTTCATACAACAT
Source organism: Eschrichtius robustus (assembly GCF_028021215.1). Classification (NCBI taxonomy): domain Eukaryota; kingdom Metazoa; phylum Chordata; class Mammalia; order Artiodactyla; family Eschrichtiidae; genus Eschrichtius; species Eschrichtius robustus. The sequence continues at coordinate 90,699,111 of NC_090825.1, forward strand.
GGCCCCTAAACCCTAGCCAACTTCTCTATTTGGTATTTAACTGGGAAAAAAACCTGATTTTTTTAGGCTGAACTGGCAATATTTGTTGTTTCTCGGCTTCTTGGTATCCAACTGCTCTCCCATCCCTTGCTAGTATCCTGATTTCTCTTTGGGTGGAATTTCCCCATGATTAAGGTTCTCATGGGAGGGCAATTCCTAATTCTTGTTTCTCATGGCATCTCCTACCACAAAAGCCAAGAGAGTCAAATTATTTCTTTGTCTGCCTCTTGGTACAACTAAGCAGTGAGCACATAACCTGAGCTTGACCAATCGGAACTTTTCATCATAAGAAAAGGATGCAGGGATGGAATGACTATTTGAAGGCTTAATCCACTGTACTAGAGCACTGAAGCATGGACCATACTATTCTTGCAGTCTAGTCTCCAAAGACCTCTTGGTTTTTGCCCATTTCCCAAATCGAGTTATCCACTGATTCCCAATAAAGTATAATAACCCATAATCTTCTGATGAATAACCCTGTTGCTTAAAAATGCCAGAGCAGTTTCTGTTGCCTACAATCAAAAATACTGAAATTCTAGAGAAAATGTAGCCAAGATAGACTTACAAATAGATGGAACATCAATGTCACTTGAGGTGACATTACACATGGCAACTGCTTAAGAGAATTTCAGATATAATTTTGTCTGAGATTTTGTCTTACATGCTGACTTTAGAACCTAAGCTCCACATAAATGACTCTAATGCAGTATCACACATAATAGTAAAATACTGGAAGCAACCTAAATGTTCTACAATAGGGGAATATCTAAAAATTAAAAGTCTATAGGCTGTATATGGGTTATTATGCAACCAGTAAAATCATGTCATAGAAAAATATAATATAAGATTGAAAAATATTACAGGTATATTATTACCAAATGGTTTGGCTAGTATGACTCCATATTTATTCATTCTTATCCTTAAAAAAATGGCTGAAAGTGTTTATGTCATGTGGGTTTATGAGTGATTGTTCTTCTTTACACTTATCTATCTTTAAATTTTCTTGCAGTTAACATATATTACCTTGGAGATTAGATTTTTAAAACTCTTGAAATGTTATTGTAAATAAATAAGAAAAGTCCCTTGTAGTATCCCAGTGCCTAATGCTTTTCTCTTTTGTATTTCCCCAGATGACTCTTCACTTTTCCAATCCATTCAAAAAGGGTAAAACCATACTTTTTAAAAATACAGCTCAAGCTATGGAAGAATAAACTTATGAAGTGTCTCTTACAATTTATATTACTTTGATGTGAATATCTTTCATCAATCTATTGGTTTAAAATTAACTTTTTTCTTTCACTTTTATGTTTCAGAAATTAAGGTTCAGAAAAATCTCAGATTTAGGATAGAAATTCCCCCATTGGATCATTCTTCTTTTCCTAGGTAACAACCCAAATGACACATGTCTTAGTAATCACATGCCCACATATGGAACTCACTTAGAAAATCAGTTAATTATGAAAATGATATTTAGCAATGGCTGGAAATAATTTTCAATGGGCCATATCCTCTGTAAATCTCTTATAATCTTACTAATTAATTTTTGTTGTTTTTGTTGGGTTTTTTAGTATGGGCAATCAACCCAGAGGAATATTCATCTGGAGTCCTGAATGCTCCATTTTATCACTGGTTTTCAGTAGAAAATTTTCTGCATGTAATAATTACCATCTATTAAATATTTATGTCATGGAGTGGGAAATGTAGTTGATGCTTCTATCCATTGTGTAGAATTGTCACAAAATCCTTGTACAGTGAGTACATAATCTGTATTTTAGAGATGAGGAAAGGCAGGATCACGGAGGTCACATCAGTAGTAAGCAGTGGAGTGAGGTCTGCCTATCAGTCTTTCTGCTATAACTCACCGTTTTGCATAAGCTAGTTCTCATAATTTTTACAGTAGTGTAAAGTGGAAATTTGTGGAAGTGTGTGTAGTAAAATGTGGGCGCAGTTGGCTACACAAGCTGGGTCTCAGAAGGTGACACCTTAGAAATCTCCACCAGGGTCCACAGTTTGGTCTCTCCCACCCACGTGTCTGCAACTTACTAAGGCAGCGCCTTCATGTTAAAACTCATACAAAGCAATGAATGTTGCTGGAACCAGCAGAGTTAAACAGAAAATAATATAAAGAATCAACTGCTATAAACCAGAATGTATAATATTATCAGATATTACAAGTCAGTTGATATGATGAGTTGTTTAACATATGTGAGATGTATAGTAAATAATATACTAATTATTCAGGGGAAATTGTACTATTTCTATTTCAAAAATATATTTTAGGAAAATTGAGTATCTAAATACTTTAGAAAATTAAGAACTATAAAAGTACTAGAACAAAGTATAGATCAATATTTCACAAGTGTGATACCAAAGAGAAGAGAGAAACTGTAAAGTTTAAAACATCTGTAATCAAAAATACAATATACAAGGCAATTAGAGGTTATCATAATAAGTGAAGTAAGTCAGAAAGAGAAAGACAAATACCATATGATATCACTTATATGTGGAATCTAAAATATGACACAAATGAACCTATCTATGAAACAGAAACAGAATCACGGACATTGAGAACAGACTGGTGGTTGCCGGTGGGGAGGGGGTTGGGGGAGGGATGGAGTGGGAGGTTGAGGTTAGGAGATGTAAACTTTTATATATAGAATGGATAAACAGCAAGGTCCTACTGTATAGCAAAGAGACCTATATTCAATTTCCTATGATTAATCATAATGGAAAAGAATATATTAAAAAACAAATATATATATATGTATAACTGAATCACTTTGCTGTACAGCAGTGACTAATGCAACATTGTAAATAACTATACTTCAATAAAAAATTAATTTAAAAATACAATATACAAAAGACTATGATGAGAAGACTCGGGGCAAGATGGCGGAAGAGTAAGACGCGGAGATCACCTTCCTTCCCACAGATACATTAGAAATACATTTACACGTGGAACTGCTCCTACAGAACACCCACTGAACGCTGGCAGAAGACGTCAGACCTCCCAAAAGGCAAGAAACTCCCCACGTACTTGGGTAGGGCAAAAGAAAAAAGAAATAACAGAGACAAAAGAATAGGGATGGGACCTGCACCAGTGGGAGGGAGCTGTGAAGGAGGAAAGGTTTCCACACACTAGGAAGCCCCTTCGCGGGTGGAGACTGTGGGTGGCGGAGGGGGGAAGCTTCGGAGCCACGGAGGAGAGCACAGCCACAGGGGTGCGGAGGGCAAAGCAGAGAGATTCCCGCATGGAGGATCGGTGCCGAGTAGCACTCACCAGCCCGAGAGGTTTGTCTGCTCACCTGCCGGGGCGGGCGGGGGCTGGGAGCTGAGGCTCGGGCTTCGGTCGGATCGCAGGGAGAGGACTGGGGTTGGCGGCGTGAACACAGCCTGAAGGGGTTAGCGCACCATAGCTAGCCGGGAGGGAGTCCGGGAAAAAGTCTGCACCTGCCAAAGAGGCAAGAGACTTTTTCTTGCCTCTTTGTTTCGCGGTGCGTAATGAGAGGGGATTCAGGGCGCCGCCTAAACGAGCTCCAGAGATGGGCACGAGCCGCGGCTATCAGCGCGGACCCCAGAGTCGGGCATGAGATGCTAAGGCTGCTGCTGCTGCCACCAAGAAGCCTGTGTGTGAGCACAGGTCACTATCCACACCTCCCCTCCCGGGAGCCTGTGCAGCCCGCCACTGCCAGGCTCCCGTGATCCAGGGACAACTTCCCCGGGAGAACACATGGCGCGCCTCAGGCTGGTGTAACGTCACGTTGGCCTCTGCCGCCGCAGGCTCGCCCGCATCCATACCCCTCCCTCCCTGTGGCCTGAGTGAGCCAGAGCCCCCGAAGCAGCTGCTCCTTTAACCCCATTCTGTCTGGGCGGGAACAGACACCCTCAGGCGACCTACACGCAGAGGCAGGTACAAATCCAAAGCTGAACCCCAGGAGCTGTGTGAACAAAGAAAAGGGAAATCTCTCCCAGCAGCCTCAGAAGCAGCGGATTAAAACTCCACAAACAACTTGAGGTACCTGCATCTGTTGAATACCTGAATAGACAACGAATCATCTCAAATTCAGGAGGTGGACTTTAGGAGCAGGATATATTAATTTTTCCCCTTTTCTTTTTTTTGAGAGTGTATATGTGTATGCTTCTGGGTGAGAATTTGTCTGTATAGCTTTGCTTCCACCATTTGTCCTAGGGTTCTGTCTGTCCGTTTTTTTTTTGTTTTTTTTTTTACTTAAAAAATTTTTTTTCTTAATAAATTTTTTCTTAATAATTTTTTCCTTATTTTTTATTTTAAAACATTAAAAAAATTTTTTTAATAATTTTTTCTTATTTTTTATTTTAAAAATTTAAAAAAAAATTTTTCTTAAATTTTTTTCTTAATTTATTTTCTTATTTTTTATTATAAAAAATTAATAAATTTATTTTTAAAAATTAAAAAAAAATTTTCTTAATAAATTTTTTCTTAATTTTTTTTCTTATTTTTTATTATAATAGCTTTATTTTATTTTATTTTATCCGCTTGCTTTCCTTCTTTCTATTTTTCCTCACTTTTATTCTGAGCTGAGTGGATGAAAGGCTCTTGGTGCTCCAGCCAGGCATCAGGGCTGTGCCTCTGAGGTGTGAGAACCAACTTCAGGACACTGGTCCACAAGAGACCTCCCAGCTCCACGTAATACCAAATGGCGAAAATCTCTCAGAGATCTCCATCTCAACATCAAGACCCAGCTTCACTCAACGACCAGCAAGCTACAGTGCTGGGCACCCTATGCCAAACAACTAGCAAGACAGGAACACAGCCCCATCCATTACCAGAGAGGCTGCCTAAAATCATAATAAGGCCACAGACACCCCAAAACACACCACCAGACGTGGACGTGCCCACCAGAAAGACAAGATCTAGCCTCATCCACCAGAACACAGGCACTAGTCCCCTGCACCAGGAAGCCTACACAACCCACTGAACCAGCCTTAGCCACTGGGGACAGATACCAAAAACAACAGGAACTACGAACCTGCAGCCTGTGAAAAGGAGACCCCAAATACAGTAAGATAAGCAAAATGAGAAGACAGAAAAACACACAGCAGATGAAGGAGCAGGGTCAAAACACACCAGACCTAACAAATGAAGAGGTAATAGGCAGTCTACCTGAAAAAGAATTCAGAATAATGATAGTAAGGATGATCCAAAATCTTGGAAATAGAACAGACAAAATGCAAGAAACATTTAACAAGGACGTAGAAGAACTAAAGAGGAACAAAGCAACGATGAAAAACACAATAAATGACATTAAAAATACTCTAGAAGGGATTAATAGCAGAATAACTGAGGCAGAAGAACGGGTAAGTGACCTGGAAGACAAAATAGTGGAAATCACTACTGCAGAGCAGAATAAAGAAAAAAGAATGAAAAGAACTGAGGACAGTCTCAGAGACCTCTGGGACAACATTAAACGCACCAACATTCGAATTATAGGGGTCCCAGAAGAAGAAGAGAAAAAGAAAGGGACTGAGAAAATATTTGAAGAGATTATAGTTGAAAACTTCCCTAATATGGGAAAGGAAATAGTTAATCAAGTCCTGGAAGCACAGAGAGTCCCATACAGGATAAATCCAAGGAGAAACACACCAAGACACATATTAATCAAACTATCAAAAATTAAATATAAAGAAAACATATTAAAAGCAGCAAGGGAAAAACAACAAATAACACACAAGGGAATCCCCATAAGGTTAACAGCTGATCTTTCAGCAGAAACTCTGCAAGCCAGAAGGGAGTGGCAGGATATACTTAAAGTGATGAAGGATAAAAACCTACAACCAAGATTACTCTACCCAGCAAGGATCTCATTCAGATTTGATGGAGAAATTAAAACCTTTACAGACAAGCAAAAGCTGAGAGAGTTCAGCACCACCAAACCAGCTTTACAACAAATGCTAAAGGAACTTCTCTAGGCAAGAAACACAAGAGAAGGAAAACACCTACAATAACAAACCCAAAACAATTCAGAAAATGGGAATAGGAACATACATATCGATAATTACCTTAAATGTACATGGATTAAATGCTCCCACCAAAAGACACAGACTGGCTGAATGGATACTAAAACAAGACCCATATATATGCTGTCTACAAGAGACCCACTTCAGTCCTAGGGATACATACAGACTGAAAGTGAGGGAATGGAATAAGATATTCCGTGCAAATGGAAATCAAAAGAAAGCTGGAGTAGCAATTCTCATATCAGACAAAATAGACTTTAACATAAAGACTATTACAAGAGACAAAGAAAGACACTATATAATGATCAAGGGATCGATCCAAGGGGAAGGTATAACAACTGTAAATATTTATGCACCCAACATAGGAGCACCTCAATACATAAGGCAAATACTAACAGCCATAAAAGGGGAAATCGACAGTAACACAATCATAGTAGGGGACTTTAACACCCCACTTTCACCAATGGACAGATCATCCAAAATGAAAATACATAAGGAAACACAGGCTTTAAATGATACATTAAACAAGGTGGACTTAATTGATATTTATAGGACATTCCACCCCAAAACAACAGAATACACATTTTTCTCAAGTGCTCATGGAACATTCTCCAGGATAGATCATATTTTGGGTCACAAATCAAGCCTTGGTAAATTTAAGAAAATTGAAATCATATCAAGTATCTTTTCCGACCACAATGCTATGAGACTAGATATCAATTACAGGAAAAGATCTGTAAAAAATACAAACACATGGAGGCTACACAGTACACTACTTAATAACGAAGTGATCACTGAAGAAATCAAAGGGGAAATCAAAAAATACCTAGAAACAAATGACAATGGAGACACGACGACCCAAAACCTATGGGATGCAGCAAAAGCAGTTCTAAGAGGGAAGTTTATAGCAATACAAGCCTACCTCAAGAAACAGGAAACATCTCGAATAAACAACCTAACCTTGCACCTGAAGCAATTAGAGAAAGAAGAACAAAAAAACCCCAAAGCTAGCAGAAGGAAAGAAATCATAAAGATCAGATCAGAAATAAATGAAAAAGAAATGAAGGAAACAATAGCAAAAATCAATGAAACTAAAAGCTGGTTCTTTGAGAAGATAAACAAAATTGATAAACCATTAGCCAGACTCATCAAGAGAAAAAGGGAGAAGACTCAAATCAATAGAATTAGAAATGAGAAAGGAGAAGTAACCACTGACACTGCAGAAATACAAACGATCATGAGAGATTACTACAAGCAACTCTATGCCAATAAAATGGACAACTTGGAAGAAATGGACAGATTCTTAGAAATGCACAACCTGCCGAGACTGAACCAGGAAGAAATAGAAAATATGAACAGACCAATCACAAGCACTGAAATTGAAACTGTGATTAAAAATCTTCCAACAAACAAAAGCCCAGGACCAGATGGCTTCACAGGCGAATTCTATCAAACATTCAGAGAAGAACTAACACCTATCCTTCTCAAACTCTTCCAAAATATTGCAGAGAGAGGAACACTCCTCAACTCATTCTACAAGGCCACCATCACCCTGATACCAAAACCAGACAAAGATGTCACAAAGAAAGAAAAGTACAGGCTAATGTCACTGATGAAGATAGATGCAAAACTCCTCAACAAAATACTAGCAAACAGAATCCAACAGCACATTAAAAGGATTATACACCATGATCAAGTGGGGTTTATTCCAGGAATGCAAGGATTCTTCAATATACGCAAATCAATCAACGTGATACATCATATTAACAAATTGAAGGAGAAAAACCATATGATCATCTCAATAGATGCAGAGAAAGCTTTTGACAAAATTCAACACCCATTTATGGTAAAAACTATCCAGAAAGTAGGCATAGATGGAACTTACCTCAACATAATAAAGGCCATATATGACAAACCCACAGCCAACATTGTCCTCAATGGTGAAAAACTGAAACCATTTCCACTAAGATCAGGAACAAGACAAGGTTGCCCACTCTCACCACTATTATTCAACATAGTTTTGGAAGTGTTAGCCACAGCAATCAGAGAAGAAAAAGAAATAAAAGGAATACAAATTGGAAAAGAAGAAGTAAAGCTGTCACTGTTTGCAGATGACATGATACTATACATAGAGAATCCTAAAGATGCTACCAGAAAACTACTAGAGCTAATCAATGAATTTGGTAAAGTAGCAGGATACAAAATTAATGCACAGAAATCTATTGCATTCCTATACACTAATGATGAAAAATCTGAAAGAGAAATTATGGAAACACTCCCATTTACGATTGCAACAAAAAGAATAAAATACCTAGGAATAAACCTACCTAGGGAGACAAAAGACCTGTATGCAGAAAACTATAAGACACTGATGAAAGAAATTAAAGATGATACCAACAGATGGAGAGATATACCATGTTCTTGGATTGGAAGAATCAACATTGTGAAAATGACTCTACTACCCAAAGCAATCTACAGATTCAATGCAATCCCTATCAAATTACCAATGGCATTTTTTACGGAACTAGAACAAATCATCTTAAAATTTGTATAGAGACACAAAAGACCCCAAATAGCCAAAGCAGTCTTGAGGGAAAAAAACGGAGCTGGAGGAATCAGACTCCCTGGCTTCAGAGTATACTACAAAGCTACAGTAATCAAGACAATATGGTACTGGCACAAAAACAGAAACATAGATCAATGGATCAAGATAGAAAGCCCAAAGATAAACCCACGCACCTATGGTCAACTAATCTATGACAAAGGAGGCAAAGATATACAATGGAGAAAAGACAGTCTCTTCAATAAGTGGTGCTGGGAAAACTGGACAGCTACATGTAAAAGAATGAAATTAGAACACTTCCTAACAGCATACACAAAAATAAACTCAAAATGGATTAAAGACTTTAATGTAAGGCCAGACACTATCAAACTCTTAGAGGAAAACATAGGCAGAACACTCTATGACATAAATCACAGGAAGATCCTTTTTGACCCAATTCCTAGAGAAATGGAAATAAAAACACAAATAAACAAATGGGACCTAATGAAACTTAAAAGCTTTTGCACAGCAAAGGAAACCATAAACAAGACGAAAAGACAACCCTCAGAATGGGAGAAAATATTTGCAAATGAAGCAACTGACAAAGGATTAATCTCCAAGATTTACAAGCAGCTCATGCAGCTCAATAACAAAAAAACAAACAACCCAATCCAAAAATGGGCAGAAGACCTAAACAGACATTTCTCCAAAGAAGATCTACAGATTGCTAACAAACACATGAAAAGATGCTCAACATCATTAATCATTAGAGAAATGCAAATCAAAACTACAATGAGATATCATCTCACACCGGTCAGAATGGCCATCATCAAAAAATCTACAAACAATAAATGCTGGAGAGGGTGTGGAGAAAAGGGAACACTCTTGCACTGTTGGTGGCAATGTAAATTGATACAGCCACTATGGAGAACAGTATGGAGATTCCTTAAAAAACTAAAAATAGAACTACCATATGACCCAGCAATCCCACTACTGGGCATATACCCTGAGAAAACCATAATTCAAAAAGAGTCATGTACCAAAATGTTCATTGCAGCTCTATTTACAATAGCCAGGACATGGAAGCAACCTAAGTGTCCATCAAGAGATGAATGGATAAAGAAGATGTGGCACATATATACAATGGAATATTACTCAGCCATAAAAAGAAACGAAATGGAGGTATTTGTAGTGAGGTGGATGGAGTTAGAGTCTGTCATACAGAGTGAAGTAAGTCAGAAAGAGAAAAACAAATACAGTATGCTAACACATATATATGGAATCTAAGGAAAGAAAAAAAAAAAGGTCATGAAGAACCTAGCGGCAAGACGGGAATAAAGACACAGACTTACTAGAGAATGGACTTGAGGATATGGGGAGGGGGAGGGGTAAGATGTGACAGGGTGAGAGAGTGGCATGGACATATATACACTACCAAATATAAAATAGATAGCTAGTGGGAAGCAGCCGCATAGCACAGGGAGATCAGCTTGGTGCTTTGTGACCACCTAGAGGGGTGGGATAGGGAGGGTGGGAAGGAGGGAGACGCAAGAGGTAAGAGATATGGGAACATATGTATATGTATAACTGATTCACTTTGTTATAAAGCAGAAACTAACACACCATTGTAAAGCAATTATACTCCAATAAAGATGTTAAAAAAAAAAAAGAATATGACAAACTGAGTAAAATAACAAACTGGTAGCAAAAAGGTTACTATCTTTATATATAAGAAAATCTATGAAATTATTAGGAAGCAACTCCCAGGTAAGATGAAGCTGTGTGGGCACTTTTCACACACACACACACACACACACACACACAAAGTCTTCCTGCTCCAAACAATAACTGATAAAATATTTTAAAATATAATTAAAAAAAGACATAGCCTTAACAATTTTTTTAAAAAAGGTAAAATGTCACCATAGTCCAGAAACAGAACCAAGTACCAAAGTAGTAGGTAGGACTGTAATAAGTAGTAAGCAGGAGGAGACAATTGAAATGAGATTCCTGTGGGAAATGAAAACTCAAAGTGACCTATGTAGGCTCAGGGACCAGCATTAGGCTCAATGCTTGGTAACTGGAAACAGGTTAGGGCTCTCCTGTGTGCAAAGAGAGACATTTAAGAAAAAAATAAAACATAAGAAAAAGCTATTACCACCATGTAGGCTATTGCATATATTATATTTTATACACATATATAGCTTTTTAATAAGGGAAGTAGGAGAAAGCAGAGACCTTCTGCTAGCCACGAACTGAATAAAACTAACTAGTCTTAATCTAAAAGGGGATAGAATCCTCAAGCTTTGAATATGACCTCATTTGGGAATGAAAGCTTCAATATTCAATATGAAGGAAAAATAAAAGAAAATTTCTTAATCAAGATGAGCCTGCATATTACTTTTCCATTGCACATGAAGAAAATTCATAAAGAAAGACAAGAAAACAAATTAGTAGATTAATGAATCCCAATAAAAAGAAAATAAAGCAATCTGAAAATAACTTTAAAATAAGTATTTTTGGTCCTTGGGGAGAAAAAATAAAGGGAAATGAAGGAGAATATAAGAAATGAACTACTATGAAATCTGAAAATTGACATAAATATAGTTATCAATTGAAAATAGAACATGAGGGACTTTCCTGGTGGTCCAGTGGTAAAGAATCTGCCTTACAATGCCAGGGATGCAGGTTCTATCCCCCGTCAGGGAACTAAGATCCCCGATGCCGCAGGGCAACGAAGCCTGCATGCCACAACTACTGAGCTCGCACACCTCAACTAGAGAGCCCACGTGCTGCAAACTACAGAGCCCAGGCACCCTTGAGCCTGCGTGCCTCAACTAGAGAGAAGCCTGCGTGCCGCAATGGAAAGATCCTGCATGCCTCAACGAAGATCCTGCGTGCTGCAACGAAGACCCGGAGGAGCCAAAAATAATAAATAAAACAAATAAATAATAAATAAATCTTTTTTAAAAAAGAAAATAGAACATGAACCAACTTCTAAATAGACATCAAAGAGGGAAACATCAAAATAAATTATAGTAATAACGAATTCACAAAGGAAACATCACAGAGATAAAGAGATTAAAAGTTATGAAAAAGCACTTAGAATAGTTGAGTGAAAAATATTTTGAACATATTTTAATAAGCATTCCAAAAGAACAGAATAGAAGGAATATGACAAAGCAACAAAATTCAAAAAAGTAGTGCTGAGAATGTTCCACAAGGATATGAATATTCACAATGAAAGTGCATACTAGAAAACCATAAAGGCTATCAAAGAAGAAGAGAGCTTACTCACAAAGGTATGGCTTATAATCAGAGCAGACATGTCATCACCAACGAAAGAATTTAGAAGGAAATTACTCACATATATTCAAAATGAAGAGTTCAAAAAAACTGTCAACCTAAAGTTCTATTTCTGAATAAACTATTATTCTCAGTCAATGGAAAATAAATATATATTTAAACATTTCATGTGAGAGGGTTTATCTCCCACAGAAATTTGCTGAAAGAACTATTAATTACAATCCATCACAGAAATGTTTACTGTAGCATAGTTATAGAAGTAAATACTAAAGCAAATGAAGTGTCTATCAACAGAAAAATAGATTAATAAATTTTGTTACATTATGAATATGTCATTGGACACTATGTAGCAGTGAAAATGAATAAGCTATAACTATAGAATCAACTATAATTACAGAACCTCACAAACTGCTAAGTGAAAAAACAAGTCTCCAAAGATTATATATGATGTGATTTCATTTTTACAAAAATCAAACAAAACTATATGTTGTAAAGAAATATGAGTGTAAAATCTTTTTAGATTTTTATTTTACTCTTTTATAGCTATTTTGCTCATACCAAATTATTCAGTTCATGAGTATCACTATTAATCAAATTATCTCAAAGTGTTCAACCTAGTTTTCATAGAATTGACATTATTTTTTGCTCATCTTTTACATAACATTTAATTACATAGTTACATAAATAAGAATTTGGTACAAACACAACTGATGATTCCCAGTGAGGACAGAGCTCAGCTGGAGGGAGGGGAAGTATCAGAAGTCTGCCAATCGCCCTTGTCCAGCAGACAGTGGCAACCAAAGTTATACTATTTAGAAGGAATAGGGAGCACCAATAATCTCATTCAATGGATCTTCAGCTAAGAAAAAGTCAATTAAGTGATAATCTACTTGAACCCGAAATGTTAACAATGGTCATCCTAATGATATTACTTTCATTTAATATATTTTCCTTTTGCAGAATTGTATTTTCTAATTCTGCTGCGATGAGAACATGAATTAAACAAATTAATTTTGCCTCAGTGATGTTCAGACCCTGTAAAATGTGTCCCTATGCTTCAAAAATTACTTCTATACTGCCAACAAATTAATCTAAAATGAGAAAAATATCAGTGACAGACTACTCTTGTTCTATATGTAAGTTATTCCCTTCTTGGGATCAAAAATCCTGTCAAACCAAAGTACCTGGAAAAGAGTCACAAGTCTTGACTCAGAGTTCATCTAGGCTGCAATAGAGCCTGCTCTACCTCATTGATTTTTATTGATCAAACTGCTCATTTGTGCCAGACCCAATCCTCTCTTACCTTTGTCCAATAATAAATAAACATCGACAAATTCATACTCTCTAAATCTCGTTTTCTAGATTTTAATGGATTTACCTTCCCTGCATGCAATGCTTCTGCCAAAACTACCATCTGTGGACTTACAGAATGCCTTTGCCTTATCCATTGTCATGGTATTCCACACAGCACTGTTTCTGATCAAGGAACTCACTTCAGTGTAGAAGAAGTGTGGCAATGGGCCCATGCTCATGGAATACATTGGTCTTACCATATTCTCCACCACTCTGAAACAGCTGGCTTGATAGAATGCTGCGATGGCTCTTTGAAGACTCAGTTACAGCACCAGGTAAGCAGCAATTCCTTGCAAAGTGGGGTTAAGGTTATCCAGAAGGCAGCACATGCTCTGAATCAGCATCTGATATATGGTGCTATTCCTCCCAGAGCCAGGATTCATAGGGCCAGGAATGAAGGGGTGCAAATGGGAGCGGCATCACTCAATATTACCCCTAGACATCCACTAGCAAATTTTTTTTCTTTCTGTTCCTGTAATCTTATGCTATTCTGGCCTAGACGTCTTAATTCCAGAGGGAGGAATACTTCTGCCAGGAGACACAGCAGTGATTCCACTGAACTGGAAGTAAGACTACCACTTGGCCACTTTGGGCTCCTCATGCTTCTGAATCAACAGGCAAGGAAGGGAGTTACTGTGCTGGCCGGGGCAACCGATCCTAACTACCCAGAATTTGGATTACTACTCCAAAATGGAGGCAAGGACGAGTATGTCCGGAGTACAAGAGATACATAAGGTATCTCTTCCTCTCTCCTCCCTGCTTTTCACACTCTCCCAGCCTACCCTTTAGATCTACTATTTTCAACCATTGCTTTAGACATTCTAGAAAAAAAAAAAATCAGAAAATGTAGTTTGTATCCTTATTCCAGAACTTGCAAACTTAGGCAGATGTCACTGGTTTAGATGTGCCTAATTCAGACTTGGCTAATTCAGAAAGGGTCTGAACTGATGACCACTTTGGCCACCTTAGGAATTGCTAAACACGTGAAGAGTGAAAAACATGATTATTGGTGTTGTGCATCCTGCAGAAGAGGACTGTTTTCAAGTTCCAAACGCACTCATTTATTAGCAATATTTTTATTTGCTGAATTATTTATAATCCAGCCCTTATTTATTATAATCAAAATGCCTAAATAGTCTTCTAAAAATTTAGCCTTACACAAATTCAGATTGGCATTTCTTTTCTGCTGTTTCAACATTTGTCTCTTTCTTTTGGTTGTTAAAATTTACACTGCTCCCACTTTACACTGCCACAGTTGGTCATGACCAGATTGGAGAGATGGGTGGGTGAGAATGATTCTGTGGTCAAATAAGTTTAGAGATTCTAGTTTAAACAAAAATTAGAGGTTTCTCTAATTGCAAACTTTTTCAGACATTTAAAATGTTAGGGTGTATCATCATCCTCCAAAGAGGAGACACTACTGGTTTTGCAAACTCCATTGACCACAAAGGGGAAAACAAATTAAAGAGTACTTTGACAGATTGATATTACACAGAATACACTTATGAAATACGGCTTAGAGTTTTATCATTGGAGATGATAAATAATCATGTGAGTCTCAAAAGCTCTCCCCAGATCTCCTACCAGAGAATCCTGCAGTCCCAGGAGATTTACATCCTGTTAGCATCCTGCCCATGACCTTCATTGCCCTCTCCTCTCTGGAGCTCTATTTACCTCCCAGGGCAAACTCCACATTTTCTTCACATCAAGAGTTAGGGGGCTTCCCTTGTGGCATAGTGGTTAATAATCCGCCTGCCAATGCAGGGGACACGGGTTCAAGCCCTGGTCTGGGAAGATCCCACATGCCGCAGAGCAACTAAACCTGTGCGCCACAACTACTGAGCCTACATGCCACAACTACTGAAGCCCGCGCGCCTAGAGCTCGTGCTCCGCAACAAGAGAAGCCACCACAATGAGAAGCCTGCGCACCGCAACGAAGAGTAGCTCCGCTTGCCGCAACTAGAGAAAGCCCGCGTGCAGCAACGAAGACCCAATGCAGCCAAAAATAAATAAATTTATATTTAAAAAAGATGACTATAAAAAAAAAAAAAAGAGTTAGGAAGGCAGTAGAGATGTTAAGTGGTCCTGCAATTTTCTGCATCTTCTGGTCAGTGATGGTGATTAAAGGGTACGAGAACATTCTTGTGAGCAGGCAAGGGTGATGAGGGGAGACACAAGGTGGTGTTTGATGTTTATGTACCATTTAAATGTATTTATTTGTTTTTGAATAGGTTTACACTTGCAAATAGTATTAGACTCAAAATATACATAGGAATACACAGTAGAAAGTCAGTCTCTTCTCTTTTCCATTTCCTCCAGTTACCCGATTTCCTGTTCCCCTTGCAAGAGTCACTGCATTTACTAGTTTGTTGTGTATTCTTCCACAGATACTCTGTATTTTAGTAAGTAAATACTAGATAGATAGATAATCCAGAAATTTTTATAATTTAATTTTTTTTAATATTATGACTAAGAAAATCTAGAAAATAATATGATTATTTAATATATAACAGAGGTAGCATTTCAAATTTGTAGCAGTAAATGAGATTATTTAATAAAGAGTATAAGGTCAGCTGGATAACAAACTGGAAAAATAAACTGATGCCAACCCCGCAAAAATTTAAACTAAAACTACAAAAGTGCTAGAAAATAATGGGTAGGTTTGTGTGTGTATATAATTTGCATATATATACAACCTTAGCTAAACAAGGCTTCTAGCTTTTCTAAGTCATGGAATAAAAGATTATTAAATTTGAATATGGAAGACTTTTTAAAAACAATATTTATAGACTAAATTCAATTAACAAATTTAAAAGACATATGGCAAATGGAAACTATTTTTAACTTATAAGCAGAAGAAAAGGCAGTTCAATTCAATAAGAAAACACAAATTACTAACAGAAAAATAGGCAAAGGACATATATAGGCAGTTCACAGAAAAATAAATATAAATAGCCAATATACACATGAAAACCTCATGGTTAGAGAAAATGGAATTTTAATAGTGAAATAGTATATTAATGGCAACAATCAACAGAGTGAAAAGGCAAACCAAAGAATGGGCAAAAATATTTGCAAATCATATATCTGATAAGGGATTAATATTCCAGAATATGTAATAAACTCCTACACTCAACAACAAGGGGTTGGGGGATGGGGAAAATAGAGAGAGGTTGGTGAAAAGGTATAAACTTTCAGCTACAAGATAAATAAGGTCTGAGAATCTAATGTAAAACATGGTGACTATAATTTATAACACTGTATTGTATAACTGAAATTTGCTAAGAAAGTAGAATTTAACTGTTCTTGCCCAAAAACGGGAAGAAATAATGTGAGGTGATGTATGCGTTAATTAACTATATGGGAGAAATCCTTTCACAATGTATATGTGTATCAAATCACCACTATGTACACTTTAAATATCTCACAATTTTATATCAATTATACTTCAATGAAGCTGAAAGAAAAAAAGAATAAAGGAACAAGACCTTGGGGCAAAAAAAAAAAAAAAAAGGGCCAAGGACTTGAATAAACATTTCACCAAAGAAGACATACAAATAGCCAACAAGGATATGAAAAGATGCTCACTATCATTATCATTAAGGAAATGGAAATCAAAACCACAATGAGATAACACCTAATCCCACTAGGATGGCTACTATCAAAAAAAATTAAAAAAGGAAGGAAGGAAAGAAGGGAGGGAGAGAGGGAGGGAGGAAGTATTATTTAAAAAGAAAGAAGGAAAATAACAAGTGTTGACAAGGATGTATGCTTGTGTTTACCACATAAAGTGCATGGTCCACAGAAAAAGAGCTCCTGTGTCTGTCTCTATTCCTTCCTACTCCCTTTAAGAAGTTTCTGAGATGCTTATTTACTGAGAAAGTAAAGATGACAGTGTGCTTTCAAATATTGAATCTTATGAACAAGTTACCAAGCAGCTTCATCTTAATCACTCAGTGGTCCTGGGCCTTCTTATCCTTCCTCAGCTCACTCTCACAAGGCACTGGAGTGTGATGGTAATTGATGTGATGATAATTATGCTATCTGGTCACATTAAAAAGACTATAATGCATAATAGTCTAGGCCACTCTCCCCACTCCCTCTTCACCTCTCACCTCCCTCATCCACACACAGAGGAATCAATGCATTGTAACGCGTGAATATAAAGCACATGTCCTGTCACAATTCCTAACAGTGACTAACATGCAAAATCATGGCATTTATGAAGATTATGAACGCCAAACAGAAACTCAGAATGCGAAGGACTCCTGGAAGCTCAGCCAATCTTTTTCCTTCTTTACTTCCCAGTAGTACAGTCTTGAACTATCATAAGAAAAATTTAAAGGTGTTCTTCAAAGTGTTTCAAAGTGTATTAGTCAGGATAGACCATGCAGTACCAACGGGAGCAAGAGGACCCCCACTGGAACAAAAATTGGTTCTTAGTGAGTGGGTGGGGAGCAAAACGATCTTACTCTTCCTATTGAAAAAGCACAGACACACATGTACATACAACACATAAACAGAAATACACTATACCTGTGGTATTAAAATTTCATGAAGGGGGCAATTATGAAAAAAAGCCTAATAATTCTACTTTGAGAGGTAATAATAAAAATAATGTCAAGAAACACTGGAGTAAGCTAAACGACTAAAACAAACACCCCCCAAAATAGTGGCTTTACAGAACACATTTTTTTTTCTCTCACTAATATCACAGTCTCATGATAGTCAGTGGGGATTGTGGAGTGTGCTCTCCTCCACACAGTCATACAGGAACCTAGGCTCCTTCCATCTGGTGGCTCCACCATTCCCTAGGGCCTTTGAGAACTGCCAGGATCCCCTGCATCTGGCTGCCCGATGAGCAAAGAAAGAGCAAATAGAAGATAATACAAGATATTTTAGGGGCTAGGCTTGGCAGTAGGTGCATAGTTTTCTCCTACTTTACTTTGTCACAGACTAGGCACGTGGACTCTCCTAAATGCAAGGCAACTGGGAAATACAGTCTAGTGTGCAAGTAAGGAGAGAACAGAAACATGGGAGAAGAACAAGCTGGTTTGCCTCCTAAGACATGGATTTTGAAGCTTTACTGGAGTTTGATAGCATTAGGTTGATGAAAATTGAATTATATTTAACTCCTTCGGCAATGATAAAATATACCCTAGAAAAAAATGGAAAACAGCTTATTTTAATCCTATTCTTCAACTTTGGGTTCTCCTTCAATTCTCTCCAAGCTTTACTAGTGGTTAGCATTTTAACTGGTTAATAAACAGAAGAAAAAAATTAAAAGTTTGTTTACCAACATATTCAATGTTGGAGAGAATATGGAGGAAAAGGTACAATTATTCTTTGTTTAAGTTGTAAACAGCTATGAAGGGCACCTTGACCATGTCTATCACAATTTTGAATGCATACACTCAAAAGACATAGCAATTCCACTTCTGGAAATTAATCCTACAGATACATTAACTCAAGTAAAAGTAGCTCACCCTTGCATACTGCTTACCTTGTGTCAGAAGACACAGAGTGTGGTCACTTCCCCACTAACTAAAATTGGCAGAGTTGGGATTTGAACCCAAGCAGGTCATCTCATGAGTCTCTACCCTTAACTGTTATCTTTCTCATGCACTCAGACATGTCAAAGCAAAGTGTGAAAACAACTTAAATGTCCATCAATGTAGGATTGGTTAAGGAAATCATAATAACATCCAAACATCCAACAGACCACTACAAAGCTACTAAAAATAATGAGGCAGTTTTATAGGGATTAATGTGGAACAATCTCCAGGATATACTGTTTAGCAAAAAGATTAGAGTGCAAAACAATATAGTAGGCTATCATTGTGTAAAACATTTTGAAATGAATATCTTTGGGGAAAAAATCACAAGGAAAGGGTAATATTGATAGTCCCTTAAGAGAAGAACCAAATTTGGTGGGAAACTCTCTGAATACCATTTTGTACCACTGGAATTTTTAAATAGGTGCTAATAATTCCCATTTGAAACCATAATAATTACTTTCATTAATGTGCAAAAATTTACAAAGCTGATTAAAATTAGGACAAGTGTATATGCATTGGCTTAATATTTTCTAACCTATAAACTTGTTTTGCCTAAACCAGATAGAAGCAGAGTTGCTTAACTGCTATTCATTACCTTCTCTTTCCCCTATTACCTATGAAGTAGCAATTCACAGTTTTATTAAACTACGGGGTAGGTGGGGGATTTGACTACATCAGCACATTACACAGGTCTGACCTATTGACCCAGCATATTTCTCATCCCCTTGGCCATTTTCATTATCCTTGGTACCTGCTCAGACCAAAATCCTAGCTGGGTCCTCTCAAAACTCTTGATTCTAGCTCCTGGGATTTCCCGAGGCCTGATTCATGTTCTACCTAATTCAATAACTTCTTCTTGTGAGTTCTCTATCAGTCTGGATGAAGGCTTTCCCTAGAGTTAATAGGATGTGAATCAGAGCTGGGTAAATCTCCTTGGATTAGAGTAAGCTCTTTATTTACACACTTTTCAGCATGTTATTTTTTAAACCCCACAAAAATAGGAAGATGAAACTTTTGCCAGCACTTTCAAAAATAGGAAGATGAAACTTTTGCCAGCACTTTCAGGAATGGAGCTCAGTTTTCGTAAGGTGGGGACAGAGTAAATAGAAGGTCAACATGAGTGACAGAAGAATTAAGAAGCCCAATAGGGTTGGCCAATTGGATAAGACCTTACGACCTCATTTCTCTCTGTCCTCAAGGATCGAAACATCTGAACTTTCTGAACACGTTGCAAAATTCCTCGTCAGCCCCACCTATCTGAATGCATAAGAATCATCTATATTGGATAGGGTACATTTCACCCCCATTTTTTCCATTTAATGAATGTTATATTGTCCTTCCTCACCAGGTGAGAGCTTCCAGTGGTTTATGCTTTCAGACAGCCTTTTAGAATGTCCTAGCCACACTTATCAAACTTTTATGTACACTTATGGAGATTTTGTTAAAGTGAGGTTTCTGATTCAGAGGTCCTGGGTGTGGCCTGAGATTCTGCATTTCTATCCAGTAGTTCAATGCTGCTGATCCACAGGCTGTACTTTGAGTAGGAAGGCCCTAGAGTGATCTTAACGTTAAGAAGAAACCAGAGCAAGCAGTCCCATTCTGAGTATGTGCAAACACGTGTGTGGACATAAGGAAGAGAAGAGTAGTATACATAGGCATATAGTGAAAAGTTGTACAGAACAGCATATGCAGAAGCAGGATAGCATTTTGGTTAAAATCATGAGGTCTGGATTCCGACAAACTTTATTTAAAGCTACCAGTGCCATCACTCACAATCTATGTAACCTTGGAAAAGAAGCATAACCATTCTAAGTGTCTGCTCTTTCAGTAGTTAAGAGTAACAATAATAGGTTGAACCTTATGATATTGTCATTTTTGTAAGTCAGAAATGATCAAAGGTGGGCAATTTTGTATGGTTCAATCTAATAGCACCACCTCTGGAACAGTTGTGAATATTAAAATGGACAGCATATGTGATGATCATAACACCGTTCCAGGCACAAAGAACACTATAAATTCTAGTATATACTACTTTATTCTGAATCATATTTGTGTGCATGTGTGCACTTTAAAGGATGAAGATGGGAAGCAAGTGGATATTTCTGTCCCTTGTCCTTTATCAAATGGAGGCTTCTTGGATTTTTTTTCTTTCCTATTTTTTTTTATACCAATATAATATTGTATTTAAAATCACTGACTCTGGGGCCAGACTGCTTGAGTTCCAATCCACCTGGTACTAGCTGTGTAACTTTTGGAAAATGACTTTATCTCCCTATGCCCCAGTTTCTCATCTATAAAGTGGGGAAATAATAGTATCTACTTGATAGGATTGTCGTGATACTAAGTGAGCTCATGTTTATAAAGTGATTACAGCACTGTCTGGCACATAATAAATGTTATATAAGTAGACAGGCAAATAGATAGACAGATACTCTACCTCTGACTATCTGACTACTCTTTCCAAAATTACCTGTTGATAATTGGTTAATTCTAATAAAACAATTATTACTAATCAATAAAACAATTGGCTAGTAACCAATATAAACAAACCAGTAAAAGTTTGATGTTTTTCCCTTTTCTCTAGTCCATTTGAACACTTGTGTAGAAAAAAAACTATAGAAACACAGAATCTGAAATCTAGAAGATATCTTATATACAATCTATTAAATTTATGTAAAGAAATTTGAAACATAGGAAAATGAGATATCTTCAAAAATGCCCCTAAGTATCTCAGGGATGGGAGATGTCCATGAAATCACCCTAAAGCTTCCCATCTCTCCTTAGTTATCACTGTCAAGTTCCTTTCCCAGCAAATCTTTGCCTAGTGCTATCAAGTGACAGAATTTACTGGTTTTTCAATTTTACTTTTTTCTCTACTTTTACTAATCATCCTCTGTGGAAACAGCAGAATAACCAGTTACAGCCTTTGAAATAAATCTCCTTCAGTTGTATTTCAGTTGACCACACAATTTATACTGATGGACTCAAAAGTGGTCCTGAGATTGTGTAAGACGGCTCCAGGACCTCAGGACTGATGCAGTTTAAAGAACATACTTATATTTTGGTGTCTGCAACTGCTCCAAAGAAAGTCTGGACTGGATCCATTGTTGAAATTACAAGAGACAGACTCAGTCATTCAGTACAAGCACAGTTTAAGATATTGGCCAGAACTGTTACCTCTTCTTAAATATTTTGTGATGGGCAATGTGGCTCAGAGAAAAGTAATAGAAAGCAAAATTGATAGGAAGCAAGAGTTGAAGCTGAGGAGGAAATTTATATTGGCTTCCTAGGATGTCTTGAGTTGACTGAGTTGTAGATGGTAGCCATGAGACATGAAAGAAACAGTTAAAGTTGAAGTTGACAATTCTCCAAATAGAATACATCTTACCAAATTATATCAACACATATGGCAGTCTTACTTGGTACAGGATTTATTCTATGCTTGTACTCTGTTTTGGTAGAATGCTACTATGTTAATTAGGATAGACCAAATGCTGAACCAGAGATCAGTCACTTAAAGAGTAAAGAATTTATTTTCTTCTCATGTAACAGAGCATAATATCCCCAGCTACTAGGAGAGCTAGGAAATGCAGCCTCTAGCTGGATAATCACTTTCCAGTCCCTATTTCATTAACATCAAGAAGAGAAGAACAAGTTTTAGAGGACAGCTGGAAGTCTCCATTGTATTCACAAATAGGATTTAATGAAATGATACCTAAGTGAATCATAGCGAGAACTTAAAAATCATCTGAAAGATAAGTATCTTTTTTTTTTATTGAAGTATAGTTGATTTACAATGTTGTGTCAATCTCTGCTGTACAGCAAAGTGACTCAGTTTTACACATATATACATTCTATTTTTAAATATTCTTTTCCATTAGATAAGTGTTTTTTAAAATCAATATCTTCCAAGTTTTTTGTGAACTAGTTTATGTCAGATTCCATTATAATGACCTTGCATCCAGTAAAACTAATTCCTCCAATCCTACTATTCCACCACTATCGGAAGTGTTTTTTTCATGAATAATTCCAGTCCACACTGTTCTTCATTTTTTCCTGTACGATCATATTAACTCATACTAGTATCTCCAGTGCTTCATTATATATTGATGTCCTGTGCACATTTCTAAAAGACTGCAAACTTCTTAAAGATACCTTAATATTAGTAGTACTCAGTAAAATGAAAAACTTAGAAGGTACTTAATAAAAATCATTGATTTGAAGCAAATGCATCTGTGCCAGAATCTGTTCATTAATAAATAAAATGGAATAGTTGCTAACATTCCAATAGACACCAGCTTAATAATTCATTGATAATACTGTACAATTCCATACTATTAAATAGGAGTGAAAATAAAATGAAGATTAGCACCAAGCTGGACCACAGAGCAAAAGCTGGCCTAGGAAAGCAGCAAAAGCAAAAAGAGAAATGGTAGCAAAAGCAAAGAACAGAAGAAAGTAGATGTGGAATTTAAACAGTAAAAAGCAAATGGCAAAGGAAAATGGTTCAACCCAATGTGAATTTTGTAAAATACATATCTAATGTTGGCCAAGTCAATCTTAAAGTTAAAAAAATTGTACGAAGACAATGCACATTTCAAGAAAGGAATAGCAGATTTTGGAAAGATAGTCGATTTTAACAGCAACTTGCCATTGCTACTCCCTTTCCACCCACCGCTGACTTTTTTGGCAGCAGATGGCCATTGGAATCCTATGGGAGGAGGCAGAGACAGGGAAAGGATGACTGTAACGAAGTGACCATAGACGGAGGGAGATAAGGCAGATGAGGCAAAAGGGACTAGAGCAGTCCAAAGTCAGAGTGACAACCAAACCAACAGATCATCTTCAAACACAAGGCTGTCCTATTATTCTCTACACAACATTGAAGCAGTGAAAACAAACAACATCAGCCAACATTTGAACTGAAGTGAAATGAAATAAAGCAAAGCAAGAGAAGAACAGAAACATGGGAACAGAACAAACAATAATGGTTTAACAGTCAATGTTGGAATGAAAAACAAACTGAATTGAGAGAAGAAATTTTATAATCAAATAGAACAAGATAATAAAGCAGCAGTAAGATCAAATTTCTGATTCCAAATATTGAAACCGTGCGCCTCAGATTGGGACTTGAAACCACATCCCATGACTCAAACCCAGCCAAAACTCAGATTGGGACTTGAACCAACATGGCCAGGACTCAAACAAGGCCAAAACCCACAGTCTTCCAACTGAGATCACACACCCGGTTCTAGGACTTAATGAAGCTCAGGTTCTTGATGTCTCATCCCGGAAAGAATTCAGTGAGAGACAAAGTGATAGGTAAGAAGTGGATTTATTTAGAGAGAAACACGCTCCACAGACAGAGTGTGGGCCATCTCAGAAGAAGAGCAAGGTACCAGGGTATGGCGTTGTCAGTTTTTATAGGGGTGGGTAATTTCATAGGCTAATGAGTGGGAGGAGTATTCCAGCTATTTCAGGAAGGGGTGGGGATTTCTAGGAATTGGGTCACCCGACCACTTTTTGATCCTTATGGTTGGCCTTGGAATGTCATGGCACCTGTGGGTGTGTCAGTTAACTTACTGATGTGTTACAGTGAGCGTATACTGAGGCTCAAGGTCTAGTGGAAGTCTACTTGTCATCTTGGACCCATTTGGTTCTAATCAGTTTATGTCATGTCCTTGGACTATGTTATTCTTTCAAAGGTTGTGCCCTGCCCCCTTCCCTCCTGTTTCATTAAATAGAACAAGATAATAAAGCAGCAATAAGATCAAATTTCTGATTCCAACTATGGCAAGGTAACCAAGAAAAGTTGCAATGACCAAGGCAACATAAAACCAAGCTAATCCTTTTGGAAAATTAATATTAAAATGGATGATTTAAGAAAAAATTATTCAGATATCTTTAAACAAAAAATATTCCTACTTCCACCAGTAAGGCTGCCTGGAGAGGCAGAAAAATACCTGAATTCTAGTTTTATTTCTGCCATTGGCAACTTGTGCCAACAGTAAGTAATTTAACCTTCTATATATACATATAAAATATTGAATTTGTTATAAAAAATACAAAAGAAAAAATTACGTTTACTCAAGGTAAAATGAGAAGTTGCACTAAGATTCAATGAATCTTCAAAGTGAAAAAGTGATTTTCTTTTACTGTTATCTCTTTTGCACGTCTTTAACAAGAAGCTGAATTGGAAAGCTATAATCCTGTTATAATCAAATACAGACTATCTCTGACAAATCTTGTTTCCAAGTTTTGAACAGTGTGCTTTACTTTAACTACATTCTATTAACATTATTCACTACCTCCATTTACTTTTACAGTGGAATTTAAAACTTACCATGTGCCAGGAACTGTGCTAGACCCAAGCAGCACTTATTCTCTCAGCCATCCTGCACAGTCATTATTACTGTGATTATTCCCATTTTTCACAAAGTTAATATTATTCCCATTTTACAAATGAGAACGTGAGCAAAGAAAATTTAAGTAAGTTTACCAAAATTACACAGGTAGCAACTGGCAAAGCTGGAATTAGAATGCAAGGTTGTGTAACTCTGAGCATGTTTTCTTTATATGGCACTATGTGGGTCCCTTTGGAGCCTTCAGCTGAGAACTGATTGGCAAATGCATGGAAGGATAATACCAGATGCCAGGAAAGGAATCACCCAAAGGAGCAGTGGGAATAATCCCTAGGGTTCACACAGGGCCAGGAATAATATGTGAACAAAATGGAAAAATTCATAATTCATAGGTCATCAAATAGAGTACTCAGAAAGTTGCAGTCATTGTCCCAGGGAAAAATTAGCCCTAGACAGCTCTGATTCTGCTTAACAAAGCTTAAATTCAGGGCTCAAAAGAATAAAGCTTTCCTATTAACTATGTCACAGATCACAGCACAAAATATTAATTTTAAAAATCCAACTTTTAACAAGGTAAAATCCACAATATCACTGATCCAATCAAAATTACTAGGAGTACAAGAAAGAAGAAAATGCCACCAATAATGAGTAGAAAAAAAATCAATCAATAGAAACAGATCCAGAAATAACAGAGATAATGGAATTATTAGAAATGACATTAGTTAATAGAACTGTATTTGATATGTTTAATAAGATAGAGGAAAATTGAGTTTGCTAAATAGAAGCATAGGATATAAAAGCAATTCCAAATCGAATTTCTAGAAACAAAAAATATGCAACAGCTAAAATTAAAAATACATTTAATGGCATTAACAGCATATTAGACTCGGCAGGAGAAAGAAAGATTAACTTGAGGATATGCCAATAGAAACAATCCAAAATGAAACACATAGAAAATGTTTAAAAAAATGCATAAGAAATCACTGAACTTCAGGACAACTTCAAGTGGCTCAACAGATATGTAATTGGTGCTCCCAAAGAAGGAGGAACAAACAAAAATATTTGAAGAAATAATGGCCATTTTCCAAATTTGATGAAAACTACAAACTCACAGATTCAAGTTCAACAAAACCCAAGCACAAGAACCATGATGAAAACTACATAAAGGCACATACCATAACCAAATAACCTAGAAGCAGTGTTAAAGATTTTATTCTTTGCGATGCTATTATAAATGGGATTGTTTTCTTAATTTCTCTTCCTGATAGTTCACTGTTAATGTATAGAAGTGCAACTGATTTTCATATATCAATTTTGTATCTTGCAACTTTACTGAATTTATTTATTCTAACAGTTTTCTGGTGGAGTCTTTACTGTTTTCTATATATAATATCATGTCATCTGCAAATAGAGACAATTTTACTTCTTCCTTTCTAACTTGGATGCCTTTTATTTCTTTTTTTTATGAAGTCTTTTTTTTTATTGAAGTATAGTTGATTTACAATGCTGTGCCAATCTCTGCTGTACAGCAAAGTGACTCCGTTTTACCCATATATACATTCCTTTTTTAATTTTCTTTTCCATTATGGTTTATCCCAGGAGATTGGACATATTGATAATTTCCTGTGCTATACTGTAGGACCTTGTCGTTTATCCATTCTGAATGTAATAGTTTGCATCTACCAATAGGTATTCAGATTAAAAGGCAAGTGATTGTCAGATTATATAAAAAGAACAAGAGCTACAAGAAACCAACTTTAAAGGTAAGATGTAAATAGGTTAAAAATAAAAATGTGGATAAAGATATACCATGCTTTCATTAATCAAAAGCTGGGATGGCTCTATTAACTTTAGACAAAGTAGATTTCAGAGCAAACAATATTATCAGGAGTAAATTTTAATATAAAACTGTAATAATATAAAACTATGGTTTTATATTGGCACATATGTATCTAGGTATATGACAAGGTATCTTTTACAATCAATGGAAGAAAATGAATTATTCAGAAGTTAATATTCAGATAACCATCTGTTTTTAAAAAAAAAGGTAGATACCTGTCTTACACCTATCCCAGAGTAAATTCCAGAGAGATCAATGATTTAAATGTAAAAATTGAAACCATGATAGTACTAGTGTGAACAAAAATTGTTTCCTTGTTTTCAGCCCAGAATGGGTAAGGATTTTCCAGCTATGACACAAAAGAAGACATGAGAAAAAATACTGATTAATTCAATTCGATTTTTAAACATAAACCTGCACAGCAGAAACCACTATAGGCAGAGTCAAAGACAAATCACAAACCTAAAGATAATATTTGCAATTTACATGACAAACAAAGGGATAATTTCCCTTAATTTATAAAGCGCTCTCTCAAATTAATAAGAAAATTACCAACAACAATTTAGAAAATCAGACAAAGCATTTAAGCACACAGCTCACATAAAAAAGGAAATATAAATGACCCTTAAACCTACATAAACTAGAGATTTTTACAATAAACTTTAAAGCAACCACAAAGAAAAATAATTTTTCACCCATCAACTTGGCAAAGTAAGTAATTTTCATAACATCCTATGTTGACAGGGAACCCACATTCTCATATGTTACTGATGTGAGACTATATTATTGGTAACTCTGTAGCTAGATAGTAGATGATGCAGATAGATAAATAGATAATATCTACCCAAATTACAAATGAATATACCTTTTGACAGCAATTTTACTTGTAGGAACTTATATTACAGATAATTCACACACGGGCAAAATGTGCTAACTGATGAATGCACAAAGTTATTCACTGAAGCATTATTTCATATAGCAGATTGGAAATAATTTCATAAAAACAGGAAACTTTAAATAACTCTTGATGTTTTCATACAAATAGAGTACTGTGAAACAACAAAAATTCTAGAAATACTCTTTATGAAATAATAGGAAACAGTGTCTAAGGCATATTATTATTTGAAGAAAAGAGGGCTCATAATAGTATATTACACTGTTACCATTTCTGTGAAAACAGAAATAAACAGATACATATAACATTTTGCTGGTATGTATAAACATATGTACATATATACATATGTATATAATATCTCTAGAAGTATATATAAAGAATAGTATTCATATAAAGTTTTTAGAAACTAAATTGTTTTTGAACATATATATTTGTTTAAAAAATTACAAAGCTATGCATGGGAATGATAAATGCCAAATTCAGAGTAATAATTACTTCGGTAAAGGAATAGTAATTACAGGAATTATGTAATGATACACAGAGGCTTCAAATGTATCTGTAATTATTTGGCAGGTTTTCATTTTGATATAATTTGAAATTTAGGAAACAGTACAAGACTAGAGCAAAGAACTCTCATATATCCTTTCCCTCACTTTATTTTTTCATCTCTATCCTCTCTTATTCTCTTATTCTTTTTTCTCTCTTTCCCTACACACACACACACACACACATTTTCTGAGTTATTTGAGAGTAGGTTGCACACATAGTGCTCCTTTACCCCTAAATAATAACCATGGTATAATGATCAAAATGAGAAAATTTAACATTGATATAATATGATTAGCTAATCCATAGTGCGCTGCATCTGTAATGTTGTATTTCTTTTTTTAAAAATCTGAAGCAAATATGGCAAAATGTTAAAGCTGTTAGAGATGATTAGCAGGGATATGGATGTTTTGTTATTCTCTACAGTTTCTGTATCTTTAAAATAGTTCCCATTTCCTAAAATACAGAACATAAAGATGATTTGAGTATTATGTCTAATGATTTCATCTAGTACTTTTTTTTTATCAGTCATCAATAAATGTGTATTTTTTATCTACCATGGAGACTGAAAAGAAGTAGAAGTTCCTGGCCTCGAGGATCTAGACCCTAGTTTCCAACTAAGGAATGCTTCTTTTCTACAACTTGTCAGATAGATATACATGTTATAGACTGAATGTTTGTGTCCCCTACCAACAACCCCGGACAAAAAAATTCAGATGTTGAAGCCCTAATCCCCAATGTGATGGTCTTTGGAGAAGGGGCCTTTGGCAGGTAATTAGGTCATATGTGTGGATCCCTCATAATGGAATTAGTGTTCTTATAAGAAGAGACACCAGAGAGATGATCTCTCTCTCTCTTTGCCATATGAGGATGCAGCTGTCTGCAAGCCAGGAGGAGAGCTCTTACCAGAAACCAATCTGCCAGCACCTTGATCATGAACTCCCCAGCCTTCAGAACTGTGAGAAATAAGTGTCTCTTGTTTAAGCCACCCAGTTTATGCTATTCTGTTATTGAAGCCTAAGCAGAGGAAAACAGATACTTAGCCTCACTCTGCAATTGAAAAATAATGACTCATGAAGATTGTCACTCCAAGCCCTTTCCCAAAAGAGATAAATGGCCATGACTGTTCATTACATAAGTGCTCAGGATCCCTGTTTCTCAGGTGCAGGTGAGGCTGCACACTCCCACTGAGACACCTAGTGGTGTGCAATCTATCTGAAGAAGAGACTTGTGTGCTCATTGTTTTTGCACTTTAACTCATAAAATGCACAACTGGGCCTCTCCCCAAATATTCAAGGGCTTTTGTATGAATTAAAAGTCCTCTTTAAATCGTCCCAGTGAGGCATAAAGAGAAAAGAGAATGTGGAAGCAAATTGCCCTGAGTCAAAGGATCATATGCCCTCATCTCCTGATTCCTGAACTAAGTGACTACTCATTGACCCACTATATTGTTTTAATTATTATATCTCATGTTTCTTTTAAAAATCATTTATTTAGGGACTTCCCTGGTGGCGCAGTGGTTAAGAATCCACCTGCCAATGCAGGGGACATGGGTTCGATCCCTGGTCCAGGAAGAGCCCATATGCCGTGGAGCAACTAAGCCTGTGCGCCACAACTACTGAGCCTGCGCTCTAGAGCCCACGAGCCACAACTACTGAGCCTACATGCTGCAACTACTGAAGCCCGCACACCTAGAGCTCACGCTCCGCAACAAGAGAAGCCACCGCAATGAGAAGCCCACACGCTGCAAAGAACAGTAGCCCCCACTCGCCACAACTAGAGAAAGCCCACACGCAGCAACAAAGACCCAACACAGCCAAAAATAAATAAATAAAATTTAAAAACAAACAAAAATAAATAAAATCATTTGTTTATAAAACAAAATACCATAGGGCATTATCTGAATCTGTGGATTTACTTCAGTGCAACTAATAGTTGCTTAATAAATATTAAATAGAATTGAGTTACATGAAGATATAATGAGTCAATGTGCTAGGCCCTAAGTTGAATGCAGATTTAAGCATGATACTATGAATTCAAATGCATAGGTCTGAAATTATCAACATTATTCAAAAACTACTGTCCTCTAGAAGAAATCTCTTGAAAAAAAGTCACCAATAAAAAAAAAAAACTCTGACTCACTTTATAAAAATATGAATATAAATGGGAAATAATTCGGTATCAGAAAAGTTTGGGGGTTTCGAGGAAAAGCAAGTATTCTTCATTGAATTAAATTACAATGAAGTTGTACACTGGCACATTCTTCTAATAGGAATAACAATCACAATACAATTCTATAAATCTCTTCTTTCAAACAGGTGAGAGTAGTCTGTATTCTCTGAGGTATGGAGTTATCCAGGTTATTTCCTGGTTTTGTAAAATAACAAAGAATGAAGTACTTCTTGTATATCTTGTTTATAGACTCCATCTCTTGTTTTCAAATGCATTTTTGGAACAACTGCTTTCTAAAAGAGATTGGAACTTTTAAAACTGTTAGAAGTACATGAGAAAGGACTTAGGAACTTGGGAGTATAATCAATATTCCTAGGTACTTATTGTGAATTAAAAGTTCACAGTACAAATTTTGAGGAACAAGGGTAAGAAGTCAGAACAAAAGGGGGGCAATTCCCTTGATTAAAAGACTATAAGTCATGGAGAAATTACTGGTTTGGGGCCACAGGATCCTCACACACGGTTGATGATCTTCTTTTTGATAAAAGGATGGTAAACACCATAGAAAGTGAACAACCAAACCTATTAAAAGGCTAAGTGGAATAATTCTCTAAACCAGAAGTCTGCAAACTTCTGTAAAAGGCCAGATACCAAATATTAAGCTTTGCAGGCCAGATGGTTTCTATCTCAACTATTCAACTCTGTCTTTGTAGAGCAGAAGCAGGCAGAGACAATGCTGTAAACAAATGGGCGTTGCTGTGCTCCAATAAACTTTCCTTGCGAAAATAAGCAGGTGGATAGGATTCAGCCTACAGGCTGTAGTTTGCTGACCACCTGCTCTAAACTGCCAGCATTTTTTTCTAGGTGATAGTCCCACCTGAGGACAGGCCCCAGGTCAAATTCTTAGACTCCATATTTATTTGCTGTCTGTTAATCACCCTCAACTCTCCAGTCTCCTTCTCCTTTTCTTTGTCTTCCCCCCTCCGCCCTCACCATGAGTCTGGAATTCTAGAATTCTTGGGCAGCCCCTTCTCAGAAACCCCGACCGGCTCTATGGAAACAAAGTAGGCCTTAATGAGGCACAATCATAAAATGGTTGTTAGGAGCTTATTATGTTTAAGAGAGAAAATATTTAGGGTGATTGCTTAACCCAGATATCATTACTGGGTGTAGTGAGATTCACTATAGGGGAGACCTTTGGACGGCCTCCAACATACCAGATAAGAAATAAGCTAATGGCTACCACTTGACTCATACCACTTGACCCACATAATGGTCACTTTTCTTAAAACCCTTTTATACATAAACAGTCAGGGCTCAACTATAAAGCAAATTACACAATAGAATCAGTAGATGGGTCGCTTTCTTACAAATCCTGGCTGGTGATATTACTAGAAAGACATGTCATTTAAAAAAAAACGGAAAATTGCAGAATTTCTTATAACTCATCTTTTACAGTTAAGACCAGGAAAACTTTTTCTCTAAAATTTAGAATTTAATTACATATCAAGAGCCATGATTTCCTGGGCAAGAGTTGTAAAACTAGTATGATGCCACAAGGTAGACACAAAAGGTGAGGAAAGGAATGTTAGATGATGGCTTCAGGTGATGACATACTGGTGATGACTGTAGGTAACTGTTTCCGTCAGGGGGCACATTTAAACTGGGTAATTGTAGGAGAGTTTAACAAAGGAACTATAGGGAAATTGATAATCATATAATTTATTGTTTAAATTGTGCCACTTTTGAGGGTATGAGGAAGATTTATTAATTAATTATGCCAAGACAATGGGTATAAACTGGGTCTAGCCCAGCCAAATCGTAACATTTCAAATAGAGCAGTACCCCCAGGTTAACAAGAATAAGAGCTATTATCACCCCTAGATCTAAAGAGACAGAGAGAGGGCATGGTTACCAGAACCTGAAAGGTAGAAAGATGAAAAAGTCAACCAACACAATCTGAGGCCCTCAGGAGAGAAAAGCATCCCATCTATGAGGAGCTAACAGGGAGAAAGTGAGTGAATTAAAATCCCACCTTCACTGTCCTCCTACCCTCTGATCTCTTGTCAACATCTCCCATTGACTGAACCCAGCCAGAAGCCAGAAGTCAAGGGAGCCTGTTGATACAGTCCTATGGGTCAGCTTCCCTGATGTACAAAGCAGGATAGGGAAGGGTGAAGAATATATCTGGAGGGGAAAATAGAAGATATCCAGCCTAGTAAATATCCTTGCAAAGGTATCCAACACTGGAACTATCCTTCAGCTCTGACCTCTTCGACAGCATTTTTGAAGCATTCTAAGAAAGCTCAACTTCTACCTTCTTCTTGAATAATCTTCTCCTTGTTCATTTCCTATTAGATTGTAGAAAACAGTAAAGTAAGCAAGATCTTTTAACTCCAATTGGATGAGGTTTACACTGTTTCTCTCCAGAGGAATGAGCACAAACACTAGGTTTTCCTGCATATATTTAGACTTCTTCATTCCCTAATATAAAAATATCTGGCAACATTTCTCGGCCATAGGCGGACTATGCAGGTATAACCAGCCTGGGAATAAAACAAGATAAAAGGGATGTTTTTTGCATTTGTCACAGGAAACTCCCTCACGTCACTTTCTGGTCTACAAATATCCCCAAAGGATCTTAGAGGAGGTATGGAGTTTGGTGATATCAATCAATGATTCAGACCGACAGTAAGGCTGCTTGAGTACAAGTATATAACGCAAAATTAATGGACAAAATGGATATATGCTGCAGTTATCACAAATCATACATTGACATTACATACTTCACATTACAAAAATACTATACTATGCTGATGAACAATGAAGGTAGAGTATCAAGAAAGAAAGAATGTTCACCACTGCAAAGTGTGGCCCTTCCTTTCTGCATGAGTATATGAAAACCAAGAGGAGGAGTAATTATATGACCAGCATCCTGGAGAATCTAGAGTAATTCACTTTACTTCCAGGACCAAAAGAATACCCATCTGCTGGGGAAAGTCCATTGTCACACATCTTAAAATATTACCAAGTTTGGTGTTATCCACTTTTCTTACTCCATAGAGGGAGATCTCTCCCATTTCATCAATAACCTATCTGATAATGCTTCCATTTTTTAAAGTCCAATGACACTATGATTTAATAAGGTAAAAAAAAAAAACAGCACCCTTTTTTCCTAACAACTTGGATCTACTTCAAACACAAACTGAATTTCCCATGAGGACTAGCTACTTTAAATACTCTGGATAGTTAAAAGAAGAGGAGGAAAGAAGTAAATTTAAAAGATGGGAGGGAAAAAATAAGGGAATGAAAAAGAAAGGGAACTATTAATAAAATAAGAAATAAAAATATTAAGGAAATAAATAAATGACACCTTTTTAGTGAGGGTAGGAGAAAAAAGAGCTGGGTTCTGGGTCATTTTCTGGCCCATCTCATGGGTGAGAGTATTACCTAAGTTCTCCGAGTAATCACAGAGTACTACAAATCATATCACTTTCCTACCACATGGAAGATACCACTCTTAACCTAGGATTTCCCAAACTATACATGAAGCTACTGTTCACATCTTTAGCATTTGACCAAATGGAAAGAGAGAAAAAGCTCTTCAGCCCGCTAGGAATTTTCAGAGATGCCCTTACCTGAATGGTTGCCGCAGGCAAGGCCTAAGTGAATTCTAGGAGTACAGTAGCAAAAAGTTATAAAGAGAAATCTTTATAGAGAGCTTCTTTCAATAGGAAATGATTTGCTTCCTGACAATGATCTTAAAAGAAGATTAATATGTACTTCAACTTATTGAGAATGTGAGTATATATTATGTAGCACATAAGCTGAGCCCTTCAGTGCTAACTATGATGATAACAGGCATAAGAATAATTGGCTTCCCCTAATGAATTTGTAGAGTCCGTCATATTCTCTCCTTTGCAATGGTTGTTTGGAAGATCAGCATTCACTTTTGAACTTGTCTTTTTTTTTAATATTTATTTATTTATTTATTTATTTATTTATTTATTTTTGGCTATGTTGGGTCTTCGTTGCTGCACGCAGGCTTTCTCTAGTTGCGGCGAGCAGGGGCTATTCTTTGTTGCTGTGCGCAGGCTTCTCATTGCGGTGGCTTCTCTTGTTGGGGGGCATGGGCTCTAGGCGCGCGGGCTTCAGTAGTTGTGGCTCGCGGGCTCTAGAACACAGGCTCAGTAGTTGTGGCACACAGGCTTAGTTGCTCTGCGGCATGTGGGATCTTCCCGGACCAGGGCTCGAACCCGTGTCCCCTACATTGGCAGGCGGATTCTTAACCACTGTGCCACCAGGGAAGCCCTGAACTTGTCTTAATTCTTCATTTCTTAATAATATTCTTCTATGGCCTTCCCTGTACATGATCCTCACCTTCCTTATTTCTTGGTACCTTTCCTCTGTCTTATCTTGACTGTTTGTTTTACCTTCTAGTACCAATGCATTTACAGCAAGCCACTTCAAATGTTTTTGGAAAAATTAAATTGATATGGAACAAATCAATTATTATAAAACATTCCCTGCTTCTAAGGAATGCACAGTCTAGTAAAAATATAAGGTTGAAAAACATTATTGATATATTATATAATGAATGGAGGTCATAAGAGGGAAGCCCAAAATAAATATGGCTTAAAGGAAAGTGAGGTCACATCCAGGTAAGAGACCACTTTTGGAGGAGATGTCCAGTGAAATGAGCATTGAATAATAGGAGAATGCCTACACCTGAGGATGTGAGGCTGGGAAGAAGAAAGCTAAGGACACATTTAGAGCATATTACCTTCAGCTGCTATTTGGCAGAAGCCTAGGAGAATAAAGGAGACACGGCTGGAAAGACAGCTTGGAGCCAGGTGCGGAAGGATGATTGTAAATGTCAAGGCAACCGGGGTTTACCAAGAGTTTTTGAGCAGAAAAGTGGTATGATTGAAGTGATCTAAGAGGCCACATATAATAGATAAGGAAATTGGGGTCCCCAAGCACAAGTGTTTAGCAGTGTTTAACAGGCAAAGAGACATCTTCCAGGATGTCTGAGGAGGGGGAGGAGCACTGTCTGCCCTATCTCAACAAAACCCGCCATAGACACAGTTTTAAAGGAAGGGAGGCAGCTCGGTTACACGGTAGAACAGCGGTCCCCAACTATTTTGGCACCAGGGACTGGTTTCGTGGAACAACAATTTTTCCACAGATTGGGCGGGGGGTGGTTTCAGGACGATTCAAGCGCATTACATTTATTGTGCACTTTATTTCTATTAATACATTGTAATATATAATGCAATAATTATACAACTCACCATAATGCTGACACGAGGCAGAGCTCAGGCCATAATGTGAGGGGGGGCGGGCAGCTGTAAATACAGATGAAGTTTCGCTCCCCCGCCCACCACTCACCTCCTGCTGAGCAGCGGATTCCTAACAGGCCATGGCCCGCTACCAGCCATGGCCGGGGGCGTTGGGGACCCCTGCCCTAGAAGAATGCAAGTAGAACCTGGGCAAAAGCTGCTTTCCTCTGCCCCTGCCCTCTCAGCATATCCCAACCCAGTGAAGAAATCTGTGTCTCAAGATTCTGTCCGCCTACCCAATCTCCAGCTGCCGATCAGAAACACCTCTCATGTCATAGCAGATGAATCAGGCTTTGACATCATCCCACAAGACCCTGAGAAGTTGGTGATGCGGGAAGAGAGAGGCGGAGGAATGCTCTTCAAAGGATGCTGCCACGACATTAAATCCTAGACTTGGAGGGTTCCAGAAAAGCCCGTCTTTGAAGTCAGCGGTGAATCAGCGGCTGTCCTACACTCCTATTAGCGCCACAACCTTTACCCCCAGGCATTAACGAGCGAGTTGGGTCCAGCTGTACTGGTACAGCTGTGGAGCGCCTTCTATTAAAAAAAAAAAAAAAGTTCCCTTCTGGCTTGCGTCCTCACTCCACCCACCACCTCGAGTCCGAGTCCGTACTTTTCCTGCTTCGCTCCACCCCCTGATGTTCCCAGGCTCGGCGTGGCCTGTGACATTTGCTAGTACTCACGTGGGGCGCCCTGTCTCGGCGGCTCCGGAGATGACTCCTAGGAACTTCCCAAGGACCTGGACTCTGCAGGCTCTGACGCGCAAAGGGGTTGGGGGATGGAAGGGGGTAAAGAGGGGAGTTGGGTGTCAGGAGAGCCCGGGGCAGCGCGGGCCAATCTCGGCCGGAGAGGGGTTCATCCCCCAGCAGCCCCGTCGGTTTGGGTCTTCCTTCCCTTCATCTCCCTGTTGGCTCTGTCAGAGCCCAGAAGGCGGCTAGGCATCCTCTAGGGCGCTCTCCCTAACTCACTTCGCAGCGTTTAAACTCCCTTTTCTGGATTCACAAGAGTTTGCGAGGTCAAATCCAAGCCCGCCATCTCGTTGCTTCTCCCGTCCCTAAAACAGGTGCCGGAGCTCAGGCCCCAGCTGACCGAAATTGTCGAGGCTACGCGGGGTGGGGCTAAGGCTAAGCGTCGGGACGCCGGGCGCACGAATTGTGCGAGCCTCCGGGCGAGCTGCGCGCTGGACAGCACCTGGCCCCGCGTGCTCCGCTGCGCACTGCGCCGTGCGGTCGGCCGGGATCCTGGAGTCTAGAGTTCCAGTTCCTAAACGCAGCCCTGAAGAGCGGGGCTGTGAAGGTGACAGGACCGTGGACTTTGTGGGTTTAAACGTTCTTGACACCTACAGAACTTGCTAGAGAGACTGCAGCCCCTAAGGTGCCCCCAGTCACCGAAGAGTAGCACTTTCACGAAGTTGATAAGTGCTTTGGAAAGTAAGTTTTTTGAGGGTGAGGCCCATCAGATCTTTTCCCATTCATTTCAATTTCTCATCGTCCCTGCCCCTATGGTTCTGGTCACTAATGCATATTTAATGCCCTTACCTGGAAGCGCGGTCCAAGCCTGAAGCTGCACCCACCCTCCAAAGTATCCCATTAAGTGAGTACATGCGTTTTCTCAGTAGCCACAGAGAAGGAAAAGCACTAGTTGGAGGTGGCCAAAGGAAATGCTCAGAGTGTATACAGCATGCAGGAGCAGCGGTACCTAGTTTTTACAGTGGTTACTGTTTGGGGTGTTTTTCCCAAGAAAGGGGTTTGGTCTTAGAACCAGCCCTGTAGGAGAAAGATGTGGTTATCTCTTTCTTAAAGCACATTCAGGCACATATCAAAGGTTTAGGGCAAAGACAAAAGGAGGAAGGTGAGGGAAATTCCTGATGATTTTACTAATGTTAAAATTCCATAGATTTGGCTAGGCTATTTTTTTCTTTCATGTCATCAATTTAGAATTCTATAAAGGAAGAGAATGACAACAAGCAAAATCATTGGCCTAGGAGAAAAGAGCCCGTAGGCGTTTAGGTGTTATATATGTGGAGCCAGAAAGCTCTAGAGCATCAGGGAGGCTCCAACCTAAGGCAACAGCATGGGTGAATATGGGCTTCGTGTGCACTGGGCATGAGAGGCAACAAGTGGTGCCTGGGCACCTACCCCTAAGGCAGGCCCTGCAGCTCTAGAAGTAATTCAGTGTTGGTGGAAAGAGTTTAGTGTGAAACTGGGGTGGGATTGGGTTTCCAAGTACATTGCCTGATACCTTATTATTTGTTCAGTTTTTTTCAGGAAGATCTTCATCTTGCAACTGGTAGAGCTCGTGCTAACCTACAATTTTACTGACTGTGACTTTAAGAAGATTAAAGATATTTACCAGGACGTCATTCATCCAGAACTGAATATATATATAAATGGGGTAAGTGAAGAAACTTTTTTGAAATGTATTTCTATTGTAAGAGTAGGCACACACACACTACAATTTAACTTTCAAGGAAAGAAAAATAATTTGGAAAATAATCATGGCCCAGCATTTTGTCAAAAAAAAATTTACAAGTGATACTGAAATATATTGGCTTCAAAACTGACTACCTAGAAATTGGCACACTAATTAATGAGCAGATGCTGATGACGAGCAGGTATTGATAGGTGTCCAAGGAGGTTGTCTACTCTCTGTTAAATCCTCCTCACTAGTGGGGAAAAAAAAAAAAAGACAGTGATTAAGGGCTTGAGAAAGAAAGAGAGAGGAGGGAATTCTTGTGAGCTAAGCCCTACCCAGTGAGGATAGCCTGGGAGAATGTGCGCTTCAGGTCTTCCTAGTTTTCTAGATGCTTTAGGATGCCATTGTGGGATAAAGGTACTTCAGATTTTTTTAATATACATTAGTAATCATTTTCCTGATTATTCTAGTTTCTGGATAGAGCATGTATGTGTGAAATGCATGAAGATCTCCCTCTAGGACAGGATCATTCGGTATCCAGCTTCAAATACTAGCAGGCACTATCTGAAGACCCTATATGTTTCACTAACTTGTCAAACACAGAAACAGATGCAAAGGAAACAAGTGCCTAAATGGAAACTGCTTTCAGAGCATCTTTAAAACCTGGGAGCAATGGAAGGGGGTGGGGCGATGATCACTCCCGTGAATTTAAGTCTTGACCCTTTTTGTCGTATGCTATTTTTTCTTTCTTCCAGACGAAGAGTATCTGGTTTAACAAGTTCGTCTACTGTGAAGACGCGGTGAGTAGTGGTTAGTGCTTCTGGCTTTCTCCAGAGAGACGCCAGGCATCCCGGGGAGGAGGTATCCTGCGGTGGGTAGAACCCCAGGTGGTGGCTGGGCTCCCAGGTGACGCTGACCCGGTAGGGACTTCTGGGCTGCCGGAAACCTCTGCGCCGGTGCTCAGCTCGGGACGCCACTTCTGTTCCAATTAAGGGTGAGGAAGTCTGTCGGATCTGAGCGGGACTCCGGGAGAGGCTCCTCCTCCCCCTCGCCCTCGGGAGGAAAGGCAAATTGGGAACGGGGACCAGGGAACGACGTCAGGGGCACCCCTTGAG
Source organism: Eschrichtius robustus (assembly GCF_028021215.1). Lineage (NCBI taxonomy): Eukaryota > Metazoa > Chordata > Mammalia > Artiodactyla > Eschrichtiidae > Eschrichtius > Eschrichtius robustus. The sequence continues at coordinate 90,738,593 of NC_090825.1, forward strand.
GGGTGCGAGCCTCCGCTCTCAGCGCTGCCCCTCGGACCTCGAGACGTGGGCGGCGCGAGCGCGGGGCGAGTCCTTTCTCCTTAAGCGCCCTCTGCAATCTAACACCCCTCCTTCCTTCGCCTTCCTTAGGTTCTTTCTCCTCTGCTCACCCGAGACCTCTTTCCTCCTGCTCGAATCGCCTTTGTAGTGTCTCCCGCTCCTCCCCCCTCCCCCCCCCCCCCACGCTGCCCTTTCACTCACGTCTTATCAACTCTTTTTTTTTCTCCCTGGCGTTTTCTTCCTTTCTCATAAATTTTGCCGCCTGCGAGCAGCCGGATTGCCTCATTAAAATCGAGCACTTTACCTTCAAACCCATCTACGGCTGTGTCTCACTCGCCAAGGAAACCTTCGCCAAGCAAACTAATGCTACGCTCTCCCTCGAGTGCTCAGGCTACTCCGGAATTCAGGTAAACCGATGCATCCGAAGGTCGCATTTTAATATCTTGGAGCTGACCTTGAATTCAAGTAGGGCTTCCGTGCAGAGTTGTGATTTTTATTCAGGTTGTGTCTTTCGAAGGGCAAGTGAGCGGGTAAAACCTGTAGATTGTCGGTTAGTCCCACATTGACAACAGGTGGGATTGAAACCCACCTGTTTCTAGGGTTCTGATTCTTTTAGCAGAATTGTGTTCTAAACCTTAGGCCAGTATTTCAAAGTATGATCACTGAGCTTCCTACATCAGAATGTCCTGGCTTCTCGAGGACATGGGAGGGTGGTTGTCCAAAAGCCAGTTCCCGGGGACCCAGGCTAGACCTTCAAAATCACAGTCCCCGTGTATGGGCTCTTTATGAGATTCTTATCCATTCCAAAGTGTGAGCAGCATTGTTTGGGCTTATCATTTAATAATTGTATACGTCTTTCTTTAAATGTTAAATTATACCTTAAATCTCCACCCCATGTTTGCGTAATTGCTTGTATGGGTGCTATTGCTCTCTCTTTACATAATGGATCTTTTGCATACGTAGTTACATGCATTTGAATGAATGTGTAACTTTAAATATGGAAACAGTGCAGAGCTAGGGGCAGGAAGTCTGGGCACAGTCTTGCCTGATTTTGAATCCTAGCCCCATAACTTCTGTGAAAATTTGGATAAATTACTGAGCCTCTGTGTGCTCAGTTTCATCTGCAAAATGAGGATCATATTAGCAAGTCCCATATAGAGTGTTTATGAGGATTAAGTGAGTCAGTGTATGTAAAAGCACTTGGAACGGTGCCTGGTATGTAACAAGTTCTCAATAAATATTTATTTCAGCAGGCAAGTAAAGCAGGGAATTTATCTTCCTGATGACAATTTTTAAAAAGACAAAAAGAGACAGGGCAGATTTGTATGATTGCGGCCTATTAACCGGTGGACTTTATCAGTCTGCACACTGAGTGTCTGGGTGACCAAGGCTGTCAGTTTTTAGGGACCGAAGATTGAAGCCATAGGGTTCTAGACTTAGCTTGAGTTGGATCTTCAATACCAGGCAGCCATGTGAAAAACCTGTTTGGCTCTATATCTTCTCTTAAGGAGACTCTGGCAAATCTACAGATGGCTAAAGTGATGTTCATCCATATAAGAAGAGCACAGAGGACAGGCTAGATAAGTTTGGATAACATGTGAAAAAGGGAACGTCTGGAGTGATTTATTTCAGCCCTCTCCCAAGCCCAAAGGGAGAGAGCCTAAAACCAATAATATTTAATTATGATTTAGCAGATTGTAGATGGTAAGCCTTTTGCTTTGTAAGCTGGTGAACTTTATTGGTCTGAATACTGTGTGTCTAGGAGGCCCAGTCAGTCACTACTCGAGAGTAATTCAGGTGAAGGAATATATCAGATGACTGTAATCTTTTTTTGACAGTTAGACTCCTCTTCAGAATAAGCCTTCAGGTGTCTGTAGCACATCTAGGAGGCTGGGAGGGACAGAAGGTGGGAGCACTTTGGGTACAAATAATAGGTCTACTGAATTGTATCTATAAAGAGGCATGAGATAACTCCTTTTCTTGAGGAATTTATGATCTTGTCAGGGAGATCATGAAATCATCAGCTATTTATCAATTTAATCATTCAGTAAATAGTCAGTGTTTCTCATCTATAAGGAATTGTGCTCAGTGCTACGGGGAATACCCATGATAAAACAGTATGTAATTGAGAGCCAAGTTAAGTGAAAAACACTCTGAAGCACTAGAAGAATTTCCAAAAGAAATGTCTGAGCAATTAGCAGAGGCCTTGTGAAGGAGGTGGTGCTTGGCCTTGAAGTACGTGGGTAGAGAGACGGGAGTGCATTCTTCTGGAGAAAGCACATAGGAGCAGTGTGTAGGTGTCTTGGGGGACAGATTGAGAGATAGATTTGCATAAAGAAGACAAAATAACCAGCCACTCAAAGATAATGACAATTAATTTTGACTATTGCTTCTCCTATTCCACAGATAAATAATACCCAGACAATGACGAAAAGAAGGAAAAGAGAAGTCAAAACAGATAAATGCCTAGAACAAGTCTCATACTTGATAGAACTGTGGAGACGTTTCAGTCGCATTTCATAGAAACAAAGTAAACCTTCGGTAAAGTCACATTTCACAGCAACGAAGTTTATCATCTTTATTAGGTAGATGGAACGTTAACTCTGTGACATTTAAAAGACCACCAATAGTTTTTTTTTTAATTATAGAAGGGTTTCTTAGCTTATTTTTATAAGCTTTTATTGTTTAACGTAGGTTTATAATGTGGGGGAAGTACTGTCCTTCAGGTGTCAGAGGAGACTTTTTTTTAGCATTCATGCCTGAGCCACTGAATTTGTGGCAGTAATTCTCAGCTGGAACTACATAAGCCCTGCTCAAAGAAAGAATCTAAAAGTGTAGTAGAAGGAGAACTTTTTCAAGGAAAAAAGTTGAACACTATAGCATGTAAACCTCTGTTAAAAAGGTAGACATTTCTTCCATGTGTACTGACACTTCTTGTCTTTTTATACCAAAAATTTACAAAAGAAGAGAATTAAAGCAAAAAGAGTACACAAAAGTTGTACATCTAATGAAGCAATTTGAAATAATTTCCAAGCAAAATATTGTGAAAGTATTCTAAGCCAAATTTTAAAAATTATCTAACAGACAAGAGTGGTGCATGCAAGCCAATCCTGAAGCAGTGCCTTTGTTAGAGCTTAAATATATATATTTTTAAATTTATGGAATGTATCTTTAATTTATTTTGTAAGCAGTTTTTTAAATGTACATATTGCTTTGTTAATGACACTATATTTTTCTTAATAAAATAATTCTCAAATTCATTCCTTATGAATGATCTTTTTAATGTAGTAGACAATTTTCACATACATACTTTTCTGAGGGGCATCACTTTTCTACAGTTCTTTCCCTCCCCTCATCCTTGGAGCCACTGACCACTCCCCTTCTGCATTGTGCCTGTTGACCCTACCTATAGAGAGAATATTTGGGGATAGGTGGTTTCAGGATACTTTCCAATCATCCTTCTCTTGAATTTTTTTTGATGCCTAACCTTCAAAATAGGCATCTCAATAGGCATTTAAAGTCATTTGTCTATTTTCTTTGTTTTAAAAAAGTTCCTTTAACTTTGTAGAACTGAATCTCCATTTTCTTATTATAGTCATATCAAAGTAAAGGTCAGGGGAAATTTCTCAAATGCTTTACTGAAGTAAAAACATATTAAGTCTCTATCATCCCTCAAATCTGTAAATCAAATAAACTTATCCAAAAAATTAAAGTTTGTTTTTTTTTTAATATCTCAATTGTATTTCTTTCGAAATCTTACAAACCAACTGTCTGAGAATTATACCAGAGAATAATATTGAGCTGATCTGGGTTTTTTACTGTTCCTTTCCATTATTCAAAAGTTTTAACTTTTTTCAAATGTTTTTGTTCTAGCTGGCATTGTACTTTTTGAGTACAGCTATGCTTTTTGACATCCATTGTTTACAGAATATCAACTAATAAAGTTTCACTGATTGCTATTATATAAAATTATTTATGCCTAAACCTAAGGATAATGGTTTATACATGAGGATAATAGCTAATTAACTTTCTTGAGTCTCAGATTCTACACCTCTAAAAGAAGGATGATGTTGCCTACATTATAGGATTATTATGAGAATTAAAATACACAACAAATATAAAGCCCTTGGCAAATAGTAAGAAAAATATTTTAAATTTAGCTATTTAAATACCTGTTTCATTATGAAGATGAGAAAAAGGGTTGTTACAGAGTCTGGTAAATCTCTTTTTAGTTTTTAATTTTCTGTCTAAGACTGCTTTGTAGTAGTGGAAAGAAGGTTGGAAAGTTTAATCACACAATTGTTGACAGCTTGGCGATTTTGTACTTAAAATTTTTGATTGAAGATTTTTGTTTCTGGCTAAGATGGAGTAACAGGGTCTGGATTTACCTTCCTGCCTGAAAAAACCTCCCCCAACCCAGCACACACACACACCCCCAAGGAAAAATACACATACAAAATATATAGAGCAATGGTTTTCAAAACACTGGATATCAAGTAATAAAGGACAATAATGCTGAAAGAAGGGAAACAAATGACGTGAGTCTTACAGTTACCCCAACTTACTGGCTTGAGTTTCCTGACCATGGCTCAGGGAGGGGACTCAGGCAGAGCCAGCAGGCTTCCTGAGTTGAGGAGACAGGCTGAGAGTCCAGAGAGACCAAGGTGGTAGAGTTCATATGACAGAGTACCAAGGGAGAGAGAGGTACACAGAGGAAGAAACCTGGAGACCTGCTGAATACTCTAGGGCAGCGGTCTCCAATCTTTTTGGCACCAGGGACTGGTTTCGTGGAAGACAATTTTTCCTGGGGTGTGTGGGATGGTGCAGGCAGTAAAGCAAGCAATGGAGAGTGGCAGACCAAGCTTCTCTCGCCTGCCGCTCACCTCCTGCCGTGCGGCCCAGTTCCTAACAGGCTGCGGACTGGTACCAGGCTGCGGCCCGGGGGTTGGGGACCCCTGCTCCAGGGCATCCCTAGAGTATTCAGCAGAGTACTGACCAGCATGTGTGTCCTCATGGGCACTGTGAGAAAACTGCACAAGACTGGGCAAAGAATCTTCTGAAAAATCAGAGAATAGTGCCCAGTTCTCACTCAGGGCCAGAAAGATTCCTATTCCCACCAGCCAGACAGAAAAATCTCAATTCATTAGGCATTGGGTAGGGTGCTCGGAAGAGTCTTATCTCACGAATGGAGAATAATTAGCCCAAGCCTAAGTGCTGCAGTGATCCCACCTAACAAATCTTAAAAGCAAGACTTGAAAGGATCAAACAGTGTCCAAGTAACTTAGCTGCATTCCATAACAAACCTCAAGAATATTTATAGGAATAAAAAAGGTCCAACAAGGCAAAACTCACAATGTTTGGCATGCCATTTATCAGACATGAGGAAGTAGGGAAATACAACCCATGATAAAAAGAAAAAATGAAAATTAAACATAACTAACATAGAAGTTAAAATTAGCAGGCAAGGACATTAAAGCAATTTTTTGTAACTATTTTCAATAGGTCCAAAAAGTTAAATAGAGACAATGAAGAAATAAAGAAGACCCAAGTTCAACTTCTAGACATGAAAACTGCAATGTGTGAGATGAAAAATACAGTGATGGCATTAATGGTAGATTAGATATTGCAGAAGAAAAGATCAGTCAACTTGAAGACATGCCAGTGGAGACTATCCAAAGTAAAACACAGATAGAAAAAATAATTTAGAAATGAAGAGACCATCAGTGAGCTGTAAAACAACTGCAAGTGCCTAATGTATGTATAATCAGATTCTCTTAAGGAGTGAACTGTAGAGGTGCAAAAAATATACAGAAAGAAACAATGGAAATTTCCAAATTTGATAAAGCTATAAACCCACAGCTCCAAAAACTCAATAAGGCACAAAAAAAAAACCCCAAAGAAGACTACTCTAAAATTGATCATAATCAAATTGCTTAAAACCAGAAAATCTTAAAAGCAGCCAAAGGAATTATGAATTAAAGGTCTTCAGAATGTCCTTTTAGAACTTCCTCTTTCTTCCTTAGCACTTTGGTTTTCTCTTTGACTATTTCCCCTGTACTTCTTATACATTCTTTCATGTTAAAATCATGATATTGTCTATTAAATAGAAATGAATTTAACATTGGATAGCCTTAATTGCTGATTTCTACGTGTTAGCTTCTGTTTAAACAGCAAGAGTTGGGAGTATCTTTGTGCTCATTTTCTGCCATTATTGAAGACAAGGATTACCATAAATGAAACAGCTCTTATTGAGTAGCTTTATCATTGACTTTTCTTCCGCCACCTTATTAAATCTTTGCAACAATCCTGTTAGCTAGCCACTATCCCCATTTTATAGATGCAAGAAAAGACTTAGGGAGTAAAACACCCAATGCAGCACAACTAGTAAGTGCAGTATCTAGATGATTCCAAAGTGTGCACTTTTCATTACCTGAGACTGAAACTTGAGATTTCTAAATAAGAAATAACTTCTACCAAGTAGGAATTGTGCCCCTTACCTAATAGATGTTGTAATTGACTTCTCAACCTGCATTATACCACTTCTCAATTAGGAATCCATTTTCCCCATCCAACACAGAGTTTAGGGATTGATCCCAGATTTTGGGGTGAATATTGATTAATCCAAGCCAGTAGGTGGGCCCCAATATTCTCGTTTGGAGTTGATAGAGGTAACCAAGCTAAAATCAAAGAAGCATATGGAATTCTCCCAGTTCAGTTTTGTTAAGGGATAAGCATACCCCACATTTCATGATGAACAATAAGTGTTAAGTTTTTCTGAGAGCTCTGAAAAATGTTTCTTCACTTTTAAGGACAATAGGATGATAGGCTACCCCTTCTTACAGGATATGAACAAATAAATATGCCACAGCAATTATAATTGGCAATTATCCTAAGACCTGCTTTGAGATAGTGTGAATGGCAGAGATATAAGATGGGAAGAACCTGAGGGGTTTTTTTGTTTGTTTGTTTTAATTAATAGCTACTTTATTTATTTATTTTTGGCTGTGTTGGGTTTTCTTTTCGTGCGAGGGCTTTCTGTAGTTGCGGCAAGTGGGGGCCACTCTTCATCGTGGTGCGGGGGCCACTCTTCATCGCGGTGCGCGGGCCTCTCACTATCGCCGCCTCTTTTGTTGCGGGGCACAGGCTCCAGACGCACAGGCTCAGCAGTTGTGGCTCACGGGCCCAGTTGCTCCGTGGCATGTGGGATCTTCCCAGACCAGGGCTCGAACCCATGTCCCCTGCATTGGCAGGCAGATTCTCAACCACTGAGCCACCAGGGAAGCCCAGAACCTGAGGTTTTAAATGCATAATTGAATGGGTGGGTCAACCAACCTCAAAGTCTACCTTATCTCTTTATTTCCCTTCGTGTGAGCTAGTTGAGTAAAGGTTTTGTTGTTTGTTTTTGTTTTTTCCGAGTTTGTAGTTGTTGTTACTTAATGTTGAAAGCTGCAGTTTATCTGAATGCCAACAAAATCTTATCTCCTCCATAAGATTTCACTCTGAACTTGATCATGAAATATATGTAAGTTTTTTTGGTTTTTGTTTTTGCTATAATTTCCTGAAACCTTTGGAAATGTATTAAGATTTTTCTTATCACCCTCTCCTTAATTAATTTTTGTAAATGTTCAAGGGCATTTAACAAATATGTATTCTGTGTGTAACATATGATAACTATCTTAAGCCAATATTTTCATTAAAATTCTCCAAATTCTTGCTTATCTTCTTTAAAATACAAAATCAAATGCTAAAACTTTTCATGATAATTATGCTCATCAGTTTCCTCATGAACATGTATCACCTTTTTATTTATTTATTTTTATGCTGTCACTGAACACATAAAGGTTTATGGAGATCAAGTCTTCACTCTAAGCTGTAGCTTTGGTGAATATTAAATTGCTCTTTTTATTTGTTTTGCTATTTTCTACCTTAAACTGTAATTTATGTTTGCCTGTGGTATTTGTATATAGTCTGTCTACAGTTAATTATTAATAGTTGGGGTTTGGCCTTTGACCCAAATTAAGTTTATTATTACTGTCTTTTACCTGCACAGTTGAGCACATTCACAGCAATTGTCATAAAAGCATGTTTGGTCTGCTAATACCTTCCTGTATGTTTATTTATTCATGTTTCATCTTTTCCTACTCCTATATTCCAAAGAAAAGGGAAATTAGAAGAATAATGTATCTCATTTTTTTAATCTTTTGATGAGAAATTCTCCTAAAATATCTCTGGGCTGAGAACCAAGGCATTTTATAGAAACTACTTATAAAGTCAAAGGGTAGGATGGGTGTGTCATTTCAAATATTCAAAATACCAAGTGCCAAACTTGACTTGGTAGTTATCATTTGACATCCTCAATTCCTTGCAAGGTCCAACATCCATTTACAGCTTTTCAAGTAAATTAAAAAAGAAAAGAACAGAGAAGAAAATACCATCATCTTAAACACAACAATGTAAATCTACATTAACCTAATGAATTGTACAATATATCACAAGCTCCAAAAAATTAAAATGCAGAAAAATTAGCAACTTAGAATTGAGAAATTATGGTACTACAAATTTGAATGTAATTACTTTAAGTGATTATTGTAAGTATTGAGACTACAGTCTATCCCCAATTTTAGGTATTATGTTGTTATTTAATTTTTTTTTCAAAACTGGCAGAAAGGAAAAAACACAGAAAGTTGTTTAGGTGGCCATGGTATGAAGAGTTTTTAAAAATGCAAAATTCTTGTTCCTATAGAGATACATTTTTATTTAAATTAAGATATAGAGGGACTTCCCTGGTGGCGCAGTGGTTAAGAATCCACCTGCCAATGCAGCGGACACGGGCTTGAGCCCTGGTCTGGGAAGATCCCACATGCCGCGGAGCAATTAAGCCCATGAGCCACAACTACTGAAGCCCACGCGCCTAGAGCCCATGCTCCACAACAAGAGAAGCCACTGCAAAGAGAAGCCCACGCACCACAACGAAGAGTAGTCCCCGCTCGCCACAACTAGAGAAAGCCCGTGTGCAGTAACGAAGACCCAACACAGCCAAAATAAATAAATAAATTTATTTAAAAAATAAAAAGATATAGAGCTGACAGTGCTTAACATTTTTCTTGTAGTTATCTCAAGCCTACAGTTTAAACTGATTATTAGTACCAGTGAATGAAGACTAACACTGCAAATGAAATTTGGGGTTATGAATATTTTTGCTTTAGTAGGTAATGATGCTTTCTTGGTACTGTGAGTCAGAACTCAACCCCACATCTGCAAAATAAAATAATGTCTTGTTCTTTATTAAGTGTTTGGTGTGAAAAAAATGCCAACTAGAAAGCATTATTCATTTTTCCACAGGTAGTATTAATGTAACTTTTTTTTACTAGAAAGAGGAAAAGGGGAAAGATAAATCATATTCAACTCTTCATTTCTGCAAATGAAATTAAGCTATATAAAATATCTCTGTGCTGCTAATGCTGACCAATGAAATCTCAGAGTCTGGCCTTAAAATGCAATTTTTATATTATCAAAAGGAGTTGTAGAAAAAGATGAAGGAGCTCTTTCACTTCTGCACCCACAGAGGAAGAGAGATCACTCTTGATCATAAACTGTTCCAAAAAATCTGATTTGATAAAACATCGTATTGCAAATTTCCACAAAAAATAATCTGGTTTTCCTATGAAACATTTGGACTTAAATAATCACAAATTTTATCAATTTCTTTTCTGTCTGTTACTATAACTGTGATTTTGGAAGTGGTTTTTGGTCTGAGGGTTCTTGTAAGAGTTTAGATATTGTTGTCAATTCTACGATTATAATTTCTGCAAATAACCTGTAATTCTGATTGGTGCCATGTTCATAAAACAGGGGTGGGAGATACAAGGAAGGAAAGTCAATTAATGTTCATTACAGTTTTTGATAGAACAAGACATTGAAAGTTTAGTGGGATTTTAAATTAATATTGTTGTTAAAGTATTATGATATGTCATTTTAATTTTAATTTCCTGAGAGGAGAAAGTAGGAAAAAACAGAGCAAAGAACTCTTCTGCTAAGATCTTGTCCTGTAAAAAACATAAAGAACTCGACTTTCATGTTTACCTATTATGAACAGCATCTCTAAGTTGGAAATTTTTAGGCTCTTTGGACTGGAATATGCCAGAGTACAAGGAAATGATCTACTTATGCTTCAAGGTTGCTGCTGTAGCTGGTGGCAGGGACCACCTCCCTCTAGCAATGTTGAAAAATGCCAAACAGTTGTTTTCTCAGCCTCCCCTGACACTAAAGAGTGTAGAAGGTAGTTTTGGTCAAAAGGACCTGAGGTAAGTCTGCTGTGGAGCTTCTGGAAGAGCTTTCCTTCCTTATTCTTTTTCTTCTTCTTTTTTATTTTTTCCTTGTCTATAAATAATGTTTTATTGAATCACAGTTATACGCATTTATTTACATTTTACTGTGGCTGCTTTTGGCTACAATGACTGAGCTGAGTAGATACAATAGAGATCAAATGGCAAATCTAAAATATTTACTCACTGGCCCTTTATACAAGTTTGCCAACCCCTGCTCTACAAAAGTGGAATTTCTTTTTCTTTTAAACACATATGCTGGGAGTTATACTTTTTTTTTTAAACATCTTTATTGGACTATAATTGCTTTACAATGTTGTGTTAGTTTCTGCTGTATAACAAAGTGAATCAGCTATACGTATACATATATCCCCAAATCCCCTCCCTCTTGCGTCTCCCTCCCACCCTCCCTATCCCACCCCTCTAGGTGGTCACAAAGCCCCGAGCTGATCTCCCTGTGATCTCCCTGTGTTATGCGGCTGCTTCCCACTAGCTATCTATTTTGCATTTGGTAGTGTATATATGTGAATGCCACGCTCTCACTTCATCCCAGCTTACCCTTCCCCCTCCCTTATCCTCAAGTCTATTCTCTACGTCTGCATCTTTATTCCTGTCCTGACCTTAGGTTCTTCAGAACCATATTTTTTCTAGATTCCATATATATATGTTAGCATACAGTATTTGTTTTCCTCTTTCTGACTTAGTTCACTCTGTATGAGAGACTCTAGGTCCATCCACCTCACTACAAATAACGCAATTTCGTTTCTTTTTATGGCTGAGTAATATTCCATTGTTTATATGTGCCACATCTTCTTTATCCATTCATCTGTTGATGGACACTTAGGTTGCTTCCATGACCTGGCTATTGTAAATAGAGCTGCAATGAACATTGTGGTACATGACTCTTTTTGAATTATGGATTTCTCAGGGTATATGCCCAGTAGTGGGACTGCTGGGTCATATGGTAGTTCTATTTTCAGTTTTTTAAGGAACCTCCATACTGTTCTCCATAGTGGCTGTATCAATTTACATTCCCACCGACAGTGCAAGAGGGTTCCCTTTTCTCCACACCCTCTCCAGTATTTACTGTTTGTAGATTTTTTGATGATGGCCATTCTAACCAGTGTGAGGTGATACCTCATTGTAGTTTTGATTTGCATTTCTCTAATGATTAGTGATGTTGAGCATCTTTTCATGTGTTTGTTGGCAATCTGTATATCTTCTTTGGAGAAATGTCTGTTTAGGTCTTCTGCCCATTTTTGGACTGGGTTGTTTGTTTTTTTGATATTGAGCTGCAAGAGCTGCTTGTATACTTTGAAGATTAATCCTTCATCAGTTGCTTCATTTGCAAATATTTTCTCCCATTTGGAGGGTTGTCTTTTCATCTTGTTATGGTTTCCTTTGCTGTGCAAAAGCTTTTTAAGTTTCATTAGGTCCCATTTGTTTATTTTTGTTTTTATTTCCATTTCTCTAGATGGGTCAAAAAGGATCCTGCTGTGATTTATGTCATAAAGCATTCTGCCTATGTTTTCCTATAAGAGTTTTACAGTGTATGGCCTTACATTTAGGTCTTTAATCCATTTTGAGTTTATTTTTGTGTATGGTGTTAGGAAGTGTTCTAATTTCATTCTTTTACATGTAGCTGTCCAGTTTTCCCAGCAACACTTACTGAAGAGGCTGTCTTTTCTCCATTGTATATTCTTGCCTCCTTTATCAAAGATAAGGTGACCATATGGGCGTGGGTTTATCTCTGGGCTTTCTATCCTGTTCCACTGATCTATATTTCTGTTTTTGTGCCGGTACCGTACTGTCTTCGTTACTGTAGCTTTGTAGTATAGTCTGAAGTCAGGGAGCGTGATTCCCCCAGCTCCGTTTTTCTTTCTCAAGATTGCTTTGGCTATTCGGGGTCTTTTGTGTTTCCATACAAATTGTGCAATTTTTTGTTCTAGTTCTGTGAAAAATGCCATTGGTAGTTTGATAGGGATTGCACTGAATCTGTAGATTGCTTTGGGTAGTAGAGTCATTTTCACAATGTTGATCCTTCCAATCCAAGAACATGGTATATCTCTCCATCTGTTTGTATCATCTTTAATTTCTTTCATCAGTGTCTTATAAGTTTTCTGTATACAGGACTTTTGTCTCCATAGGTAGGTTTATTCCTAGGTATAATATTCTATTTCTTGCAATGTTAAATGGGAGTGTTTCCTTAATTTCTCGTTCAGATTTTTCATCATTAGTGTATCGGAATGCGAGAGATTTCTGTGCCTTAATTTTGTATACTGCTACTTTACCAAATTCATTGATTAGCTCTAGTAGTTTTCTGGTAGCATCTTTAGGATTCTCTATGTATAGTATCATGTCATCTGCAAACAATGACAGTTTTACTTCTTTTCCAATTTGGATTCCTTTTATTTCTTATTCTTCTCTGATTGCTGTGGCTAAAACTTCCAAAACTATGTTGAATAATAGTGGTGAGAGTGGGCCACCTTGTCTTGTTCCTGATCTTAGTGGAAATGGTTTGTTTTTCACCACTGAGGACGATTTTGGCTGTGGGTTTGTCATATATGGCCTTTATTATGTTGAGGTAAGTTCCCTATATGCCTACTTTCTGGAGGGTTTTTATCATAAATGGGTTTTGAATTCTGTCAAAAGCTTTTTCTGCATCTATTGGGATGATCATATGGTTTTTATCCTTCAATTTGTTAACATGCTGTATCACATTGATTGATTTGCATATATTGAAGAATCCTTGCATTCCTGGGATAAACCCCACTTGTTCATGGTGTATGATCCGTTTAATGTGCTGTTGGATTCTGTTTGCTAGTATTTTGTTGAGGATTTTTGCATCTATGTTCATCAGTGATATAGGCCTGTAGTTTTCTTTTTTTGTGTTATCTTTATCTGGTTTTGGTATCAGGGTGATGGTGGCCTCGTAGAATGAGTTTGGGAGTGTTCCTCCCTCTGCTATATTTTGGAAGAGTTTGAGAAGGATAGGTGTTAGCTCGTCTCTAAATGTTTGATAGAATTCACCTGTGAAGCCATCTGGTCCTGGGCTTTTGTTTGTTGGAAGATTTTTAATCACAGTTTCAATTTCAGTGCTTGTGATTGGTCTGTTTATATTTTATGTTTCTTCCTGGTTCAGTCTTGGAAGGTTGTGCTTTTCTAAGAAATTGTCCATTTCTTCCAGGTTGTCCATTTTATTGGCATAGAGTTGCTTGTAGTAATCTCTCATGATCCTTTGTATTTCTGCAGTGTCAGCTGTTACCTCTCCTTTTTCATATCTAATTCTATTGATTTGAGTCTTCTCCCTTTTTCTCTTGATGAGTCTGGCTAATGGTTTATCAATTTTGTTTATCTTCTCAAAGAACCATCTTTTAGTTTTATTGATCTTTGCTATCATTTCCTTCATTTCTTTTTCATTTATTTCTGATCTTTATGATTTCCTTCCTTCTGCTAACTTTGGCTTTGTTTTTATTTTTGTTCTTCTTTCTCTACTTGCTTTAGGTGTAAGGTTAGGTTGTTTACTTGAGATGTTTCTTGTTTCTGGAGGTAGGATTGTATTGCTATAAACTTCCCTCTTAGAACTGCTTTTGCTTCATCCCATAGGTTTTGGGCCGTCGTGTTTTCATTGTCATTTGTTTCTAGGTATTTTTTGATTTCCTCTTCGATTTCTTCAGTGATCTCTTGGTTATTTAGTAGCATATTGTTTAGCCTCCATGTGTTTGTATTTTTTACAGATTTTTTTCCTGTAATTGATATCTAGTCTCATAGTGTTGTCAACCAAAAAGGTATGTGATATGATTTCAATTTTCTTAAATTTACCAAGCCTTGATTTGTGGCCCAAGATATAATCTATCCTGGATAATGTTCCATGAGCACTTGAGAAGAAAGTGTATTCTGTTGTTTTTGGATGGAATGTCCTATAAATATCAATTAAGTCCATCTTGTTTAATGTGTCATTTAAAGCTTCTGTTTCCTTATTTATTTTCATTTTGGATGATCTGTCCATAGGTGAAAGTGGAGTGTTAAAGTCCCCTACTATTATTGTGTTACTGTCGATTTCCCCTTTTATGGCTGTTAGCATTTGCTTTACGTATTGAGGTGCTCCTATGTTGGGTGCATAAATATTTACAATTGTTATATCTTCTTCTTGGATTGATCCCTTGATCGTTATGTAGTGTCCTTCTTTGTCTCTTGTAATAGTCTTTATTTTAAAGTCTATTTTGTCTGATATGAGAATTGCTACTCCAGCTTTCTTTTGATTTCCATTTGCATGGAATATCTTTTTCTATCCCCTCACTTTCAGTCTGTATGTGTCCTAGGTCTGAAGTGGGTCTCTTGTAGGTGGCATATATACGGGTCTTGTTTTTGTATCCATTCAGCCAGTCTATGTCTTTTGGTTGGAGCATTTAATCCATTCACATTTCAGTTAGTTATCGATATGTATGTTCCTATTACGATTTTCTTAATTGTTTTGGGTTTGTTATTGTAGGTCTTTTCCTTCTTTTGTGTTTCCTGCCTAGAGAAGTTCCTTTAGCATTTGTTGTAAAGCTGGTTTGGTGGTGCTGATTTCTCTTAGATTTTGCTTGTCTGTAAAGGTTTTAATTTCTCTGTCGAATCTGAATGAGATCCTTGCTGGGTAGAGTAATCTTGGTTGTAGGTTTTTGCCTTTCCTCACTTTGAATATGTCCTGCTGCTCCCTTCTGGCTTGCAGAGTTTCTGCTGAAAGATCAGCTGTTAACCTTATGGGGATTCCCTTCTATGTTATTTGTTGCTTTTCCCTTGTTGTTTTTAATATCTTTTCCTTGTATTTAATTTTTGATAGTTTGATTAATATGTGTCTTGGTGTGTTTCTCCTTGGATTTATTGTGTATGGGACTCTCTGCACGTCCTGGACTTGATTGACCATTTCCTTTCCCATATTAGGGAAGTTTTCAACTATAATCTCTTCAAATATATTCTCAGTCCCTTTCTTTTTCTCTTCTTCTTCTGGGACCCCTATAATTCGAATGTTGGTGCATTTAATGTTGTCCCAGAGGTCTCTGAGACTGTCCTCAATTCTTTTCATTCTTTTTTCTTTATTCTGCTCTGTGGTAGTTATTTCCACTATTTTATCTTCCAGGTCACTTACCCGTTCTTCTGCCTCAGTTATTCTGCTATTGATTCCTTCTAGAGAATTTTTAGTTTCATTTATTGTGTCGTTCATCATTGTTTGTTTGCTCTTTAGTTCTTCTAGGTCCTTGTTAAACATTTCTTGTATTTTCTCTATTCTATTTCCAAGATGTTGGATCATCTTTACTATCATTACTCTGAATTCTTTTTCAGTTAGACTGCCTATTTCCTCTTCATATGTTTGGTCTGGTGGGTTTTTACCTTGCTCCTTCATCTGCTGTGTATTTCTCTGTCTTCTCATTTTGCTTAACTTATTGTGTTTGGGGTCTCCTTTTCGCAGGCTGCAGGTTCGTAGTTCCCGTTGTTTTTGGTGTCTGCCCCCAGTGGATAACATTGGTTAAGTGGGTTGTGTAGGCTTCTTGGTGGGGGGGACTGGTGCCTGTGTTCTGGTGCCTGTGTTCTGGTGGATGAGGCTGGATGTTGTCTTTCTGGTAGGTAGGACTGTGTCTGGTGGTGTGTTTTGGGGAGTCTGTGCACTTTTTATTGTTTTAGGCAGCCTCTCTGCTAATGGGTTGGGTTGTATTCCTGTCTTGCTAGTTGTTTGGCATGCGGTGTCAAGCACTGGAGCTTGCTGGTCATTGAGTGGAGCTGCATCTCAGCGTTGAGATGGAGATCTCTGGGAGAGCTCTTGCCAGTTGATATTATGTGGGGCCGGGAGGTCTCTGGTGGTCCAATGTCCTAAACTTGGCTCTCCCACCTCAGAGGCTCAGGACTGACACCCGGCCAGAGCACCAAGACCCTGTCAGCCATATGGCTCAGAAGAAAAGGGAGAAAAAAAAGAAAGAAAGAAAATAATATAAAATGAAGTTATTTTAAAATAAAAAAATATTATTAAAATTAAAAACTAATAAAGAAATAAAAATGTAATAAAAAAAGAAAGAAGAGGGCAACCAAACCATTAAACAAATCCACCAATGATAACAAGTGCTAAAAACTATACTAAAAAAAAGAACAAAAAAATGGACAGAGAGAACCCTAGGACAAATGGTAAAAGCAAACCTATATAGACAAAATCACACAAAGAAGCATACACATACACACTCACAAAAAGAGAAAAAGGAAGGAAAAAATATATATTTTTTTTTAAAAAAGGAAGAGAGCAACCAAATCAAAAACAAATCTACCAATGATAATAAGCTCTAAATACTAAACTAAGATGAACATAAAACCAGAAACCAATCAGGTGCAGAAAGCAAACCCCAAGTCTACAGCTGCTCCCAAAGTCCACCACCTCAATTTTGGGATGATTCACTGTCTATTCAGGTATTCCACAGATGCAGGGTACATGAAGTTGATTGTGGAGATTTACTCCGCTGCTCCTGAGGCTGCACAGAGAGATTTCCCTTTCTCTTCTTTGTTTGCACAGCTCTTGGGGTTCAGCTTTGGATTTGGCCCTGCTTCTGCATGTAGGTCGCCCTCTGGCGTCTGTTCTTCGCCCAGACAGGAGGGGGTTAAAGCAGTGGCTGATTAGGAGGCTCTGGCTCACACAGGCTGGGGTGGGGGGTAGAGGGAGGAGTATGGAATGCGGGGTGAGCCTGCAGTGGCAGAGGCCAGCATAACGTTGCAACAGCCTGAGGTGTGCCTGGTGTTCTCCTGGGGAAGTTGTCTCTGGATCACGGGACCCTGGCAGTGGCAGGCTGCACAGGCTCCCGGGAGGGGAGGTGTGGATAGTGACCTGTGCTTGCACACAGGATTCCTGATGGCTGCAGCAGCAGCCGTAGCGTTTCATGCCTGTCTCTGGTGTCTGTGCTGATAGCCGTGGCTCACACCCATCTCTGGAGCTCGTTTAGGCGGTGCTCTGAATCTCCTTTCCTCGCACACCCCAAAACAATGGTTTCTTGCCTCTTAGGCAGGTCCAGACTTTTTCCCGGACTCCCTCCCGGCTAGCCGTGGCGCACTAGCCCCCTTCAGGCTGTGTTCACGCAGCCAACCCCAGTCCTCTCCCTGGGATCTGACCTCCGAAGCCCGAGCCTCAGCTCCCAGCCCCCACCCGTCCTGGCAGGTGAGCAGACAAGCCTCTCAGGCTGGTGAGTGCTGGTCGGCACTGATTTTCTGTGCGGGAACCTCTCCGCTTTGCCCTCTGCACCCCTGTTGCTGCACTCTCTTCCGTGGCTCCAAAGCTTCCTCCCCCCCCCACCCCCGTCTCCACCCGCGAAGGGTCTTCCTAGTGTGTGGAAACCTTTCCTTCTTCACAGCTCCCTCCCACTGGTGCAGGTCCCGTCCCTATTCTTTTGTCTCCGTTTTTTCTTTTTCCTTTTGCCCGACCCAGGTACGTGGGGAGTTTCTTGTCTTTTGGGAAGTCTGAGATCTTCTGCCAGCATTCAGTGGGCGTTCTGTAGGAGTTGTTCCACATGTTGATGTATTTTTGATGTATTTGTGGGGAGGAAGGTGATCTCCACGTCTTACTCCTCTGCTATCTTGAAGGTCTCTGCCTTATTCTTCTTGACTGGATATTTTGTTTCTGCATATTGTGCTTACAATGACTACATCCACCTTGTAACCATGAAGGGAAGATTATCACTGACTTAGTGACAATGGCAAAGTATAAAGTTGGAAAGTATCTTGGTCTGTGACGATATTGTTGAGTTAGTGAACCAACTCTGGAACCATACGACCTCTAAATTCCTTGAAACATGAGGTAATAAATAGCTTTATTGTTTAAGCCACATTTAATTGAGTACTCTAGAACTTTCAGCAGAAAACAGAATCCATCTCTGTGTATAATAAAGAACCTCCATTCAGCTGGCTTAAATAATGAGAAAAATGCACTATGTCATATAATAATATGAGAGAAAAGATGGTTTCAGGGTTTGGTAACTTAGTAGTTCAAATATATCATCAAAGACTCAGATTCTTTTTGTCTTTCTGCTCTGTTTTCTCATCATATTGCCTTTTCCTCAGGATTTTCTCCCCATGGTTGTAAGGTGATTGCAGAATTTTTAGGTTTTATATGCAGATGCAATAACTTTAAGCAGAAGAAAGCTGTTTTCAATTATGTCCCCCCACCTTTTTGTTTAAACAGACAGACCTTTTCCCAAACCCTCCCAAAAGACTTCCCTTAAAATCTAATTGGCCAGAATTAGGTCTCAAGCCTTTGCTTAAACTAATCTCTGGTGAGAAAATTATTAATTACCATAATTATATTAGACTAATTAATATTCACCTACTCAGGGGAGGGGATTAACCCTTACTGAACCATGAGGCCCTCTGCTATGTGAACATAGTAGGGATTCTGTTAATTAAGAATGAAAACAAGTATGTGTCTGCCACAGAAAACAAGCACTAAGTGAAGTGATACTCAGGAATTCAGAGAAAAGAGAGCTCCTTATGGACTGAAAAAGTCAGAGAAGGGTTTGCAGAGGAGGCAGAACTTGAACTGGGCCAGTAATAAAAGGGAGAATGTTTGCTATCCAGAGGGGAGCTTTGAGGACACTATGCAGCGAAAAGAGCTTAAGTAATCACATAACTATTATAACAAGGTATTTAATGTGTTCAAGTTACTATTGCTGTAAAATAAGCCACTCAAAACTTAGTGACCTAAAATAAACATTGTATTGTGCTATGGATTCTCTGGGTCTAGAATTCAGAAAGGGCACAGCTGGGATGGAGTGTCAGTTGAGAGAATTGAAATCTGGGAGTGACTCGACAGCTATGAGTTGAAATATTCTAGCCCATACTCTCATGCCTGATGGTTCATGCTGGCTGTCAGCTGAGACCACAGCTGAGTGACAGGCTGAATACTGCACATGGCCTCTCCATGTGGTTTCTCCGCATGAACTATTTTGGGCTTTTTCTCTGAATGGAGGCTGACGCCAAGAGTGAGCATTCCCAGAGAGCAAGGTGGCAATGCCAGGGATTTTTATGATCTAGTCTTTTTTTTTTTTCTGTAATATTTATTTATTTATTTTGATTTGAATTTTATTTAATTTTTTATACAGCAAGTTCTTATTAGTTATCTATTTTATACATATTAGTGTATATATGTCACTCCCATATGATCTAGTCTTGAGAGTCACATAGTAGCATGCTTACTATACTTCATTGTTTGAAGCAGTCAAAGATCCACCCAGGTTCAAGAGGAGAAGATAGAGATCTCAAGACTCTATGGTAGTAATGTCAAGAGCACACCGTATTACGGACATGTGGGATGGGCAATAATGTCGTGATCATTTTTGGAAACGATCTACTACAGGGTGAAACTTTTTCTAAAGTCTCAAAGCTGAGAACAATAAATGATAAATAACTCTCCTCTGCCTATGAACCCTCTAAAGAAAACTTGCAAGACATTCATTTAGGACTTGCTTAAGATATTGCCAGCCCGATCTAGTGACTATAACTCGATCACAGCCAAAGTAAGAGAAAGCTAGATAGTAATTAGAGGGTTCTTTGAAGAGAATCTGTAGATGTAGAGAGAGCTATGGTTTTCTCACCAATCTCACCAAGAAGGAGGGAAGTGAGTTTCCCAACACTTCCAATTCTCAAGCTAAGTATGTGGCTCCAAAAACAAAACAAAACAAAACAATTATAGAGACCAGGGGTATGTACAAGCATGTTAAATTGACGACTTACTCCAAGTTTGCTGAATTGCATAATCTTGTAGACTCAACTCCATGCCCACCTAAATGAAATATAAGACAGTTCTTGGAAGATCCTCTTATGTATCTTTACAGATAAAGCAGAGTGCATAGAAAATAATGCCTACCTCTCATTGGGAGAAATCTGAGGGAGGGAGATTAGTCAGAATAGCCTGTAATTACTGGGCTCTTGAAAGGGATCAAGAGTTGGTGAAGCTGCATGAGACAGAGGACATTTGACAGTCAAGAAAGTACTACCAAGAGTACCATCTAAATAGGATGTTTTCTTCACATCCTTTTCCTTCCCTGATCCCAAAGGAGTAGACTCAAGATGGCAGGGCCAAGGATAGCAAAAATAAATAAAGAAAGAACAATTTAAGAATAAAAAATAGGAACTGGTCTGGCTGCTGTCCTTTTTGAAGCATCATTCTCTAACTTTTCCTTTAGTTCTATATGCAATCCCATATTGTTCCCATTCTTTTTTCCCCCCATAGACTAGGCAGATCATTTTGTTTTCCAGTTTGCTTGTTTTGTTGTGCATCCAACTGGAACATTTCCAACCAATACAGAAATAAAGGGTATGAGGGGAATGAAGGAGGATGGGTAGGGGCAAAACAAGAGTTTTCTTAGGAAAGTAAATTTCTTATTTTTGAAATATTTTGATAAAAGCTTTATGTTAAAAGATAACCTCTCCTATAGTATTCTGATTTTTTACCTTACCCTCTCCATCCAAGCTTTTTGGAATAGAGCTGTCCTCTCTTGTTTTGCTTTGTTTCTTAAGGACTAGACATCGTGTGACATATTTGAGAATATAACCTGTTTTACTCATTTATTTACTCATTCACACACTCATACATTTGTTCATTTATTGGTTTTTTGCTAATTTCTTGATGTGTGGTGGGCAAGCATCTGATTCACAGGAAAATTGGAAAGTAATAGTTACCCAGAGAAACAGTAGCTTAACCAGAATTACAATCCAGGGATCCAATTTGTAATAGTAAAAAATCAGAAATAGCTAAATGTTGTACAATAAGACCTGATTAAATAAATTATGGTATATGAATAAATTAAAAAGCAAAAGAATGATTATCACAAAATTAGTAACGATTATTTATGATTAGGGAGAATTGGGTATGTAATGTTGGAAAGTTACTTGGGAAACTTCTAAGTTACTATCAATGTTTAATTACTTTATGTGAATGGTGATTACATGGACATTTGTTTTATTAACATTATTTGAAAATACATATGTTATGTAAGTATTAAATAATATTGTCAATATTTAGAATATATTTTTTGTATCCTACATACTCATAACATATGTAGGATACAAAAAATATATTTTATCCAATATATTGTTCAAAGATTACCTTTTCTATGAGAATTTAGCTGGCAAAGCCTTTAAAATTGTAACTCTGACACTATCTATCGCTCTCTATGCTTTTTTCCCCCCAGAACACTTATCAGCATCCTTCAAAGTTATTGTTTACTTCTTTTTTATTGTCTATCTCCTTTCATAGTAGACAAACTTCATGAGGACAAGTTTTTGTATGTTTTGATTATGTGTATGTCTGAAATAAGTCTTGTATATCTGATTCGATTATGGTGATATCAGAAGCATCTAGAAGTGCCTGGCATTCACTAGATGTTGTATAAATACTTCCTGAATAAAATGTAGGTTATTTAGGTGACAGGCATTTTCAGCATGAGATCACCAAACGGAAGCATCTGTAGGTCTTTTCTTTGGAACTGTTCAGTTTCCCTGAGTTTCCCTGCAATCTTCTAGGTGTATACGGGCCTGAAGGTTGGCTTTCTGGGAGCATGGTGTGGAAGAAATTGGGAAACCCACTGGCCACTGTGTGATGTTCACTTCATCTGCCAGGCTCAGCTGCAACGTCCTTCTGTGCCTGCTGTCCAAATCTGGATTACTTAGGGTTCACTTCTCTAGAAAATAAACTTTAGTCTCTACAAGAGTAGAATAATAGTCTCATTATTCTTAAAGGGCTGCAAATAATTCTTAAATGAGATTCAGTTATTCCTCTCCCTGGAACTTCCTTGAAGAATTCAGGGTGAATGTAATGAGTTTCAGGACCATATGTGACTGAGGTTTTCCATCATGCAAGACCATGTAATTTCAGCAAAGCCCTTTCTCAACTGGTGCCAGAGAGTTTGAAGCCTCGATAACAAGTACTGGAAGCACACATTCCATGGTCTCATGCATTGCCAGTATCCAACAGCATCACTGTTTTCTCAGGGTTTTCTCACCAGCCATTTCCTCAACGGCCAATAGGTTTCAAAGTGGCTTGTGGACTACTGGTGTCAGAATCACTTGGGAAGCTTGTTAAATGCAGGTTCCTATAGTCCACCCCTCTCCTTCTGAATCTGAACACTGGGTGGTAGGGCCTCAGTGATTCTTTCACATACTGACCACCACCAGCGACAATAATTTAGGCAGACATTCAGCCATGTATTCAGTTATTTAGAATTCTAAACTGACCCATGAATATAGTTTTATATGGCCTTTTGAGATTTATAGCAGGATAAATTTAAAAAGGTTAAGAAAGAGAACCACTGGGCTTCCCTGGTGGCGCAGTGGTTAAGAATCCGCCTGCCAATGCGGGGGACACGGGTTCAAGCCCTGGTCTGGGAAGGTCCCACATGCTGTGGAGCAGCTGGGCCCGTGAGCCACAATTACTGAGCCTGCGCGTCTGGAGCCTCTGCTCCGCAACAAAAGAGGCCGCGATGGTGAGAGGCCTGCGCACTGCGATGAAGAGTGGCCCCCACTTCCCACAACTGGAGAAAGCCCTCGCACAGAAACGAAGACCCAACACAGCCATAAATAAAATTTAAAAGAGATAAGCAAAACATTCTCTCTATAAATTTGATCTTTTAAAAAAAAAAAAAAGAAAGAGAACCACAAGAATCCATTATTCCTTTCAAATTTCTAGTTTTGGAGAGGTCTTTGATTGGCAGGGTATTGCTTCTGGGGAGACCATTTTTGCACCAGTGGATGCTAATTCTGTACCAATAAGATAAGCATGGGGAGCTATGCACTCACAATTCTTCTTACCAATTCTCCAGGTTGGTGGACACCTCTAGTCATAATATCCTCATTTTGTGTTTATTATGTACCTAAAATCTGCTCAAATCATATTGACAACAAACCATGCTCACACTGCCCTCTAGATAATTATATTATGAAGATCCATTGCAAGTTAAGAACCTCTATGGTAACTGCTGGTTAATTTCTTCCATTTGTTTTTTCCTTTTCTATTCTTTTTTTTTTTTTTCAGTTCTCTTAGTCCCTTAGTGTCAGGAAGGTCTGATAATGAATGGAGAAGAAAAGTCTCTATTACTATCAATGTAGCATAGGATATTTTTTTATATGAGGATAAAAGAAAGACAGTGACCTCACTGTCAGTGGGCCTACATGGGTCTAGTCTCATACCAGATATTCTATTCAGGGAAAAGACTTCATGGAATATTTAGGAAAAGCTGTTACATGAAAGGCAATGTTGTTTGGGAAGGTAACATTTTACAAATCATTGTGGGGCCTGGATTTCTGGCACTTGGGTCAGAAAAGTCCTCAAGAGAACAGCAGAACATTGAAGGCTATTTCTACAATATTGTCATCTGATGCTGAGAGCCCATGTGTCCTGTTACCCTAGCTCATGGCCACGGAGAACTTCAGCTTTGAGTTCCCACTATGACTGAAAAAAGAAGTAAAAGGATATTTAAAATAAAGAGAACTGCTCCAGCCTGACTATGGAAGAGGATAATGTTATGTGGATGCTTATACTGATGGCAAATCCTAAGCATACTCTTTCCAGAGAATTGACTCTTCTTTCAGGCTAAGTGCTACCATAGGCACTATCAAAGAACTGATTCATTTGCTGTTGTTTAATCAGGTAAAATCTTGTTCTAAGTTTTGGGGAAGGGATCCAACATCCATTTCCATGTTACGCTTTCATAAAAGCAGCAACATTAATAATTCTCAGGACTGGCTCTGTGGCTAGTGCAGCATTATTAAAGAAGATGATTAGAGGAGCAGCCAATCCAGATCTGGCCACAGGCAAAACTGTGACACAGATTAACTTAAATTCTGTATTACCTTGAAAGCAGAGAGTAGTATTTGATACATTAAAAATAAAAAGGATTTACATGAAAAGAGTTGAAAAGAAACGGTTTGTTGCTAAAGAGGTTTCTCTATGCTGCCACATGTAAGTGACATTTCTCAAGGAAGCTGACTAAAACAAACACTTCCTATAGTCTCCAAACTCTAGATCAGAATTGCCATTACAAGATTTTAGTGAAATGTACATGCTTACCTGTAGAACAAATAGATCTGACATATTCAGCAAATCTCTTATTTCTACCCTGGTTAACAATATCTCAGAGCAACGTGTATTTTAGTGGTTCTGCTCAACCAGCAACAGACATGTTTGTGTACATTTTCCACGAGCAGAGGAAAAATTGGGGCAGACAGAATGAACAACTCCCCAAGGTAGAAAGTCTTAGATTGAGAATAAGGAGTACTGATATATGGTGCCTGCTCTTTTATCACCTAATTTCACAGTTGTAGTCCTTAGTAGTTCACTCATCTGTGAAATAAGGGGGCGGACAAGCAATATCTTGAAACCTCTTTGGGTTTCTGACATGCTTCAGCCAATACAATGAAATGAACTATACGCATTTCTAAATTTGATTAGCAAGGTAAGTATAAATATACTGGTTATATATTAATGTGTAACAAATCACCCCCAAATTTAGTGTCCTAAAACAGCAATTAACATTTATTATGTTAAACAGTTGAGACTCAGGAATTCAGGAGTGGCTTCAGATAGTGATTCTGGCTTAGAGTCTTTCATGAAGTTGTAGTCAAGATGTCTGCGTGGGGCTTCCCTGGTGGCGCAGTGGTTGAGAACCTGCCTGCCAATGCGGGGGACACGGGTTCAAGCCCTGGTCTGGGAAGATCCCACATGCCGCGGAGCAACTAGGCCCGTGAGCCACAACTACTGAGCCTGCGAGTCTGGGGCCTGTGCTCTGCAACAAAAGAGGCCACGATAGTGAGAGGCCCGCGCATCGCGATGAAGAGTGGCCCCCACTTGCCGCAACTAGAGAAAGCCCTCGCACAGAAACGAAGACCCAACATAGCCAAAAATAAATAAATAAATTAATTAATTTAAAAAAAAGATGTCTGCATGGCTGCAGTCATCTGAAGGCTTTACTGGGGCTGGAGAATATGCTTTCAAGATGCTTTACTTACATGTCTAGCAAGGTAGTGCTGGTGGCTGGCAGGAGGCCCTCAGTTCCTCATCATGTGAAACACTCCATAGGACTGCTTGAGTATCTTCCCAATATGGCTGTTGAGTTTCTGCAGAGCAAATGACCCAAGAAGGAGCAAGTCAAAAGCTTCAACGTTTTTTATGACCTAGCCCTGTTACAGGTCAACCCTATTCAGTGTGAGACGGGACTACACAAGGGCATGAATACCAGGAGGTAAGAGTCATTGAGGGCATCTTGGAGGCTGGTAATCACAATACCAGTAACAAAAAAGAAATGGTCTTTATTATATAAACTAATCAGAAAAAGTCACATTTAACCCTTTTTTAAAAGTTAGAAATGACAACATGACATAGCTATACTTTTAACTTACCTGAATATTCTGAAGTCCCAATGCATTGAATCAAATTGAAAATGATCATTTGTCAATGATCGACTACATCCACCACGTGGCTTGCAGGATCTTAGTTCCCCTACCAGGTATTGAACTCGGGCCCCCTGCAGTGGAAGCCTGGAGTCCTAACCACTGGACTGCCAGGGAATTCCCTACCTTTTCTTTTATTCTAACTTGGGACTACCATCCTTAGGGGCATCTCTAAGTAAAAAGAGCAATAGCTAGGTCCTTCTCTCCCACCACACATTCAAACACTTTGCTGGCAGCTGAATAGCAAGAAACTCAGGGAGGCAACTGATGGGGAGAAATGTACTCTGACCAACTGCTAAAACTGGAAAACTCACAATCAGCCCATAACATGGCCCTTTAAAAGATCACAGAAAAACAGCTAACATGCACGTCTACTGCTACCATATGACTAGATTTTCCATGACAGTTCTAATTTTTAAACTTTTGTCTCATTGTCCAGATGTAGGTCAAAGAACATAAATCTACTTGTCAGATAGGCCTACATTCAAATTGCTACACTACCATTAATTAAGTGACCCTGGACAAGTTAGGTAATCTCTGGGAACCTCAGGTTTCTTATCTAATGCGAACACACACCCATCATGTGGCCCATCATGTGATCCTGAAAATCAGATTGCTGAATGATTTCTCCCACCCTCCAGCTGCCCCTCAGTGATCTCTCCTTATCCTTTTCTAAACCTTGTGCTAGTCTGGATTTTGGCACTAAATAATCTTGGAACTGGACAAATCATTTAATCCCAATGAACCAATTTCCTCATTTGTAAAACAACAATATAATTTTTGCCCTAAACACGTCACAGTCTTAAATTGAGGATTATATTAAGATAATGGGTGTCATCAAAGGCTTTGTGAACTGTAAAGTCCTGAACAGGAAACTTTTTCAATTTTCTCCCCAAACTGCCAATATAGACAGAAGTCTTTGTGATTATAAAAATAATATGTGCATTATACAAAATTTAGAAAACTCTTAATGTTTATCTAGTAATTAAAACCATTTGTACATATTCCCATGACTCACAGGTAAAAATTAATAATCCATTAATATTCCAATTTATATTTTACTTTAAACAAACTCAGTAAAAAAGCAAACAAAAATATTTTTATTATGGGAAATTTTGATTTTTAAAGGGAAGCATAAGGACAGTATTATGAACTCTCACGTACTCATTCCCCAGATTAAATAATTACCAATCTTCTGTCATCTAAACCATGCACCTCATTCCCAATTATTTTGAAAACAAATCCCCAGATATATAATTTCATCCATAAATACATATCTCCAAAAGATAAGGACAATTAAAAACATAATCACAATACTACTATCACATATTTAAACAACAATAATGTCTTAATATCATCAAATATCCACTCAGTGTTCAAATTTTCTTGACAGTCTCATCGTTTCACACGCTTTCAAAACCACACGTTTAACCTGACTCCATCTGAGTTAAGACTTCGGTTTCCCCTTCACCCTCCTGGCCCTCGTGCTTACTTTCCCAGTCTTTTCCCTTCCCTAAGGTCCCGCTGAAAAGTGACTCGATTGTCTTCCAGGCCCAGGAGAGCTGGGAGCACCGTTAAACTGCTGAAGACTGTGGACGGCGGAACTGAAGTCGCGCCTCCCCTTCGAGCTCCGGAGGGAGCTCTTTTTCAAATGCACTGAGCACTGTCTCCGCTCACGCGATTGGCACCGGGGACCGGAAGCGCTTGGGAACCCGGCAAAGGATTGTGCCACGAGACGCGCAGACGGGCCTGGGTGCGCGGTTTCCACCGGGACTAGAGCCCAGAGGAAACCGTACCGCGGCAGCAATGGAGCGGGGCGCAGGAGAGCGCACTGCCAGCGCCCTTTTCGCTGGGTTCCGGGCTTTGGGGCTTTTCAGCAACGACATTCCACACGTGGTGCGGTTCAGTGCACTGAAGCGCCGATTCTATGTGACGACGTGCGTGGGGAAAAGCTTCCACACCTATGACGTGAGTGACTTCTTTCTCCCGCTTCCCGGGAATCACCCTCCCCGGCCCCCAACTCTGTCTGTGGCAATCCCGCTCTCCTCCCTCACCTACCAAGGGCTTTCGCCACCGCATTACATCCACGTGTTGATTTAGCCCTTGAAGTCTGCTTGGGAAGAGTTTCGGAGGCAGTCTGTCTAGGGGGAGGTAC
Source organism: Eschrichtius robustus (assembly GCF_028021215.1). Lineage (NCBI taxonomy): Eukaryota > Metazoa > Chordata > Mammalia > Artiodactyla > Eschrichtiidae > Eschrichtius > Eschrichtius robustus. The sequence continues at coordinate 90,766,565 of NC_090825.1, forward strand.
TAGAGAACATGTCAGTTCAATAGCAATGTATTTGCTCAGTAAATATTTGTTGAAGTTCTCTTGAAGATGTAAATGTGATTAAGAAAAGTCCCGGGCGCCCCCACCTTCTTAATTAGAAAGACTTGCAAACTGTTTTATTGTGCAATTCATGACAAGAGCTAGGTTAGAAATGCAGGCTGAAAAACATTGGGATAACTGGAGGGGGTGATATTAATTATGATGTAGGGAACAGTCCACATTTGATAGCAAGCTAGTTTTCCTAAACTTCCCCTGAGTAGCTTTCTCAAAGTTACATAGCTGGATCAGTAACCATAAATTGGGGTCCACAAACTGCAGCCTGCAAGCCAGTTCTGCCAACAGTTTATTTTTGTATGACCCATGACGTTTTTATTTATTTATTTTTCTGTGTATGTTTGTGTTTATTCTAATATAGCATAATCTCCAAGTAAAATTTGCATAGTGGTAGGATGCAGTATAATCAGATTTTGACGTGGGATGGAGACATCCATCTACTCTTGATTAAGAAACAGATTATTTAGTTCATCTTCAAGGGCTCTTTCAGTCTTACACATCTCTAGGGTTTGAATTTCTCCTTATACCCCTCTGAGCTCTGTGCTTCTGAGATGAACGGTTTTGATGTTTTTAAATGATTGGGAAATAATCCAAAGAATAATATTTCATGGCATATGAAAATTTTGAAAATTGTAGTCTATATCCATAAGTCAAATTTATTAGAATACAGGCATGCACATTTGTTTTTGTGTCGTATATGGCTGCTTTCATGGTACATTATCAGTTGAGTAATTGCAACAAAGACCACATAGCATGCAAAGCGTTAAAATATTTACTACATGACCCATATAGAAAACTATATGTGACACCTACCCTTCCATCACTGATGAAATAGTAGAAAATATAAGCTTTCCTAATAATGAAAATTAGGGTCAGTAAGTGTCTTTTTAAGGAAGGACAGAATAGCAAATTTATGTATGAGGTTAGATCTTAATCTTCAAGTGTTAGATTATTATAGTTGTTTTTGTTAGTAAAAATTTAATCATTTCTTTTTTTTTTTAAGACAGGTTCAGAAACTTAGTCTGGTTGCAGTAAGTAAGTATAGACTTTATCCTGAATTTGTGCATGTTTAATATCTTTTAAAATTTTTTATAATTTTGACATAATTTAAGACTTGCAGAACAAGGACTCCAGCATGTATTTATAGTAAACTCACATAACAACAACAACAACAAAAAGTCCAGGACAGGATTGTGGGTTGCTTTCAGTTGTCATGTCTCTTTGGTCTTATTTAATCTAGACTAATTCATCAGACTTTCTTTGTGTTTTACAACATTGATTTTTTGAAGAGTATAGGCTAGTTCTTTTTTAGAATATTCTTCAATTTGACTTTTTCTGATGCTTCCTTATGATTAGATTCAGGTTATGCAGTATGGCAAGAATAACAGAAATGATGCTGAATTCTCAATGAACCATATCAGGAGGCACATGCTGTTGGTTAGTCTTATTCCTGGCAGTGAATACTTTGATCATTTGGTTAAGGTGACATTTATCAGGCAACTCCATTTTAAAGTTTTACCCTTTGTAACTAATAAATGAAATAAGTGGTAAGATACATTGAGACCATGTAAGTATCCTTTTACTCTCCAAAGTTTCAACTACTGCTAGTTTTATCATTTAGTGATGATTCTTGCCTGGATCAGTTATTAGTAGGATGATTATCAGAGTGATTTTCTGATTCTATCATTCTATTGTAAGAAAGAGTTTTCCCTTTTTCCGCATTTTGATATTTTTTTCCAATGGAAGGAATTTTTTTTTTTGAAAACTCTTTAATAGAATAAAGAGCTTGCCAGGGCTGAGAGATTCTAGTTTCACCATCAAATATGATCTTTGTAAGAGAAACAGAGCTATAAGGAATCCAGTGTACATGTCTGATAAACTTACATTTTTAAAATTATAGAAGGCAGTAGAAGGGCATAAAACCTAAGTCATACTAAAGCAATTGGTAAACCAATAAAAATAGTATTTTGGAAATGAAATCCCAAAGCAGAATATCAGCATGAAAGATACTTAAAACAATTCTCTATATTTTAACCCTCCTGCCCCCAAAATAGGAAATAAAAAGAAAAGGCCAGTGTGACCATGGTAATGAGAGAGGAATCAAGAAATCCTATCATAAGAAATAGCTAGAGGTGATAGGCATATTTACCTTGGAGAAGACTGAGTGGAAACCACATTCACTTGAAAAGTCAGCATGTAGAATATCATATGGAGTTTTTTTTAGGTTACTCTAAAGGGTAGAGTTAGAGTTCTAGGTTTTGATTTACTTTTAAAATTTTCCTGCGGTTATTAGGAACTTGATGTTCCTGAAGGCATTCACATGAAGGCTAGATGACCATATGCCAGAGTGTTGTGTATTTAGTGAGGATTTTTTTTTTTCCCAAATAACCTCAAAAGCTTCTTCTCATTTCTTTAGGATTATGTTTTTATGTCTGCAAATACCAGACACTAATTCTCTTAGGGAAGGTCAAGGTGATGTCATATTTTTAGTGTGATAGTTATTATTAGATGTCTAAAATAACACTGAAGTCTAAATTTTATACTCTGATTCTCATACATACATATTTTTAAATTATAGTCAGGAAAAATGTTATACATATACTTGAGGTTTCTAATTGTTCCAAGATCTTAAAAATCCTTTCTTCTTATATTTCATTTTTCCTAGGTAACTCCCTTCCACAGGATATCTGCTGTATGGCAGCTGATGGGAGGCTAGTCTTTGCTGCTTATGGGAATGTTTTCTCTGCATTTGCCCGTAATAAAGAGGTTTGTATCACTGAACTATTTTAATTTGTTTGTCTTTTGCAGTCAGTAGTTGATTGTCATGGTAGTGGAGGGAACTTTAATGTTGTTTTCTTCATCTGGGACACTCTGGACATTTTTTTTTTTTTTTTAATGTATATTCACTTTTCTGGAGGAAGAGAAAGTTGATTTCATCAAATTCTCAAAATTAGTTAAAACTGGTGCTTTAGTTCAGTTTTCTTTGCCAAGGATCAATGTTAGAATTATTTGGGCAGCTCGTACAACATTTCTGTGTCCACCCAGGTCCCGTCTCTGTAGTTTTCTACTTTGCTTATTTGGTTGGGGTAGGATTTAGTTAAGAGTATTTTTTTGAAAGTGTTTTCCTAAGAGATTTGTATTTGCACTACTGCTTTATGTGGATTGACTTTTCCATTATGAACAACACAGCCCATGACTCATTTTCTAAGAACCAAGTGCTTGTTGCCAATATAGAGAAAACTAGATTCTCTGTTTTCTCTACTAAGGAAGGATCTTTTCTTGTCTTAATCTACTCATTCATTTCTAAGTTTGTCCTGGAACAACTGACTTGAGAGGCGACCTGGCTCTAGTGGTCCAGAATGAAAAGGGAAAGTGGCCATGGGGAAGCCTAGATAGCCAAGTGATAGAATCACTGTGCTTCTCAAAGTTTAACTTGGACCGATGATGTTTGTTCCCAGTGTTTTCCATCATCACTACCTATGGCAGAGGAAGGCAACTTACCTGTAAAGTTCTTTAATGGGAGTTTTTTTGATTTTTAGAGAGTCAGGAAAAATGTCCATTTTTTTTTTGCAAAATATTGCAGTTTGTAGTTTTCCCTGGGAGATAAACATAGAAAGTAGGGGAAGAAAGGTATCAGAGACTATCAACTGCAGGAAGCGGTTGCCATCCCTAGGGCCAAAGGGACAAGGAGAAGAAATAGTGTTTCTGGAGCCTGGTGGGAACTGAAACCATGGGGGAAGGGACTGTAGTTATTGAGGATGCAGCTGCTACTGTAAAGGGTAAGGGTGTCTATGTCAAGACAGAAAGCTATATGGAAGGAGTATCCTATATCTCTCTCCCTTGTCTCATGTGGAAGCCAGCTGGTGATGGCTGTAGAGGTCAGCCTTCTAGAACATACCACTTTTCTAGGATGCATGAAGTTGCACTGATTGGATGGGGTGAGGGACCCAGTTGTGTGCATGCTTCCTAAGCTTGGTTGAGAAGCTGAGCCTCAGAGATCTCATTTCTGTGTTCCTAGCTCATGTTTCCTTATTGGACTGGCTGGGGGAGCACGTAAAAATGCCTGATTCCTTGCTATTTGTTAATCTAACCTTGGGTAATCAAAAGTTGGACCACATTTCTTAACATGAACATCTTCAGGATTAGCATGTTTTTTGGTTAATATGAATAATAATACATGATGAATGAATAATAATATGAAATTCTTTTGAACTTTAACATTGTAGGTAGTACATACCTTTAAGGGTCATAAGGCAGAAATCCATCTTTTGCAACCCTTTGGGGATCACGTTATCTCTGTTGATACTGACAGTATTCTTATTATTTGGCACATATATTCAGAAGGTAAGAACCAATTTATTGCTTTATCTTGGGGTAGTATGTGTGTAGCTAAAATTAAGTATCTATGTCAGCATAACTTCTATACCAGAGGAGTAAAGCAGTAAAAAAATTTTTAAGAATCTTTAACACGTGTAAGGAAAAAGGTTCTAAGTAAAAAATGGGTAAGTATCAATAATTTTAGTCAGCTAGTTGAGCTAACTGTTTATAACCTGTTTAATGTGTTTTTCTGCACTAATACTAGTTCAGTATTAGTATAGCAGTTCTACAAGTTTAATGACATGTTATATTATTTTCTCTGTGGCGTGAATTTTGGTGTATGTTCACGCCTGAGTAATACTTGGTTTGTATTTTCAACTTTCAGTAAGTGAAAGTATAATAGTAAACTTGAAGATCCAGTAATCTGAAGGAAAATATACATCCTTTTTCTAAGAGTATGAGTCAGTGTCCTTTAACTGTGATATTCTTAAGTAGTGTCACTGAGCTATGTATATAGGACATGTTATCCTCAAAGATTAGGAACCTATCACCAGAATTTCCCCGGCTTTCTTCATGTTAAAGACTGTGGGGTCTGTCATGAATTAAAGCTTTTAAGTTTTTTAATCTGTTATATTTTTAGCTTTTGTTACCTCTTGATTAACTCATTTTTTGATGTAGTGTGTTTATTTTTAGTAAAAATCCTAGAGAGATTGCCCTCCTGGGAGTCATTCCATGTTCTTGTTCAGATTAGTCACTGTTTGTTTTGTCTTTGCTCAGATGGAGGGAACAGAATTCCAAAAGTAGTACCTGTGCAGATGGATGTTAAAAGGCCTTTTATAAAATTAGAGAACCTGATTCTTAGAGTTCAGTAGGCTGTCTTTCTGTTGATCCTTATGTCCAGCTTTTTGTTGCTGTTGCTGCAGCACAGTGTCTTCAGGGAGCTGTTTGTAGTGATCTTAAGTAAAACTGTTAGTTACAAACAGAGGCAAGAATCTTTTAAAATAGTATTTAAGTAAAATTTGTGTAATTCTCACCTGTTAATCTATTCTCCTTAAACTGGGGTACACATACGCCTGGGAGTGTGTAGCAGCCAGATAGTATGTGAAACTAAAGATTAAGAGAAATGTACCTTCTCTGATAACTCAAATTTATGAGGAAATTTAGTGAAAAATTGTTTTCATCGTGGATGAACTGTGAAGTAGAAAAGAAAAGTCACACATAGGAATTTTAAACATACGTGGCATTTCAAAAAATGTTTTGATCTTGCAGCAAGAGACAACTGGCTGTGCCGTTTTCTACTCCACAGGGCTATAAGTTCTTTTCCTCTCCTCTGCTAGAGGTTCTCCTGTGGAAATGTGAGAAGCTCTGCTCCTTTCACTGAAGTTTGCCTCTGACTTTTTACATGTTTGAGGAGCCAGTCAAGCTCTCTAGATACTTGGTCTTTCACTCTCCCTAGAATAGCTCAGCTCAGTGCATGCACTTCACTTGGAACGTTTGCTGCCTCTTGATCAAATTATAAAAATACTAAGTCTGATCCCTAGCGTCATTGTTTTTTTTTTGAACCCTTGTTTTCATTCCTGTAAACCAATTTGGCAGTGAGTGAAATTTTAAATAGTATTGATATTAGAACTTTTAGAAAATTCTTGACAGTCAAAGTTAAATTTGCATGTTGACCCTCATCACATTTGTTTAATTTCTCACGGAATATTTATAGGTTAGCATATGTCTTTGATTTATATTAGTACATAAATCTTTGATATGGTAGATTTTAAGTGCTAAATATATGGGTATATGAAAAATATTGTAAACTATTTTATTAAAAAATTACATATTGTTTATAACTTTTACTTTCGTAGAAGAATACCTGCAGTTGTCTTTTGATAAATCAGTATTTAAAATTTCTGCAATTTTGCATCCAAGTACCTACTTGAATAAAATACTTCTTGGCAGTGAACAAGGAAGCCTCCAGTTGTGGAATGTAAAATCCAAGTAAGCAAAATATTTAGAACATAAGTGATTCCTACCTAATCCTCGTCTACTACTCCCTGATGCATACTTAAGTCTCTCAATTCTCCTTGCCTTTATATGTTTATTTGGAGGGCTTTCAGTAAATATACCTGTTTTTGGAGTTATTACTCACGGCATCACATATGTGAAAGCTCGGATATGGTCTTGGAAAATGGTAGGCAGCTTCATAAATCCTCGTTGAAAAGTATATACTAATGGCCTTAGTCACTGTAAAGAATTCGTAAAGCTGTAAAGAAGGCTCTAGTACACAGGATCAGAAGATAATTGTGAGATTGTCACTGGGCAGCTTTTAGTTCTCAGTAAACTTAAGAGGTAAGATGGCAAAGCAAATCAGTGCTAATTTAGTGCTAGCATTTAGGAATGGTTTTCAGGGTAAAAGTACATTGATCGTCAACCACAGACATGACGGATATCTACTATAATATTATTGGTATAGCTAGGGGGCTAGATAAATGATTTTGAATACCTCTGCCTGTTATTTGGATGTTTATCCAGAGAAAAAGTGGCAGCTCACTTTTCTTTGTATAGCATTAAAAGGGCAAACAAAAATATTTGACCATCCAAATTGTTCTTTCCAAAGCCCTTATAAATTCGAAAAGGGAAATAAGATGTTCAGAGGTTTAATGTTTATCCTAGTGCTAATTCAGTGTTTCTGTTCAGTTTAATAAATATCATTGACTGCCTACTCTGCACTAGGCTGAGGGATAATGACTGAAATATCTGTGCCCTAAGGTTATCTCTTTAGGTTCTTTATGTGATGTTTATACTCTTTATTGTACATTAAGTATCCCTTGGATAATCATTGAGTGATCTAATCTATGCCCGCTTAAAAAATTTAACATATGCTTAAATATTTTGTCATTATAACAATTTCATATATCTCTGCTCTGTGGATTCTTTATCATTTATGGCTTGATTCTGAAATTTAGAGCAGCGTCACTATTGTCGTATAACAGTCATGTAACATACAAGGAGTATTGTAATTATAATATATTCCCTTTTGTGATATGTTTCTAGGAACATGTTGCAGTGAAAAATGAGATCTGCCAATATTCTAAGATTTTATTTTAAATTGTATCTGTCATATAACATGGTTACTCGTATTCTTTTTCTCTCTATTTAATTTCTTAAAGATGTTGCATAGTAGAGTAGTTCTTAGCAGCTTAGGATCTGGAATTGGTCTCTCTGGGCTCTGTCAATTTTAGCCATGGGATCTTAGCTTGATTTTTTCACATAATTAAGTTTCTTAGTTTCTTTATCTGGAAAATGGCCATATCTACCTCATGGAACTGTTTTGAGTATTAAATGTTAATATATGTACTTAGAATAGTGTGGGGCAGAGTAAGAACTTAATAAATATTACCTGTTATTATTTCATTTTTTAATATGCAGTTGATTTTGTTTTTCTCCCCCCCAAAAAATAGCTTTCAACTATTTTTCTTGTTGTAGTAAACTTCTATATACATTTGCGGGATGGAAAGTTGGAGTGACAGCACTTCAGCAGGTTAGTATTTTTCTGTTAAGTCAAAGAAGAAATGAAGCTCATAGTAGCATCTTTCATTTTCAGGGGCCAACCATATTTTTGGACCTAAAGACAAAATAATATATGGACTAGTATATCTTTACAAATATTACCCTAAAAAATAGTGTTTTGGAAATGTAATTGAAAACAACGCCTTTGTCGATAAACGTTTGTGGAAACCTTTTTGCCTGGAATTAGGCTCTAAATCTGTGGTTGCCATGGAACTATGTTTACCAATCATTTTGTAAGCATGTAGTCCAGTGCCTTGTAAAGAGTGGAGATGAGTTTTTCAGTGAAGCAAGGGAGATTGTAGGTCATTCAGAGAAATTTGTCAGGATGTTGAGATTTGTAGCTTGAGATAATTGGGGCCCAAATCTTAATAATTCATTAAATGCTTGACTCTTCCGGAAGTAACTGCTTTTTATTTTTATGAGTCTATAGGACATGTATGAATGAATGACTGTATGTCTGCAGAGAATCTTATATCTATTTTGGACACATATACAGCCATGTACCCTTGTCTTTCTAAATATCAGTTGCTTATACCTGCCCAGTTTATATACATTCCTTTATTCTCTCACACTACCATCAGCCTTACTCTGCTTTTACCTACCCAGAAGACCCCAAAGGTATCAGATGATTAGGTCCTTTGAGGGCAAGACATCATACTTGTTTTAGTATACCCAGCTTCTACACAGGGTCTCATGCGTAGTAGTTACTTGATGGCAAATTAATGACATGTTTAGCCTGATTCCATTTTGTAATGGTATTGGACATTGATCTTGTGTGCTAAAATAAAGAAATTTATGGAGTCTGTATATAAGACCATTTATAAAATGAAGATTATAATCATAGACTATTAGATTAGATATTCCATTATTTTGATAACACATAAGTAATGATGTAATCATCAGTATTATTAAAGCTATTTGATTAAGAAAATAAAAAGTTGAGTAATTTAATTTTCAGGCACCAGCTGTGGATGTTGTTGCTGTTGGTCTTCTATCGGGTCAGATTATCATTCACAACATTAAGTTTGATGAAACATTAATGAAGTTCCGTCAAGACTGGGGACCTATTACTTCAATTTCATTTCGCACAGGTAACTCTTAACTTTTTTTTTTTTTTTAATTTATTTTTGGCTGCGGTGGGTCTTCATTGCTGTGCAGGGGCTTTCTCTGGTTGCGGCGAATGGGGGCTACTCTTCGCGGAGGTGCGAGGGCTTCTCATTGCGGTGGCTTCTCTTATTGCTGAGCACGGGCTCTAGGCGCACGGGCTCAGTAGTTGTGGTGCTTGGACTTAGTTGCTGTGCGGCATGTGGGATCTTCCCAGACCAGGGCTCAAACCCGTGTCCCCTGCATTGGCAGGTATACCACTGTGCCACCAGGGAAGTCTTTAATTTGTTTATTGATGAAAATTAAGAACACTTAAAATGCATTAGTTTGAAGCTCATAGAAATTTTCTTAATATTTTCTTATAATTTAATCTAATAGAAATGAATGAAATACTGGAATATAAAGAGCCAAAGAAATATTGATAGATTATTGGTGTATAGTCATTTTTTTAACTTTATATTTATGGATTAAAAGGATGGAGAGAGAAATTCTTAAGTTTAATTGTTTTATGTTGCATGTTTTTCTTTATGTATTCTATTTTAACAACAGATGGTCATCCAGTAATGGCAGCTGGAAGCCCATGTGGCCATATTGGACTCTGGGATCTAGAAGACAAAAAGTTAATCAATCAAATGAGAAATGCGCATTCTACAGCAATTGCCGGACTGACATTTCTCCATAGAGAGCCACTTCTTGTCACAAATGGTGCTGACAATGCTCTCAGGGTACTATGATTCTTATTATCTTTCTTGGCTCATGTGTCCTACCCTTTGGGTTATTATAAGCCTGCTGTACTGTATCAGCCTGGAACCTAGCAGATGAAGGGAATATGGGATAAGATATTGATACAGATGAAATAGAACGCATAGCAGGTTACATGATTTTAGCGAAGTGAGAGAGTTACAGCTTAGCTTTTCCCCAGCCCCCACTCCAGGGTCAGTGGTCTGCACGCACTACCCAGTGCTCCATTTGTATAGAAGATGATTTGACTGCTTGCAGATCACTTAAAACATTGTGGAGGAACCTCACTTTTTTGTTTCTTGGCAGATATGGATATTTGATGGTCCCACAGGTGAAGGCCGGCTTTTGAGATTCAGAATGGGACATAGTGCTCCTCTTACCAAAATAAGATATTATGGACAAAATGGACAACAAATTCTTAGCGCAAGTGAGTTTCTGCTTTGTGCATTAATTTATTTCAGCAAGTAATGAGAGCAGAGTGTTTAATATTTATTAGGTATTTAATATTTATTTGGTATTTACACATTTTTAGATTCAAATGTCCCTTTGAGTGACTTGGAAATCTGGGTAAAATGAGGTGATTGTTTTTGAATACTTCAGGGAACACTGTAGCTGATACTACTTCTGTTTGGAGTGTCATTCTATTTACTAATCCTCGGAGACAGAAAGGGCATATTCCAGAAATGTGGCCCTTGCCTATACAAATAATCTACTGGCAATTATTAGCACCTCATTTTATCCTTTGTTCTTACTAAATGGAATTCTGTGTGCAGTTGAATATGATAAATTAGGTAGTTGCAATCAGCTCGCCTTTTAAAGTGCTGCAAACTAACTTCAAGCTTTTTGTAGAATCTAATTTTATAAGAGCTGTGATTTAAATGGTCCATTGTTTCAGTGAAGCTTGATTAGGCATTTTCTCTGTATATCAACAGGTCAGGATGGAACTCTTCAGTCATTTTCCACAATACATGAAAAATTTAACAAGAGCTTGGGACATGGTACGTCATTTGCAAGATGGAAAAAAGCTGTTGGTCACACACACAAAAAATCATTTCAGGATTCTGTGAGATAATCAGAGGAGGTTTCATTGATAATTTCCTCTTTCTTCAGATGAAATAAAAATCCTGTGTATGAAAGAGTAGTAGTAAGATACTTAAGATCGATGTTGCTATAGAAGTGATTGAGGTGCTACTGTAAGGTTATTGAAGAGTTAGATATCTTAGGTGGTAAAAAACATCGTAAGTGGTAAAATCATACTGCTACCACCAAAAAGACACTGATGATCTAACTTGAGCCATCGGCAGACTATAAAATTTTAAAGATGGAAGGAAACTTAGAGAAAGCATCAAAGTAAGAAGCATCCCATCTTTTTGCAAAAAGGGCTCTTTTATTCTGTATCCCTTCCCATGGTTTCTGTTATTTGAAAGAGTTTGTTTATTAAACAAAAATGTTCAGTTTTATTTATAATTACTCTTCTTTGCAAGCTAATATCCTGGCTATTCATGCATGTATATACTGCCAGATGAATTTCAGGATCGTTTTTAAATCAGTATCCAAAATAATTCTTCTTAGAATCAAATTGGAGAGATTTGATATTTTTAAGAATCGTCACATCTAGGAATATGATATATCCTCATTCAAGTTGTCTTTAATGTTCCTCAGTGAAGTTCTTTTAGTTTTCCTCCTATTGGTCCTACATATTTAAGATTATTCAGTGGTATTTTATATACTTTAATATAATTTGCTAATATTTATTTTTTTGCTAATATTGTGACTGCAGTCTGTTCATTTATATTTCTGTCATTGTTAGTACTACTGATAATAGTGGCAATAGCATCATCTTTATTTTGCACCTGACTTAAATGGGAATATCTTGAAGTTTATAGTTATATGACAATGAATAGCTTTTTTTATATACATTTTTCATTAAGAAGGATTCATAACTATATTCCCTTCTCCCCTAACCCCAGGATTAATAAATAAAAAGAGAGTCAAACGTAAAGGACTTCAGAATGCCATGTCAGTGAGACTTCCACCCATCACAAAGTTTGCAGCTGGTAAGAAACTTCATGCTGTGTTTTGAGTTCTGCTCTGTCATTTATTTCCTCCTATGTATTTCTTTATTTCCTCCATTTTAGTAAATGTTTTTACAAATATTAATAAGCATCCAGAGGGTAACTCAAATATATTTCTTTATTTCTCCCATTTTAATAAATGTTTCAGCAAATATTAATAAGAATCCAGGATGCATCCCAAGTGCATGCTAGTCTTGTGTGAAGACTGAAAATGAGTTATTTATAATTTGAACTTGTTATCTAATAATTTTAGGCTTTGTTCTCTGTAAGCTATTAATAAACAATATTTGCTATTTCATTTTGTAGCTCTTCTATTTATTCTGTTATATGCCTGGTATAAGAAAGTCACTAATGTAAAAAGGTGAGAACTGAGAACATAGAGCTCTGGCTAATTTAATAAAGATCTGAACACACCGAGGTCTTAGTATACTGTGTCATTTGAGCAGTGCATCATTTGAAGAAGTGATTTTAAGAAAAATGTAGATAGGTGATAAGATTGTTGAGCGAAAACTATCATAGAAATAATTGTATAGGCACCATTTCCATTTCAAGGTTATTTATAACAACCTGATGACTGGTAATTTTTTTTTTTTTTTTAACTTTAACCCCCCTCCTGTTTATTTTCTATCTTAGAGCCTGAGTGGTCTTTCTAAAAGATCTGAATCATGTCATTCATATACTTAAAAATCTTTCATTGCTCCTTATCAACTTTTGGGTGCAACCTCCTCTCCTTCACATGGCTTTCAAGACCCTTGATAATGTGACCTAGTGGCCTTGTCCTCCTCCCACCCCTCTCAAGAAAATACTTCACTTACTTGCTGTGCTTAATTTGTACAAGTTACTCTTGGGCCTGTGTGTGTGTCTCAACCCCTCTCTGCTCTAGCACCCCCCCACCCCGATTAATTTCTACTTGTTTTACTTCTTTCAAGGAGCCATTTATTATTCTCCCCAGATCTCTTAGTAAACTCTTCCTGAGTGCTCTTACAAGACACCATCTTACTTTATTGTAATTTCTTCTAATCAGAATCTCTTGTTAGATTGGAAGCTCATTGCTCTCAGGAATTACCTGTTTACCATCCTGTCTCTAGTGCCTAATTACAACATAGAATATTAAATGCTTAATAAATAAAATACGTGAATGAATGAGTGAGGGAATGAAAAGCAATTTGATTTATGATTTTAATTATGTTTTAGAGGAAGCTCGTGAAAGTGACTGGGATGGTATCATTGCTTGCCATCAAGGTAAGCTATCTTGCTCAACCTGGAACTATCAAAGATCTACAATAGGTGCTTACTTTCTCAAGCCAAAAGAGCTGAAGAAAGATGACATAACTGCAACAGTAAGTGAACTTGTTTTTAAGGACATTTTCTCCTGTAAAACTGTCTTGTGGTTATCTTATTATACTCAAGTTTATTAATGATAATATTCATTGAAAGAACAAAGAACATAGTTTAACATTTTGAAATTTTTCCCTAATAGTGTTAACTTTTCCAGCTTGGAGAGAATTATTTTAAGTTAAGTTTTGCTTAATTAGATGTTGTATATTGGTTATTTTAATTTTCTGATTAATATAGGATTACTCAGGATACACTTTTGAGGGGGATTTCAGCATTTATCAATATACTTTCGTACCTGAATTATGTTGAGTATATAGTACTATATTCAATGAATGTGAATCTTAAGGTTTCTTCCTTCCTTTTCTTTCTTTCAATGTAGGAGTAAGATTCAGCTAAATCTTTTTTTTTTTTTTTTTTTCAGCTAAATCTTTAATGAGTTAAAGATGTAGAAGTTATTTAAATCCTTCATTTCTTATATTTGTCTGATTGAGTACTGTCTAAGCCTTTTTTAAATATGGTTTTTAAATGCCACTGTTAACTTACAACTTTTTACTCCTCTATTAAAATTTTATTTTGTTTTCTTTTGATAATAATGTAAGTCTTCTGTTGGGTTCAGGTTTTAAGGTGTAAAGAAATGATGTCAAATTTGGTTTGCAGAATTGTTGCCTCTGCTTTTTCAAAAAAAGTTTTACCGATATATAATTCACATACCATAAAATTCAGTCATTTAAAGTGTACAATTTAATGGGTTTTAGTGTATTCATAGAGTTGTGCAGTTATCACCAAAATCTAATCCATCTAATTTTAGAGCATTCTCATCACCTCAGAAAGAAACCATGTACCCACTAGCAGTAAGCCCCATCCTCTCACTTTTCCCCTTCGCCATCTCCCCAACCTAGGCAACCACAACCTACTTTCTATCTATAGATTTGCCTATTCTGGGCATTTCACACAGATAGAATCATACAATATGTGATCTCTGTGACTGGCTTCTTTCAGTTAGCATTTTTAACGTTAATGTTTTTAAGGTTCATCCATGTTGTAGCATGTATCAATACTTTATTCCTTTTATTTCTGAATAATATTTCATTTTCAACTTTTGAAATTTTGTTTAGCCATTGATAGTTGATGGACATTTGTGTTGTTTCTAGTTTTTGACTATTATAAATAATGCTTCTGTGGACATCAGTGCACAAGTTTTTGTGTGGACATATGTTTTTGTTTCTCTGTATTTATATCTAGGAGTGGAATTGTTAGGTCGTAATGTAACTCTAACGTTTTTGAGGAACTGCCAACCTGTTTTGCAGAGTGGCTGCACAAGTTTATATTCCCACCAGCAATGTATAAGGGTTCCAATTTCTGTATGTCCTAGCCAACACTTGTGCTTACCTGTTCTTTTGATTATTGCTGTCCTAGTGTGTATGAAGTAGTATATCACTGTGGTTTCTGATTTGCATTTCCCCAGTGACTTAACAATGTTGAGCATCTTTTCATGTGCTTATTGGCCATTTCTACGTCTTTGGAGAAATGTCTATTCAAATTCTTTGCCATTGTTTAATGGGGTTATTTATCTTTTTCCTCTTGAGTTGAAATAGCTCTTTATATATTCTGGATACAGGTCCCTTCTCACATATGTCATTTGCAAATATTTTCTCCCATTCTGTGGGTTGTCATTTCCTTTTCGTGTTGGTGTCATTTCAGCGTAAGCGGTTTTAATTTTGAAGTCCAACCTTTTTTTTTTTTTTTTTTGCTTGTGGTTTTTTGAAAAATATTGCCTAACTCAAGGCCATGAAAAATTTACTCGTGTGATTACATCTGAGAGTTTCATAATGTTAGCTCTTAAATTTAGATATGTAATCCTTTTTGGGTTAATTTTTGTGTATCGTGTCGTGTAGGCATCCAAGTTCATCATTTGCCCAAAACACTGTTCTTTCCCCATTGAATGGCCTGGGTACCCTTGCCAAAAATTGTTTGACATGAATGTGAGGGTTTTTTTCTGGATTCTCAGTTTTCTTTAATTGTTCTATATGTCTACTTTTATGCCAGTACCACACTGTCTTGATTATGGTACCTTTCTAGTAAGTTTTTTGAAATCAGGATGATTGAATCTTCCAAGTTCTTCTTTTTTCAAGATTGCTTTCGCTATTCTGGTCTATTGCATTTCCATATGAATTTTAGGATCAGCTTGTCAATTTTTGCAAAGAAGCCAGTTAGGATTTTGATAGGGATCTTGTTGATTCCACACCTCAGTTTGAGGAGTGTTAACCATCGTAATATTACTTCTGATCCATAAACATGGCATGTCTTTCCATTTAATTAGATTTTTAATTTCTTTTAGCAGTGTTTTGTAGTTGTCAGTATACAAACCTCATATTTCTTTGGGTAATTTTTCCTAGAATTGTATTCTTTTCAATACTGTTATAAATAGAATTCTTTCCTTAATTTCATTTCAGATTGTTCACTGCTAATGTATGGAAATATAATTGATTTTTGCACATTGATCTTGTATCTTACAACCTTGCTGAACTTATCTATTAGCTCTATTAGTTTGTTAGATGCCTCTGCTTTTGAAAATGCATATTTAAAGTATAACCACATTTGATCCTATTTTGTACAAATTTTTTTTGTCAGTATGTATGCTCTGTTCTCCATAGTATAAAAATCCACTCTTAAGCTTTTATCTCTAAGCCATAGAGAGTCTAAAACTTCTTAAGTTTACCTGCAAAGTTTTGAGTAGCTATTGTAATAGTAGTGGTAATAATAATTACAGCTAACATTTTTTGTGTGCTTACTTTGTTCTAGGCTCTCTGCCTAGCACATATCAATATTATTTTATATTATTTTCACAACAGTCCGATGATATGGAGTATTGTTAGCCTCTTTTTATAGGGAATAAAACTGAGGCTGAGGCTTACTATAATGAGTAATATGCCTGAGATCAGTAAAACTAGTAAATGGAAGAGCCGGGATTTGAACCTAGGACCACTCCTTCTAGAACCTATGTTCTTAACTCATAGCCTATAATGATCACTCGTAGAACATTGTGTGTGTGTGTGTGTGTATACACACATACATGCACACAATGATACTTATCTGGTGCTGGGTTGGAGTCAGCTATCTGGAACAAAGCCAGTAGCCAATAAGTAGTAAACCAGTAAGTATTTATCAGAGAACCCATGTACTAGGGTACAGTTTGTCAATCAAAGGTAACCTTCTTAGCTTATTCATTTTTGCTTTGCTTGTGCTGTCTTCAACAATAGGTTAGAATGAATAAATAAATAAATAAATAAAAGGAGACTTCCAGAAGCAGTCCCATTAACAACAATAAATCCTATTAAAATAAATGCAAGTTCCAGAAAGTACAGCAGTCCCCCCTTATCCATGGTTTCACTTTCCATGGTTTCAGTTATCTGCAGTCAACTTTGATCTGAAAATATTAAATAGAAAATTCCAGAAATACACAATTTATAAGTTTTAAATTGCGTGCCATCTGAGTAGCACTGTCCCCCTCTGTCATGAATCATCTTTTTATCTAATGTGTCCATGCTCTATACACTACCTGCCCGTTAGTACAGGAAAAAACGTAGTATATATAGGGTTTGGTGCTATCCACTGTTTCAGGCATCCACTGGGGGTCTTGGAACATATTCCCTGCAGATAAGGGGGACTACTGTATAGCAGGGCCATCAGGGGCCATTACTTGTAGGTTATAGCCTAGTATCTTTACTAGTTCCTGAGAGCATAAATATATAATATAGCATAAACATTTATGAGTTGTTCAAAATAGGTAAAATTATGTTAGTGTTCTATTTGGGAAGATAGAATGCTTTATAAAGTTAGTCCATAATTTCCTGTCTAAAACTTTTTTAACTAATAAGCTATAATTGTCTAGAAAAATATAGATGTAAGTGGAGCATACTTCTGTGGATGCTGTGTAAATATATCTTGACTCAGTGGTGTATCAATCTTATGCTGCTTTGCACAGTTAAATATCCTCTGTTGAATATTTTCTTTTAGGTCTTAGAAGTCATCTGTTTCTTTAGGCATAAATTCAACAGTCCTTTGAATTAACTCTTGGGTGGGTGACATCTGACTGATGCACAGTGGCAATGAAGCATTTCTCTGGGCATGACCCACCACATAGCCAGTCTCATGTTTTTAACAGAAAAAAAGACATCTTTTTAATATAATATTGCTACTTTAAGTATTAAAATATGAGTTTATTTTACAGAAACTGCTTATAAAGTAAATGTTTTCCATGCAGTATCTCATGTATTTCCTTCCTAATATGTTATAATTAAAATATTTTGGGCTTTTTCATTGGACGTCCCAACTGATATGGTTTCAGTTTTATATCCGCTATAAAACCAGTTACAAAAGTAAGGTAATGAGAAATTAGGCAATGGAATGCTTTGACTTTAGTACTGTTGTGAATAAATTAAAAATTGAAGACCAGTTGATATACCATTCTCCTGAGTAAATTTCAATTGAGTTAACTTTGGTTATGTTTTGCTGTCTTGGAAGTATGGGTTTCTCCATACTTCTTAGAGAATGGAGATAGAATCAAACAGATATTTCTAATACACCCAAATACAATTACATTATGTTTAAGAAAATTAACGAAGCAATTCATTTATCATTCTTTTTTTAAAAATGAGATAATTAGTAGATTAAAAAAAATACTTTGGAAACCATAAAGTACAATAAAAATGTTAGCTATTTTCTGTGTCATTTGTGTTCATTTTTTTCCCCTTAAGGCAGTGGATATAACTTCTTGTGGAAACTTTGCTGTGATTGGTCTCTCATCAGGAACTGTAGATGTATATAACATGCAGTCGGGTATACACCGAGGAAGTTTTGGCAAGGATCAAGGTATTGAATTTTTTTTTCTTTTTCTTATTTTTTAAAAAAGTAATATAGATAAAGGCTAATAACTGTCGCTGGCATTTATTAAATTCTTGAGTGCCAGTCATTTTGCTAAAGTTGTATATGGCTTATCATCAGCTGTATGTGGCAGATACTGCCATTATATCTATTTGAAACACCATGTTGAAATAAAGAGAATGAAGTCATAGTTGTATTAGGGGAAAGTGGATATTACAGAAATTAAAGGTTCTTTTTTTTCTTCTCCTTGCATTAAGCAGAAAATCTTAACTATTTTTTGAAACCTTCATGGCATCAACCTGATGGATTTTGTTATCACTCAAGTGGTATAATAATCTCTCTGTTCCCTAAAATGCATATTAATTCAAAGATTTTAGGGGCATTAAATAGTGGGAACTTAGATATTTAAATAAAGGAATCACTCTTTGTGTAGTGTTCAGAGAGTCAGTTGCAATTCTTATTTCTTTTTTCTTTTAACATATGCTTTAAAGCCCATAAAGGATCTGTTAGAGGTGTTGCAGTGGATGGATTAAACCAGTTGACAATTACAACTGGTAGTGAAGGAGTACTCAAGTTCTGGAACTTTAAAAACAAAGTTTTAATTCATTCTGTGAGCCTTGATTCATCTCCGAATATGATGCTGCTACATAGAGACAGGTGAAGTTTTTCTTTTAATGATAATGGACTTTCTTCTTGATGTTTTTAGTTCTTAATTTAAGTACCGTAGACCTTTGAACAACACAGGTTTGAACTGTGCAGGTGCACTTACACGCCACTTTCTTTCACTAAATACTCACTGTAGCACTACGTGATCCACGGTTGGTCGAGTCCACAGATGTAGAACCATGGACATGGAGGGCCAACTGTAAAGTTAATATCATCTTTTTTTAAAAAATTTATTTTTGGCTGCATTGGGTCTCCGTTGCTGCACACAGGCTTTTTCTAGTTGCGGCGAGCTGGGGCTACTCTTCGTTGCAGTGCGTGGGCTTCTCATTGCGGTGGCTTCTTCTGTTGCGGAGCATGGGCTCTAGACACGTGGGCATCAGTAGTTGTGGCTCGCGGGCTCTAGAGCGCAGGCTCAGTAGTTGTGGTGCACGGGCTTAGTTGCTCCGTGGCATGTGGGATCTTCCCAGACCAGGGATCGAACCCGTGTCCCCTGCATTGGCAGGCGGGTTCATAACTACTGTGCCACCAGGGAAGTCCCCCAGCTGTCAAGTTATATGCAGATTTTTGTCTGCAGAGGGGTGGCACCCTAACCCTCATGTAAAGTGGTCAACTATAGGTAATTTACCAAGTGGGAAAAACCAGACTTTTCATATAAAAGAACAGCATTTTGCTTAATTTCCCCCAAAGGTATACTTGATTAACAAAATTTAAATGACTGTGAGATTTTAGTTCAAGGGTGTTTTTTTTGTTTGTGCATTAAAACTGTTGCATTTATCTTGCTAGTGGCATTCTGGGACTCGCCTTGGACGACTTCTCCATTAGTGTTTTCGACATAGAAACTAGGAAGATTGTCAGAGAGTTTTCTGGACACCAAGGCCAAATAAATGACATGGTAAAACAAACTTTATATGTTTAAATAAAACTTGATTCATTTCTATTTCTGTTTAGGTTTAAAAAGTTCAAATAATTGAAACTTATCTTTTAATGGCATTAAACTCATCATATGAGGAGATGTTCAAAATAAATAATTAGGAGACTAATTTTCAAAAAAGAGATTTTTAAGGAAAATTTAGAATTAAAAGAAGTTTAATATTTCTCAGGAAGTTAATGCCATTAAAGTATAAATCCCAGAGTTCATTTTTTTCTTTTTAAACAAGGCCAGAATATACTTTGGAGAGTGAATCATTGAAACATAAGTGTATCATTTTTGACTTAATATTAAACTAAGCTGAGAGAACTCATTTCTGTTTTTCTACATTCATAATGAATTAATAGGAGACCTGGAATATCTGATTCTTGGTTCATTCTAGTTTAGTGTTATTTCTACAGTTTATATATCTTAATTTCAAAAGAGTTTAATTAATAAAAATGTGTTTTAGCTTACTATTATGTTCTTATAGTGAGAAATATGGTAATAAGTACTGTAGTTTAAAAAGTGTAAGTTGAAGACTTTGCATCAATTGCAGATACCTTTATTTACTTGAAACAGAAAACATAAAATAAAATCCTACTTAGTGACCCTCCCAACAGCTACTTTTACTTATCAGTTCTCACACCAAAAATCTGAATTTGCAGTGTTTACCCCCATTTCCTTAAAAATCAGGGGTGGGGGGTTAATGGTCAGGAAATTGTGTTATTCTGCAGATAAGAGATTGGCAGAACTACCCATCAACAGAATTTGTTGTGACAGCATCTATAGAAATGGGGGTGGGAGTGGAGTAATTTTGATGAAATTGCATTTTTGAAAACGTCTGTCAATGCCGTCTTGCTCTTCCTATTTCTTTCCTTTTCAAACTTTACTTTCGAGTTATACGTCTGGAGTTTCCCCTAGTCACTAATAAATTACTCCTGTTCCATTAAATCTATGAGCATTTATAACATGACTTCACCTATCAAAGTCATTTTCCCATACTTTATTATCTGCACTGTCCTTCTGTAAATTGAGTTCTCTGCACCTTAAGGTTTGAGTTTCCACAGTATCATCGTAGCCCCATGACCAAGTTGGAGTTCACTTATCCCACTATTAGTTGCTAATATGGATGGTCATAATCCCTGTGGTGTGTTTACACTCCTGGATGAACAATCTACTACCATTATAAACCTTAAAGTTTTTCCTTTTGGGTCTTCTTTTACATTTGACTTGGTTTAAAGCTCATGTGCTGCAGGCAGAGAGCTATTATTTTTCCATTTTTATCTACAGAGAAGATATAACTTCTTCATGGTGGCATAAGTAGTTTATTATTTAAATTTATTTTGAAAATCTGATTATTGTGGTTTTAATTTATACTTTGGAAATAAAACATCATTAAGGAAGAAAAGACTTTTAACTGAATCTATAAGTACAAGCAGAAGGACTTCTTTAGTAACTTCACTATATTAAGAGAATTTGCATTCTTCAAAATCATCCTTAGAAAGCCATTCTAATATATAGATGCTTTTCAAGGAAATGTAGCTTTTGTTGCTTTCACAGATACTTTATAATTGAAATTAGGCTCACAAAATATTTCTAATAGAATGTTCTCAGAACAGCAGTTTTATGTTAAAAACAATTAGTAGTCATACAGTTTGTTAACTGTCTATAAATATAGGAGATTATGGAGTAGAAATTGAAAATTGGGTGAAACTATTCATTTTTAAAACTTTTTATAATTCATGTAAAAGCTTAGTCCTTAGCTGTATCCAAATCAGTGGTATATAAGATGGTATTTTATGTAATAAGATGTAAATTTTATACTTCAAACATTTTTTAATGAAGCATGCATTATCTTTTCATTTCTTGTATTCTTTAAGCTGTTAAATATACAGACACAAACATACATACAGAAATACATACATATACACACACACATATATTTATGTATGCATTCTTTTTTTTTTTTTTTAATTTAAAGGCTTTCAGTCCTGATGGTCGTTGGTTAATAAGTGCTTCAATGGATTGCTCTATTAGAACTTGGGACCTTCCATCTGGGTGGTGAGTTTTTAAATCTCTAACCTCAGTCGTTGTCATTACATGTGACTTTTACCTGTTGTTAATGGATTATGTACTTTTTGAATGTGAATATATCTGGGGATTTTTCTAACCTGACTATATTTTATCCTTGGAGTGTTTTTGATCTCAAACAGCAGAGATTAGTGCCATAAAAGATAATAGGAAAATCCAATCTCTTAGGTTCTCTATTCCTGCAAAATTGAGATATAGAAGTGAGTTGCATAAACCTTAAGAAAGCACATTTGGCCTTTTTGATACTCCAAAGTAGAGGTCATACTTCAGGACTACAAACTTCTGTTTTGAGTATTTTTTTGTTTTTGTTGTTGTTGTTGATATTGAATTTAGTTAAGAGATCAGAACACTTTGCTTTGTGTGTATTATATATTTTCTGTCTCTAACGTAATTCTTGAAAAAAGACATTTAGATACCTTAAAGTAATGAAAATGTGTGTCTTAAGATTTGGGTAAAACCCAACAGTGTTCAGAAATCTGCCATAGGTTGAAACTTGCCACTAAAACAGCACTTGAAGAAAAAACATTAATTCTGTTCAGTAATTTGAGAGAGAGAGTACTTTGTTGTTAAAAATTATGTAGGAATAGATACAATTTGAAATCGTATCACTTAACATAGAATTGCTTAGATTGAGTTTGAAAGGCGTGATGGGAAAAGGAACATACCATAAGGAAAGAGATACGTGAGAAAGAGAAGGAAGCTAGTACTTTTCCATCTTTCGAAATATTCCTAAACTAAGTTTTGTCCAATTCTACTCTTCTTCTTTCTCAGGAATTAGATAAGCTCATACCTGAAAGCAATTTGACCTTTAGAAAGGAAAAACCCTGATGTACTTACTTCCCTTTAAGTTTGATATAGGAATGAGGCAGAGCTGTCCATACAGCATACATACTGGATTTGGAAATACGCACAGCAAGAGTGTCACTAATGGGTCCAACTCTAATAACTAGGGAGTTTGGTCCACAGGTGTGTCTCTTTTGTACTTAAAATAGAGTAAAGCAAAATATAATTAGTTGACTGTGTCCTTCAGCTTCAAAATGTTCACCTCAAGTTGGTACTTTCTTAATTAAAAAAAAAAAAACACAACTTTTTTCTAAAGGTACCATTGGAAATATTGATTAGTCTTTTGCTTCTTGGACTTTTGCTTCTATCTAAAAGTGAACATTATAAGTTGAATTACTTTACAGTAGGAAAGTTGTACAGAAAATAGAGTGGACACAATGCCCTTTTCGTTTTCCTTTTTAGTAGTTTAAGTTCACGTTAGATGGGAGAGACAGGTTAATGTTCAGTAGTACTACATTGGCAAAATATTTTTTTAAAGTGGTAAGGTTTTTTTGGAATGGAAGAATTAGGATCTGAAAGTAGCGTTCAAAGCCACCAGTCTTTGACTCAGCATTAGCCTTTTTTGCTGAATTTCTTATTTTAGTAAAAAGATGAACAGATTTAAATCTATAGATTTTCAACTCTGGTATCTTATTTTTCGGTGAACACAGGCGATTTTAAGTGAATACAGAGGCATTAAGCTGGGAGAAACACCAGAGCAAGAAGTGAGTCACATAGGGATTGTTAAAAGAAAATATACTGATTGGACCAAAGTATATTTTTAATAAAGAAAAAACTACTTTTTTGGTTAAGATTTGAAGTGGAGCAAATGAGAAAGGTTGAAAAGCAGTATCATACAACTGCTGCTGCCTAACTGCAGCCAAGCTAACATTTACCATGAGCTGCTAGGCACTTTATATGCTTTTATTTTTCATCTTTCCTCATATCCTATTAGGTATAGGTACTGTTTTTTAGTCCTCTTTTAGAAATGAGGAAATGGAGGCTCAGAGAGAAGTTAAGTGATTTGCCCAAGGCGACATAGTTTGTTAATGAGATTTTGCTGTAATAAGCATAGGGGAAAGACATTCCCCAAAAGTTGTGATATCAGCCTTGCTTGGATTGTGTCATATGTTCTAAGGATGATTTGGTTTTCTTGATGTAGAAGATAATAAGGAAGGAAAGATCAGTATTTCATCATACAACCATAGGTAACTGTTGGGTTTTTTTGTTTTTGTTTTAATATTTATTTTTTTATTTTGGCTGTGCTGGGTCATAGTTGCGGCACAAGGGATCTTCACTGAGGCATGTGGACTTTTTAGTTGCGGCATGCGGACTCTTAGTTGCAGCATGCATGCAGGATCTAGTTCCCCAACCAGGGATCGAACCCAGGCCCCCTGCATTGGGAGCGCAGTGTCTTACCCACTGGACCACCAGGGAAGTCCTCTGTTGGGTTTTTTGATTTCCCCCATTTTTTTTAAACATAATTAGTATGGCAACCTTTGGAGAGTCCTAGTTTTTTCTTCAGTAAGCAGTTTTATCATTTACATAACATGTTAAATATGTAGAGAATGAATATACTCATTGCAAAGGCTAAAAAGTGATACGTATGAGTAAACCTTTGGTGTGTGTGGTAACATACAGATGTATCCATCAGGAATTGTGCCTATCTAAAACAAATTTCAGGGACTTCCTTGGTGGCGCAGTGATTAAGAGTCCACCTGCCAATGCAGGGGACATGGGTTTGAGCCCTGGTCCAGGAAGATCCCACATGCCGCGGAGCAGCTAAGCCCATGCACCACAACTGCTGAGCCTGTGCTGTGGAGCCCGCGAGCCACAACTACTGGCTCACGTCCCACAGCTACTGAAGCCCGTGTGCCTAGAGCCCATGCTCCACAACAGGAGAAGCCACAGCAATGAGAAGCCTGCGCACCGCAACTAGAGAAAGCCTGCATGCAGCAACGAAGACCCAATGCAGCCAAAAAAATAAATTATTAAAGCAAATTGCATAGGTACTGAACTGTTTCCTGTAAAGTTTTTTTTGTTTGTTTAAGTGCTGAAAGTTTTCTTGTGTTTGTAGGATTCTCAGAGAAGCAGAGTTGAAATTTTTTTTTAATTTCTTTTTTTTTTTTATTTTATTTCTTTTTTTATTATTTTATTTTGATAAAATACTGCTTTAGCACAGGCTCAGCAGTTGTGGTGCATGGGCTTAGTTGCTCCGTGGCATGTGGGATCTTCCCGGACCAGGGATTGAAACCCGTGTCCCCTGAATTGGCAGGCAGATTCTTAACCACTGCACTACCAGGGAAGTCCCCAGAGTTGAAATTTTTTTATCCCTGAAATTATCTCTCATCCCCTACCACTACCACCTGTAATTTCTGGTTGCTTTTAATCTCCTAGAAGTTTAGGTTGAACTCTTTTGGGGGTGAGAAAAATATAAAATTAAATAGTTTTAATAGAATTTTGCATTTTTTTTCTGTCTCATCCCCCTGACCTTGCTTTCTGAGGAGCATTACATGAGAATAATTGCAGTAGAACATTGTTTTGCATTTCTCACTGAGGCAAAACTATCCCTTTATTCTATTCATTAAAGTTTCCTTTGTAAGGTGATTCCATCACTTTGGAGATTGAACATCTAGACATTCTCTGCATTTGTTTAGAATATAATCAGAAGTGGGTTAATGTTACCTGTTTATGAGGAGCTCTGTACTTGAAAATCTGATCCCTTAAAATGGGAATTTTTTTTCAGTTTTTCTCTCAAAAAACATAATTTACCTGAGACTTTCCATTTTGTAGGATTAGCAGGAGACTATATGGTAGTTAGGTCTGGGATTAAGCCTGTAGACTTAAGCTTTATGAACTAATTTGGCCATGTAAAATATGCTATGTATGTGGAAACCACCTTCCTCAATTTGATGCTTTTACATAATGGAAGGCCAGCCTACCCACACACAACAGCTGTGGAAGTCACACTGCACAATGAATTTGCCAAAACAATTATAGTATCAAGTAAAATAAATTTGCTCAAGCAGTAGATTTCTCTTTTTAACAGATAGATTCTGAACATGTTAGGGAGTTTCACCCCTCACACACTTACACTTGTAGTGAACAAATATTAAGACAAAGAAGAAATGGTAAGATCTGAAATTGCTGAGTTTAGGTTTAATCATCAGTATACATGGAGATAAAGTTTCTGCTCTGGGTTGTTTGCATTAAATGAATTAACAAATAATTTTACAGTCTCTGGTATATAATAAGTGTTTAGCAAACATCCTTCTCCCCAATTCCTTTGATCCCCAAGAGCAGCTGTTCTTGTGAGTTTCCAAAGAAGGGTTGAGCAGAAATCAGATTATTACTCACCTTTTTCCCCATAAGTGAAAATTAAACATCAGTCATTGTCCTGAGCACACTTTGGTTTGTAGTGCTCCTAATTTTAGTCTTGTCCTACTACCTTGCATCCATTAGTTAAGGTTCACATTGTTAATCACTCTGTGATGAACACATTGAGAGAGATTTTATCATGGATAAGTCATTTAACGCTTCCATTGGAAAGTCTTCATTTTGAGCTGCTCAGACTGTGCTTCATGAATCACCAGTGTAGGCTTCTTTTGGGTGTGTGTGCTATCAAACTGTTGGACCTTTAGTTTCAGTAATGGTTTTACTGAGCTTATAGTGATTAAGTGTGCAGACTGCTTGGTGACAGATATGGCTCAGTTACTTTCTACCTTGAGCAAGTTTTTAAATCTTACTGGGCCTCATTTTTCTAATGTGTATAGTTAGGATGGATCTGCCTCATAGGGTTGTGAGGATTAAATTAATAGGCACAAGTGCTCAGAATACTTCCTAGCATGGAGCACTAAAAAAAGTGTTAACTCCTGTCATTTGCTTTCTTGAAATAATGTGGTTTATTTAATGTACATTCTGAGCTTCAGTCATCTTGCCATGCCTTCTCATGGATATTGTATTGGCTTCAGTGAACAAAGTAGTTTTTAAAACAGCCCTGATTAAAACCAGTATACTCCTCTTAAAGTATACAAGGTATTCACACTCTTAGCCAGCCTAAGAAGCCTCTTCTGCAGGATGCCAATGTGTTAGGGCTTTCTTTTGCTTCTTAAATTCACCTCGTTAAACTTCCTGCTTCCACCATCCTAGTTCAAATCTTCACTGCTTGTTAGATGACTACTACCATAATCTCACTGTTCTTTCTGTTCAGATATATTCTACATTCTGCTAGCAGATTTTCTTATGAAAGTGAAGATTACAGCACTATCTGCTCAAAAGCCTGTCGTGACTTTCCATTTATTAAAAGACAAAAACAAACTCAGATGTTTGGTATTCAAGACCAAACTGCACTCCTCGCTAGACAGTGTTTTCCCTCACCTTGCCCTCCACATTTCCCTCACCCAGAAGATGCTTTCTTTACCATCAACATCCATTGAATTCCTGTCCATTTGTAAGGCTTATCTCACACACTGTTTTCTGAGAAGCCTATTCTGAGTCGTCTTCTTGAGTGTGATTGCTCCCTTTTCCTCCCCAATTTCAACCCCTGCTCACAGCTTTTTGAAGCTGTGAGACTAGTTTCCATAAGCTGCTTTATGGTTATGCTGTATAGACTGAATTTTCATGTTTCATGTATAGCATGGTTACCTATTTGAAAAACAGAATTGCTCAAATTTTTTTTCCACTACCATTCTCTTACTATTTATAATGATTTTATTACTTTCTTCTATTGCCTATACCTTTTATTATTTTCATTGAAATAACAAATACAGGAGAGTACTGATAATCTATTTTAAATGTGTGATATCTTTAGAATTGTTTCCAAGTCTACCAAAATGGCATTCCAGAAAAACAGCATTTCCTCCTGTATTCTCCCTGTTGTTGAAACTCTTTCTCCAGTTAATTGGTCTATTTAGTGCTCTGCTCTGGGTCTTTCTCATTAAGGAGATTATTTTCACGTAGTAACTTAGTTAACAAAGCTCTTTGTTAGTGATGACTTTCTGGTGTTGGTGATTTAAAAAAGAAAATTTCTGCATCTCTTACCCTTTGTTCTTTTAGCAAAAATGTATTTTGTGAATTATATCCTTTTTGGTAGAGTTCAAATATTTTAACATCTTGATTCTTTCTATAGCCTTATAGACAGCTTTTTGTTGGACTCAGCTCCTCTTAATGTTACTATGTCCCCTACTGGAGACTTTCTGGCCACTTCCCATGTGGACCACCTTGGAATTTATCTATGGTAAGTTCTTGTATACAGTTCTCTTTGGGGTAAGAAGGAAAAGGAAGATGATATTGTCAGACAATCATAGTTGCTAACATTGCCCTTTAGGTTTTTTTTTTAACTTATAAAATGGAAGTGTCACAAAGTTCACCATAAGTCTATGACTAAGTCAACATCTGCTTGATAATTTAGATAGCTTTGCTCAAGTGTGTATTCTAAACTACATGGTTGATTTTTATCTGTTATCCTATTTGGCTTTTATTTGCGGAAAAGATAAGTGAGTTTAAAAATCTTAGAAGAGGGCTATCCCCAGCCAGGCTGGTCTTCCTGCCACTGCCTCAATACCCCTTGATGACCTTGGCTAGTCACTTCTCAACTTCAGACTCCTTTATCTATAAAATAAGGCATAAATGTGGGCAAAATACTTTCTAAGATTCATTTTAGTTGCATAACTTTTCATAGCCATGTACAGATCTTTATGGTGGTCTTCTAATGGTGATGAACATATAAGAGTTCAAAATAAATGATCCATTATCTGGGTCTAGAAAATTTTTGTTTGTTTTCTGAGTTTAGATGCCTAATTCTTTTAACTCTTATTATTGAGGAAAAGGAAAAAATGAATTCCTTTTCTAATTACAAGATTTTCTAATTGGCTTTTTAGGATATGAAAGTAAATTCACTATATAATAGAAATAGATTCTGGCCATCTTAATAAGCAAAATGGAGTATCTCCTGGAATCTTTGAGGCTTGAACAATCAAGACAAGAGAAGAATGGTAGCTGTGGTACCTCAGCAACAAGAGCATATAGTACAGCTATTAACTCAGAATCTGATATTTCCAATTTTTATTTTCCATTCCAGATTCGTTATGTTTAGGAAACAGAATCTGATTAGCCCACTTTGGGACAGGTATCCACATCTTGATTAGTCATCCAAGGCCATGGTGCAGGGTCAGGTAGCACTTAGAGGACCATTCTAGAAAGGGGAAGTCCATGACTGTTCAGCAACCCCCCAAGAACCTGATCAGCATATTCACTCTCTGACTTAATTCTCTCAGTCCATCTTTACTTCATTTATAATTTCCTTATATGAAGGTTGCCATTTGTCAAAGCAATATAAATATATGGATGTTATGTTACCTTATAAAAGTATTATCCATTACTGATCTCTCAAATAAATATTGGGTTGGCCAAAAAGTGCCTTCAGTTTTTAAGTAAAAATAAAAGACACATTTTTCATTTTTTACCAAGAACTTTTTTGAACAATGTATTCACCCTTTTGTTCCACTACCTTCTGCCAATTTTCAGGCAACTTCCTAATTCCACCTTCCCAAAGCTTTTTGTCTTTTTGAGCAAAGAACTGTTCCAGGTACCTTTTCAGTCTTTCAAGGAATTGAAATTTTTTCCATTAAGAGAATTTTGTAAAGGCCGAAATAAATGGAAATCCGAAGGTGCATTGTCTGGTGAATACGGCAGATGAATCAGAACTTCTCAGCCAAGCTGTAACAGTTTTTGCTGGTCATCAAAGAAACAAATGCGGTCTTGCGTTATCCTGATGGAAGATTATATGTTTTCTGTTGACTAATTCTGGATGCTTTTCGTCGAGTGCTGCTTTCAGTTGGTCTAACTGGGAGCAGTACTTGTTGGAATTAATTGTTTGGTTTTCTGGAAGGAGCTCATAATAGAGGACTCCCTTCCATTCCCACCATATATACAACATCACCTTTGGATGAAGACCGGCCTTTGGTGTGGTTGTTGGTGGTTCATTTCGCTTGCCCCACGATCTCTTCCATTCCATATTACTGTACAGTTCCACTTTTCATCGCCCGTCACAATTTGTTTTAAAAACGGAACGTTTTCATTACGTTTAAGTAGAGAATCGCATGTGGAAATACAATCAAGGTTTTTTTCGCTTAACTTACATGGAACAGAAACATCAAAGCGATTAACATAACCAAGCTGGTGCAAATGATTTTCAGCACTTGATTTGGACATTTTGAGTATGTTGGCTATCTCCTGCCTAGTATAACATTAATTGTCCTCACTTAATGTCTCTATTTGATCGCTATCAACTTCAACTGGTCTACCTGACAGTGGGGCATCGTCCAGCAAGAAATCTCCAGCACAGAACTTCGCAAACCACTTTTGACACATTCTATCAGTCAAGGCACCTTCTCCATACACTGCGCAAATCTTTTTTTGCATTTTGGTTGCACTTTTACCTTTCTTGAAATAATAAAGCATAATATACCAAAAATGTTGCTTTTTTTCTTCCATTTTCAATATTGAAATGGCTACACAAAAATTCACCAATTTTGATATGTCTTTTTTTAAATGCACCCTGATATGACAGCTGCCACATACAATCTAACAAAATTGTTTCGAATGAAGTTGAAGACAACTAAGTGCTACTAGAGCCATCTTAGGGGAAAAAACGAACGAACCTTTTGGCCAACCCAATAGTTTTTTGTGCTACATTAGAAATAAAGACTCCATTAATAATGTGTATGCACACCTTTCTTGTGATGACATCTGTGATATGAATCAGCATTTTCAAATTAATGCTATCTATTTTTGAGATCTTTTTTTAACTTACAAGTGATCAGAATTTATAGCCAAATTCAAGATTGTGGAGATTATTACCAGTAATTGACATTTCCCTGAACATATTTTTATAAGTTTTACAATATTGCTTATGTTTTTGTTTCTCAGGTCCAATATTTCCCTGTATTCAGTTGTTTCATTAAGGCCACTTCCCACAGATTATGTTCCTTCAGTAGTGATGCTTCCTGGTACTTGTCAAACCCAAGGTAATCACAAAATAGTAAAGTAGTTTTTGAAGTGTAATATAATAAACCTAATGTGCAGGATATTGCTACTGAAGGCAAAATTTAATGCATTCAATCAAAGTATTTTTTAGCTTATATGAAATATTTTGAGTGACTTCATGAATTTATGCAAGGATATAATTGATGTGGAATTGATATCAAATAGTATACCAGTGGAGAAATGTTTTGAGTCTGGTGATGGGAACTGTAGTTAATATGAGACAATAAGAAGATGAACTAAATAAATAGAAAGATTTTACAAGGCTGTATTGAGTGAACATGTTATGAAATACTAATGGATTTAGAATGAACTAAGTTGCTTTTATATGATAAAAATCTCATTCAGCATTAATTTGTTTTACCTGAAAATTTTTTGTTTTAAGATGTAGAATTATCAGAAGAAACCATAGAACCAAGTGATGAAATGATAGAGTATGACTCCCCAGAACAGTTGAATGAGCAGCTGGTGACTCTGTCACTCCTTCCTGAATCCCGGTGGAAAAATCTTCTTAATCTTGATGTTATTAAGGTAATACTATAGTACACTTAATATTGGCCCCTAAAGACACATTCCAAAAGTATTTTCTTTAGTAGAGATAGCTTCCCTTACTTTGAGGGCTTTAGGAGGAGCAGGTGATGCCTAAGGTAGTAAAGAGAATACCATTTGGTTAAATGCTGTTTAATCTAGTATGATTATCGCAAGATTTTCTCTCTATATATATATCAACTTTGAGGGCAATCAAGGACCTTTGGATATAGCAAAAGTATAGCCTGCAACTACAGAGCTATTAGAAATTGGATGTTTTAAGCCCAGCCTAATAAATTACTTTTTTAACTTCTGAAATAAGAAAAAAAAAAATTGCCATGATGTGTGATGTTTCTATTGCTAGACATTTTGGGGATTAGAATACTTTCACTGGTCTTTTTAAAAGTAAGCTTCAGTCACCCTTTATCATACCACACCCTGCTCTGTCAGCTATAAGAAGATTTGCTGTTGGGTTCAGGGACATAAGTTAATATGAACTAGGTACTGGGTAGTGTCCTGAGACAGCAGTGGAAAAAATCTTAGGCCCTTTGTCCTTGAGGAGTTTACAATTTTACATTAAAAATGGACAATTATGGCATAAATTAATTTTTTAAAAGCATGTTTCATGACCCCTATTTGTGAGTAGCAAAAGCAATTGAAAGGTATAGACTAGAGTAGAAAATTTCAGACTATCCTCTGATAATTAGGGTAAGTATTGTTTTATGAAATGCATACAGTCACCAGAGGTTATGTGTGTACTAAGTCACATTAAGGGCTGGCATTAAAAAAAGTGTAAGGAACACTGACATAACTATGACAAGGTGCAGTATTTTTGTAACTAATAACTTAGCACAAGAAAAGTTATGTGTGTCTTGGGTAAGAAAAGAGAGAGGTTTTCACATGTTAATTTGACTCAGAGAATTTAAAAGTGCTTATTTTTACTTGCTCACTTTTTGAAAGATTGGGCATCAGCATAAAGGTATGTTGTCCAGACACATAGTTATGAAATCTCTCCATTATGTTGTCTAGTTTGTCAGCCGTAAAGGGACTACTTTATGGAATAGCTTTAAAAGCAATACATTAAAAAGTACAAGTAGGTGAGTGTGAAGGGAGCAATTAGAGTAATGTCCAATTAATTGAGCTAAATTTGGGGGCCACTCTGCTTCTTGCTCAGATATAGTTTGTTCTGCATAAAAACATACAGAAACCTGAGTGAATGCTCTTTATGAGAGAAATATGCTAACACCTCCAATATTTTTATTTCCTTCTGAATGAAAGAGGTTAGAATTTTTATTTTTGTCTTGTGGGTAACTTTTCTACTTTAGGTTTTCTTTATGAAATTAGGTGATTTCCAGAGCCCTGTGGAACTTCTCCAAAGCCCTTTGTTTTTATTTACAACTCAGTGACCGTCTGCCTTCTAACTCAAGAACAACGAGTTAGAAGAGTAACTGTGACTCTTACTACCATCTTTCTACCATCACAAAGAAGGGCTGTGCTTTCATTGCTAGTGGCAGTGCTTTGTCTGGCTTTCATGTAACAACTTTCTTTTATGCTGTGCCTCCAGGAGGCCACAAGTATCCCTGGCTTTCTTTCAAAAAGCAACTCCCCAGGGTTCCTAAAGAATGGAAGAGGAATAGTGTAAGGTAAAATTGTGCGACTCCTTTATTAGGCAGTTTACCATATGCTCCTGAGATTGTGATCTGTAACAATGTAGTCACCAAAACTGAATTCTGTCAGTGGGAATTCCAAGGGAGGTTTTTGTGATAGAATTTTGCTAACACTTGAAATATTTTATAAATGAGCAACAGTATTCTCTTTTTAAAAGCACAGAGTACTAAGGAAAAATAAAAATTCCAACAAAATAGAAGAATGAGGGCCATGCTTCACAAAAAAATTTCACCAAATTACTTCTAATGGTGGAGTCTTAACTCTGGCTCCAAATTTCTTTTGGAGAAAAGAAATTTGAAAAACTGTTGAGCATTTATGTAAATTTTGCTTTCTAGCCCATTTTGCAGAAAAGGTTGTATTTCAGTATAAAAGAAGTTCAAAATTACTTGTTACTTCTTCACGTAAATATCCATGTTTCAGGAAAATGAGCTGTTTTTGCCTTAGAGCTTCTCCTGAACGGTGTCATTTTCCTTCTGCCTTATCAGCAAGAATACTGGAGGTTTGCATTGGGAATCCCAGTTTAAGGATATCTGTGGTTTTGGTTGGTTGGGATTTTATTTTAGCATCCTAATCTGAAAAAGTTTCATTCCTTTTTATACCTTTTGGACTTTTTAAAAATTAAGTGGGAATTAAATACTTAATTACTTACTAGTCTTTTTTCCTTTTCTCATTTTCTCTTAATTAGAAAAAGAATAAACCAAAGGAACCACCGAAAGTACCCAAATCAGCACCGTTTTTTATTCCAACAGTTCCTGGCCTTGTACCCAGATATGCTGCACCTGAACAAAACAGTGATCCTCAACAGGTAAGAAGCAAGTTGGAGGGAGCATTCTAAATATATGGGGTGCGTATTTTGTGTTTTACATTTGTAGTTTTAACCAAGACCCACTTTTACAGATATAGAGTAAATTACTGATAGCTTTTAATTATAAACTATACATTTTTTTGTTACATTTACGGTTTTTGAATAATGTGTATTTGTTTTTGTTTAAGTCTAAAGTGGTAAATCTTGGAATTTTGGCTCAAAAATCAGATTTCTGCTTGAAACTTGAGGAAGGACTGGTAAATAATAAATGTAAGTTAAATTATAAAATATTTTACCAAGTATTTCAGTTTATTTTACTTTATATGAAGAGATTGAGTGAAATATTAGACTTCTCAGTAGCTGAAAGTAAAAACCAGAAGGACTGAAATTTTGGGTTTAATCTTAAGTAATTTTAGCTTTGTGTTATATTAAATGAGTGACACTAAACTCAGATGATATTGAGATTATAATAATCTTTTGAGAACCTTTATTCTTTATGGAAAATTGGATTTTTTTTTTTGCTTTTGTTTTTACTTACAAATACAGTTTGCAATATAGTTTGCAATACAGCAG
Organism: Eschrichtius robustus; assembly: GCF_028021215.1. Classification (NCBI taxonomy): domain Eukaryota; kingdom Metazoa; phylum Chordata; class Mammalia; order Artiodactyla; family Eschrichtiidae; genus Eschrichtius; species Eschrichtius robustus. The sequence goes on from NC_090825.1 coordinate 90,800,763, forward strand.
AGACTTTTGTCTTAGATAATTTCAGATATTACCAAATTATCACATAAAAAGGCAATTTTAAAATTTATTGAGTGTTTTAATAGATTTAAACTTTGAAAGCTACAGACTGTAGCTAATAATGATAGTAAGAGCTGTAAGCAATTAACAAAAATCACATTCTCCTGTTTGACTTATCCTCTTGTTTTCTGATCCAAATGCTTTGTTTTCATACCAGTGTCACTCACGTGCACATTGGCAAAAGTCAAAGAATGGTACTGATGGCTAAAGAATAGCAGGATTATACAGGGAGTAACTTGTTATATTTATGGGGGAACAAAGAAAAAAAGCACTACTATTTAATATATACTGAAGAACAGAAAATAAAACGTATTAGCCTTTTGTCATTGGTGTTGTTCCTTTTCAAAAAGCTAAAAGCATAGTCATTGCCACTGTAATATCAAATACCTCGTATAAAAGTTATAAGTGTATAGAATATGTTTTCGTAGGATGCATATGAAACGAGTGCTTACTTCTAGGGAAAAGAAGTACATTTGGGGTGGGTAAGATTAAGGTGGAGTCTTTCCCCACATATATTTCTGTAGTGTTAATGTTTCTTAATAATCATGTGGTACTTCTATAATTTTTATAACAATAGAAAGAAAGAAAAATAAATTCCCTCACCTCATCTTGTTCCCAGTGGCAAATACTATTAATAACTTGGCGTATACTTCTATAGCCTTCTTATATTTGGATTTGTTCTGACTGATTCATGAGCATATTAAAATGTCTGTTGCTAGGTATTAATTAGATTTTAACAGCCTTAATAGGAAAAAAGCTTAAATTACTGAAAATGCAAAACAAAAATTAAGCCATAGAAGTAATTTCTTGTGCAATTTAAGTATATGTTGGGTTTGAAATGTAAACTAGTTTCCTAAAAGAAATGACTGTAGATAATAACTGGATTCTTATTAAAACTTAATGTAGATGAAGCTGCTCTTAACCTTCTGAAAGAATTAGGCCCGTCAGGAATTGAAACAGAGCTGCGAAGTTTGTCTCCTGATTGTGGTGGTTCTGTAGAAGTTATGAAGAGCTTCTTGAAAATGATCGGGATGATGTTGGACAAAAAGCGTGATTTTGAGTTAGCCCAGGCATACCTTGCGTTGTTTTTAAAGGTAAGTCTAATATATAAAACAGTACTTCGCAGCTTGCCCTCCTATAGAGTAGTGCTGTCTGATAGAACTTGCTGCAAAGATGGAAATGTTCCATATCCACACTTACCGTGTGTGGCTACTGAGCACTTGAATTGTGGCTAATGTGACTGAGAAACGGAATTTTTCACTTTATAGAAATTTAATTAATTTAAGTAGCTTCCTGTGCCTAGTGACTACCATACTGGATGGCTGGATAGGGCAGCAGCTTGTAATTGTTTTTTGTTGACTTTTGTTTTTTAACACAATTTTGATTCAACCCCCTGACTTTTGTGTGTCATCCATTTGATCAGTATACTAAACTATTAACTTTTTAATGTAGTTACATTTTGGCAGGTTTTTTTTTAATGATCATGAAGAGAGTCAGGTTTTATGTTCATTTTTTGTTTTGTTTTTTCTACTGTTGAAATCAAAATATTTACTTCTATCCTGGTTGAAGGAGTTTCAAATGATTTGACAATGACAGTTGCTTTTATGACTAATAGAGAACTCATGTTTATCTCAGTAGTATAATGTATTGAAGGAGGTAGATGATGCTGATTTTCAGTAATAGCAGATATGATTCTTCATTTATCCCATAAATATCTAAAACAACTTTTCACTTGATCCAATTATTTTAAATTATTTGAAAAGTAGTATGTAGAATTAAAAAATAGAAATGCCATAAATTGTTTCTATATTCTTTCCCAAATTTACCTTCCTGAATATAAGTTTACTTAAATCTTTAGAAAATAAAGCAAAGGGCCCATAGGTCATTCATTAACAATGGGTTACTATGAAAGGAGAAACTTAAAAGAAGCACAGAAATACAGATTTAGTGTTAGAACTGGGACCTTGTTTCTGGATCTGTATCAGGACCGTCCTTACGTGGAGGAGAGTGATGACCACTTGAATTCTATTAAAAGAGTGACAGTACCATAAAGGAACTCATAATAGAGGAGAGGGAGATGGGAGATGGTAATAAACCAGCATTTAAGAAAAAAAATTAAGAATAGTACCTTCTGAGCTTCCTTGGTGAAACAGTTAAATCCAGAATAAACAAAATTTTAATTTTCTTAAATTAAATGTTCAACTATCATTTTTCTTTTCAGTTACACCTTAAAATGCTTCCTTCAGAGCCAGTACTTCTAGAGGAAATGACTAAGTTGTCATCACAGTTGGAAGAAAACTGGATCCATTTACAATCACTCTTCAATCAAAGCATGTGTGTTTTAAATTACATTAAAAGTGCTTTGTTGTAAAAATAAACTTAGGTGACTAAATAAAGACTTTTATATTAAAGAGATTGAGTTTAACTTACAACCTTGTTTTCCAAGTGTCAATGTGAAAAGAAAATAAATGCCAGCACTACCAACTAGTCCGTCATTCTCCACTTTAAATGCTAAATACTTCCTTGAAATAAAATTATACCTATTTTTTGTTTTAAAGACATAAAGAATATTCTCAAATGATTTATTTTCTGAGTCTCTTCACATCAGTTACTTGGATATGACTTCTTTTGAATTGTCATCACCAAGCTCGTGTTTTTTGAATATTTGTAACATATGAGGTACGCTGGGTGTTTAATGTAGAATATTGCTGAACTAAACTGAAGATAAAACCAATACATAAAACAGTTATAAAAATGCCTTCATGTTATAAGGTAAAAAGGCATGTTTCCTTCCTTGGTGGCCTTTGATGAAAACATAGTTAGAGCCAGAAGGTGTGTTAGACAGTGAAGCCCTCTTGCATTGCAGAAGAGGAAACTGCTGAGGTCTGCTCAGGATCTCAGAAACAGATCCAGATTTTCTAACACTGGCCTAGTTAGTCCTCTCTACATTATAGCCTTTCTAACTTACTCTTTTATTCTTTTATATGAGAGGCGCGTTCACAAGGCAACTTGCTATAGGAGGCAGTTGAACAGATACCTAGGATAGGTGAGGGAAATTCCAAATAACATTAAGGTTATCCTTCAAAGGTTTTTCTTCCCCACTGATGACCTTTTTATTTGGGAAGAAACTGCTGACTATACTTTTCTGTCATAACCATTGTGAAACCAGATAGTTCTGGCACTTTTTTTTCTCATCGTCATTGTTTTTGTGGTTCAAGATTTCAATATGTGAATTAAAAATAAGCAATTCTCAAAAGCACACTGTTCTAAAAACTTGTTAGTTTTTACACTCAAAAGTAGTGTCATTCGTAAAATTCAGCTGGTTGTATTTGAACACCAATACTATTCTATTCTAATTAGGATGTAGCTTTACAGAATAATCTCCAGAAGGAACAGTCCTCACAAGGAGATGATCAACGATAACTTTAACTATCGAAGTGTTTTTGTTTAATGGTGAAAGGTACAATTAGTAAACTGCTGAGGAAATAAGCCAATCTGGTTTGGTACTTTGTTCTTTTAGAAATGTATATAAACTTAATAAAGCCATTGACTTAAATGTTAATAATGATTTAAGTTGTAACTTTAAAAACTATTTCCCCTTGCCCCAGATACTATATTCTAAAGATATGGCAAAATTTCAGTATACAAGTATGTACTATGTGAAGATTGTAAATATCTAAAACAGTAAGAGTTCTAAACTGAAATTGTATTGCTGTGACAAATCTTGAACTGAGCTTTCTTTTTCAGGTGAGAATAGAGGAGTTGAGTGTATTGTTTTTATTGGAGATAGCTTTAGCTAGTATTAAAGCATCATTTTGGCAGGTAATCTTCTAAAACCTTTCCTGTATGTTTGCCATCAAGGAAGGGAGGGAGAAAGAAATACAAAGGATAATTTTTTGTGTATATTTTTTCTTAAAATGTATCATTCTGTGCATATTGCTTTTTCTTTACATTTTAAATTACAAATTAGTATATGACATTTTACTTGTAAAACGGTCAAAGACAAGTCTATTTTTTATAGTCACCTTCAATCCCAATACCTTCCCTAGAAGTAACAGTTGTTAACTTTCCATCTAGACCTTTTTCTGTGAATGTATATACATGTTATGTATAGCTACAGGAAATAAAATGTATAGCTTCAGTTTTTACATAAATATATGTATATCATTCTGCAACTTTTCTATGTGGTTTCTTTACTTGAGTATAATCTCACCTAATCTCACCTGTTTACATTTGTATAGTGTGCCATAAGCTATTTAGTCTATAATGGACACTAGGGTAGTTTCCCTTTCGTTTTTTGTTTACAAACAATGCTGAAAGAATGTCATCCTGTATAACTATGTGCATATAGGGATTTCTCTAGTGTATGCCTAAGCTTTGAATTGCTGGGCCAGAGTTAGGCAGTTTTAAAGAGATACTTCATTTGGCTTCCAAAATGACTGGTAGCAATTTACAGCTTCTCCTCAGCAAGGAATGAGTACCTGCTCCCCATATCCCTAAGGACATTTGATTTAGATTTAAAAAAATTTTTTATTAATCTAATAGGTAAAAAATTACCATTTTTATTGTTTATATTAAAAAAATATCTGACAGGATGGGCATCTCTTCATATATTTATTTTAGACGTGAATTGCCTTTTGCCAACACTGCTCATTTTTCTGTTGAATGATTTGTCTTTTTATCTCATGGATTTGTTAGGAGTTTTTCATATAGTTTGGATAGATATTAGTCTTTTATGTCTGCTGCAATGTTTTCTCCCAGTTGGTCACTTAAGTCTTTAGCTTTACTTTTGGTGTCTCTTTTAAAGAGATGTTTTATATTATATATAGTAAAATTGATAAGTATTTTTATGACTTATTTCAAAATATAGAGCATATTCTGTATTTTCTTTTAAGATAATTATGTGTGCATCCAGATCTCCATCTGGAATTGATTTCTGTGAAGAGTGCAAGGAACAGAGCTACACTTCTTCAAAAGTCCAAAAACCATTTGAAGTTCATTTTTACTGATTTGGGATGCTGTTTTATTATGTGTTAAATTCTCTAAGGTATTTGATATTCCTAATAAATAATGCATTGCTTATAGTTTTCTGGTATATTTTCAGAGATGGGGGTAAAGCATCCGAATGTTTTTCAAAAATTTTTGGCTATTGGTGAGCATATCTTTTTGAAGTTTTGATTTTAGTTGCAGTAAATTTATAGTATTGATTTGAAAAGAATTACAGTTGACCCTTAAACAGGCGGGGGTTAGGGGTGCCAACCTTCCGTGCAGTCAAAATCTGAGCATAATTTATAGTTGGCTCTCCATACCTGTGGTTTCTCCATATCTGTGGTTCTGCATTGTGGATTCAACTAACTGCAGATTTTGTAGTACTGTAGTATATACTTCTGAAAAAAAACCATGTATAAGTGAACCCACACAGTTCAAACCCATGTTGTTCAAGGGTCAACCATAACAATAGTATTTCTTTTTGAGAAAACTCTATATCTTCATTAAACCAGGAGTGGGCTTCTCTTGATTTCATAAGATTTCTTTATATAGTCATACATTTTTTTTGACAGATTCGTTTCTGGGGATTTTATTTTTGTTGTTATAGTGAAATATACCTTTTTTCCTAATATATTTTATAGTTGGTTATTACTGTCATGGCAAAAGCAATTTGCTTTTTATGTGCTGATCTTTTATGACACTGCAGAACTCTTAAAAGTTTGTCAGTATAGTCTTAGAAAATCCAAGAGAATCCCATCTTCTTCAATTGATTAGCCTTTATTTTCTATCCAGTATTCATATTTCACTTACTTGTTTTTAGTTAGGATTGCTTTAGCAATCTGGCACATAATGTTGGATACTAGCAGTGCTTAGCAGAGATTTTTGTGTTGTTACTGACTTGAGTGGAAATGCTTTTAGTGTTCCATCATTAAGGATAATGTATGCTCTGAATTTCTGGTAGATATCCTTGGTTAAGTTCTACTTTATTATTAATTTGTTACTTTAAAAAATTTAAACTAGAGGTAGGTATAGAATTTTATCAAGTGATTTTTTTCAGCATATATTGGAAAATCAATATCTTTAATTGTTGTAATTGGTGAATTTTATTCAAAGATTTCTAACACTGAGTCATTTTCATTTCTGGAATAGAACTTTTTATAAATGAGATGAAACCGGTGCATTTGTTTGCTTCATGGAATTCAGCTATCCTTGATATATTTTTTTAAGCTTGTCTAGTCAAAAGGGGAAAAAGTCTTGCATAAAGTCTTTATTATATGGTAATTTTTACCTACTTAATTTTTTGTGTGGTTACTGAACTAGTTGGACTTCCTGTCTCTTCTCAAGCCAATGTTGGTAAACTGTATTTTCCTTACAAATCATGACTTTAATCTAGATTTTCAAATTTATTAGTGTAAATTATATTAGGATTATGCCTTTTTATTAATAACTAGGTTGCAAGTGACCAAAACCTAACTCAAATACATGAGTATCTGCAAAGTCCAGGGATAAAAATTGGCTTTACCTATTGATGGATCCATGGGTTCCATAGGAATTAGTCCTTTTCTCCATATCTCCTTTTTGTTCTCATTATTGGTTAACTGTTCAGTCAAGATCTCTCTTCATTCCCTGATTCATCAGATATTTATTGAGAACTTAGTATGTGCCAGCATCTTATTTGTGCTGGGAATATAAGCAATCAAAACTTGAAAAAATACAGCTGCCAGCAGCTCTGAATTTACATATTTTCCACTTAAACTAATTAGAAAGTGATTATCTTTAAACAAATCCTGAAATAGAATTTCAATGAGCCTACTTAAACTTTGAACCATAGTTAAGGGTGACTGTATGGTGATATATTTAGGCAGAGGGAGACAGACCTGTAACATCACAGGTTTCCATGACTGGGTGACATTTGGAGAGCTCTGAACTTTCCACCTGTTCACCAGAGGAACGAGGGAGAGCTGAGAGTATAGTGTCCACAGGCTGGCTGCAGAGCCACTGTGACACAGTGAGCCATGACCCCATAGCAGAGTGTAACTGCACCATCCTAGCCCAGGGTGCAGCTGGAAGGCTAGCTGAGACTTAAGGCACAGGCTAAATGGGATGACAGTGGTGGGTGGAGGGAGGAGGAAAGGATCTGGCAACACAGAAGGCTTTTATCCACATGCCATCTTGGAAAGGAGAAGGGAGTGGATTGAACCACTGAGAAGAAAGCAAGCCTTAGTGGATAATTTGAACATAAAATTTCACAAAATGTGTATTTGAAAGAGCCTAAACTAATGTGAAGGACACTGAGATACTTATTTGGTAAATTTGTTTCCCCCATCCCCCGAATCCAGTGCCATGAAGGTTTAGGATGAAATTCAGAATTCTGTGGGATTTTTTTCAGTGTCTGTACTGTAGGCTGAATTTCCAATTCCAATTATGCTAATTTCCAATTCCAGCTGAATTCTACTAAATATCTCTAAAGGAGTACTTAAAATATTCAGTAGTTTTCATCTCCATTTTTTAAAAAGTGATTTATCTACACAGACATGCAGATAACAATGATTTAATGTTCATGGGAAAAAATAAGAATGGCACAAATCCTAGACAAATAATTTTTAGCAATACCATTTATTTTCTATTACAACCAGCAATGTATATTGCAAATCAAAAGGTTTTGTTACCATTTTAATTTTTTCCACTGTCTCTGACTAACCAGTTACAACTTATTTTGGCTCTTTTCCCCTATCCGAACTTCCCAAGTCTGGCCTCTGTCCCATGACTCTGGCTTTGTTTCTTCACTCCTGGCCACACCCTGCTGTCTAGAGTAAATATTATGCAAGCACAGTGGCCGAATTAGTGGCAGGTGCGAGGATTTTCCGGCCTGGATTCACCTTGCCCTGTTGATTGAGTCTCTTAAGCAGTATAACATACGAAAAGGTGACAGCCTCCCCACCCAGCACAGTGTTTCGCTCCTTCCTTCAGTCACTGACTTACTCATTCTGCCTCATCAAATGCTACTCACTTAGAACCTACTCTGTCTCAGGTGCTGTTTTATGCTCTTGAAATACTTCAGAAAACAAAACATACAAGGACTCTGGTCCTTGTGGAGCTGAGTTTTAACTCACCATTCTTTCAAAATCTCTTAGTTGGCCATTTTCCTTTACTCTCTTCTAGTGCAAAGACAAAAGAGGTTGTTTCTAAGCTACGCTTCGCAAAACCAGCGACTGCCTGGAGTTTGTTACAAAGCGCGGGCCCCGTGTGCGTGCGTGCGTCCGTGCGTGCGTGCGTGCGTGCCTGACGACAGAAGGTCTCAAGCAGCTTCTAAGCGTGCAAGATACCTACGTGAGAGGGAGCACGACCTGAGGAAACGCCTGCTTGCTGTTTCGCTGCGGTTCTTTTTTAACAAAGGATTTGGTTATAACTTAGAAAAGCAATGCATATAATGAGATTAAATAATTAAGGAAAAAAAAACACCCTACGTTTTTTCTCAGAAGACGCCACCTCTCCGTTCTCTGGAGACAACGGGTTGGTACCAGTCGGCCAGATCTGAGGAAGCGGAAGCGAGGCATCGGCCCGGCCCCGCTTGTGAGACAGGGCTCATGGATCTGAGGGCCACTCCCCAGGGCGGCTGGGTGCCAGTGTTCGCTCTTGGCACACTGGACACAGTATGACCCGAAGGGAAGGCGGAGACAGGATGCCTGTTGCTGCGGTGACAAGGAGGTGAGGTGAAGGGCACTGCAAAAGCGGGGACTGTAACGGGTGAGGAAATAATAGGTACACGTGGGGACCGTGTGCTTCCCTCAGTCCATCCCATTCCCTTTCCTCAGTGGTTCATTCAGAATCCTGTGTGGGGTTGGACAAGGTGTTGGAGATACCGACGCAAATGAGGCAACTTGACCCCAAACTCCAAGAGATGAGCCACACAGGAGGAGAGCATCTGCCTCTGTGAGCCCGGGCAGGCTGCGTGGAGAAGAGGACAACTGTCAGGAGCGCTCAGAGAGAGGTAGGTGGCCAGGGGAGTGGTGGAGTAGAGAGAGACAAGAATTCAGAGACCAAGGGGAGATGAAAAAGGCAGTGGAAAGTCAGGGGTGGCTACATGCTATTTGTTACCTCGGGGGGAGTGTGGAGACCAATGGTGCTTGAACTAAGTACAAAGGAAACGAACTTTTCTGCAGTAGTTTATGTATTTTTACTTAAAATTAGACAAAATCGGATAAAATGTTGATTCTGGGTGTTGTATGCTTACATTTCAGTACTCTTTATATTTAGGTGTTTGTTTGGTTTCTTTTACTCTATTTTACTTTATTTTTTACTCTTTTCATTTAGTTTTTCAAATAAAATTTGTTTGTGTATATAGCTTAACATCCATCCACCCAAATGTACATACATCCTGTTATGCACATATATCCTATGTGGCTGGCCAGAATTGCATTTCCTCCTGGAAAGCGCCACTGGAGCTACAACTGTGCTTGCTGCCCTAATTACTGGACCTTCACCCAGACCTTCAAACTTGAGCTGATGACACTCGCTTGGGGTTGCAAGTCCCTAGCATTGGCTCTTTGAGAGGAGGTGCTACTCTCCAGGTCCCGTCTTCTCTCGGCACTTGGCTGACAGGAGCTGGGATGTAGGAGACGCATGGAAGTGGCCATGACTCACCTGGCGCTGGGCTGAGCCTGGAGTTCTTCCAGGAAGTGGTGGGAAGGACAACTGGCAAAAGAGATCCTCACCTAAATAAATGGTGTGGTGCGTGCCTGAAGTTTCCCAGAAAGCTTGAGGAATATTGGGGCTGAGAGTTTCACTGTTGTTCAGCGGTAAGCAGAAAGAAATAACCCACTTGGTTCCTCATGAACTAACTGGCTAAGAGAGACACAGTATCACATTAGCTTATCTCTTTACCCTTTACCAGAGTCCACAGAAGGAAATTACCATTCTCCTTCCTGCTGGGAAATGACAGTCTCACAACAAATATACCACACCTTGTATCGCTTGAAACCAAGTTTATCTTTAAAAAATACTAAGCCTTAAAAAATTATTCTTTATTTGAAACAAAAGGCCTTTTTCTTATAGTTCTTATGTAGCAAAACCCCTGAACAAAGAGCATTGGCCAGAGACACTTAGCGTAAATTTAGATCATATGGGAAAGTGTCTCTCATTGTTTTCCCTTATCTTCAAAGTGCTCTGCCTGGTTGGTTTCCTCCTCTTCTGTTAACATGGCAGTCATGTTCTCATAGATCTGCCTCTGTTTGTGCTGTCACCTTCAGCTGAACTTCCAAATTTGGTATAAAGTCCATTTCAGTGTTGTGCACACAACAGGTGTACAATAAATACCTAATTCCATGGTTTTCATAGCGTGATACAGTTGCCTGGGGGTTCCTGAAATCCTTTCAGGGGGTCAGCAAAATATTACGAAAAACCATTTTAGTAATAAGACTCAGAAGTTAGTTGCCTCTTTTTGATCTCAGTATTTCAAATACAGGAAATATTAATAGGTATAATCTATATAACTAAAGCTTGGTGGGGCCCTTAATAAGTTTTAAGAGTAAAGAAGTCCTGAGACCAAAATGCTGAGAATTACTGCCCTTATTAATTGGCTAAAGAAATATATAACCTCACCAAGAGGTGCTAGCATATACTATGCAATACCTTATGCTCATATCTGAAAATGCCTTAAAACCTGATGTTACAAGATATGGAATATGAATCAGTACTGCTCTTAGATTCTCTGAGAGGGCCAGTGGGGCCAGGGCAGCTCTCAGGTTTTGAGATCCCATTCAACGTCAGATTTAGTTGGAATCAGTGGTCTGTTGAGTTCAGTGAGGACTAGATGGCAAACTTTAGGCTAAGACAATGAAGTGACAAATCAAGAGTGCTAAAATTGTTAAGATAATGAAATGTATCAATCCAGGTGTTTAGAATCAATTTTAGCTATTTTCAGCAGAAAAAAAATGTTAACCTTAGGGTAAAGCAACTATACTCCAATAAAAATTAATTAAAAAAAAAAAGAACATTAGGAATCTTTCCAAATCTTTTGTGGCCTTTGTAGTTAAGAACGATGTCCAGATCACCCCAAGTCACTTGCATGGCCAGCCCTGGGTGCTGGGTGTCTCTGGTACCTCTGAAGGCTGGGGATCTTGGCCACCACTCTCACTGGAACAGATTCTGTACAGTACCTCCTCCATGGCAATGACTTACAATTCATATTATGTGGACACATCCAGTTGAAACAGTCTAAGGCTCATGCCTGTATCCAAGACACAAGGGAGGCCAAGAGAGTGAGGTTCTGGATTCTGTGTTGGGGATCCAGGGACTTTAAGTGGGAAGATTGTTCAGGAGGTATTTGGAGTGAAAAAGTAGGATAGATATCCCCATAGTTCTTCCCTTGGCTGTCCAACACACACCCTTCTTCCCAGCAACAGTAACAGCAGCAACAATAATAAAATACTATCTTCCATGCAAATAAAAACACACTCACCCTTTCCCTTAAATGGAGAAACAATTCTCTATCAGTTATAAATGATTTGAGGATTAAGTAACAGAAAATCCCAACTAACCATGATTAGAACAAATTGGGACTTATTTTTCTCATACATCAAGAAGAAGTCTAGAGGTAGGTAGTTTTTCACATTGGTTCAATTATTCAATGATGCTGTAAAGGGCATAGGGTTTTGTTTGTTTTGGGTTTTTTTTGTGTTGCTTTGTTTTCCTGCTTTCCCTGCTTCATTTTTATGACAGGAACATAGTTCCTCATATCTGTCATTTTGTGGTCTCAGGATGGCTGCCAACAGCTGTAGACATCAGACCTATCAAACCTTCCTAAGCATGAAAGGAGATCGGCAAAATTATTTATTCTTTTGAGGCTTTGTTCTTTTAATAGGAAAGACCCCTAATCACCACCCAAACAGATTCTCCCTAAGTATCACTGGACAGAACTGGCTCACATGACTACCACTTGGCCAATCACTGATAAAGAGAAATGATTAACTTAGACCAAACATGATTTATCCCCAAGGGCTGGGAAAGAGAGCAATGGGCACTATCTAAACATGAAATTGGGGTGCTATTAGAAGGGAAGAAATGGCAGACATTGCTCTTACATTGGCAATAGACACTGTCTTTGGTTCATAACCAAAAACAAACAAAAATACATCATTCATTGTCTACTGGAGATTGTTCTTATTGAGTTATGAGTTAAATATGATTTAAATGAAATTTGGTGTATAGTTTAACAGTGGTCAAATATTTTAGTATGAAATGAAAGGGAATGGATATTAAGGGATGAAAATGGTCCAAATAGTCCTGCTTATTCTGCCTTGTGAGCCTGGCTCACCATTTCTGAGTAGCTATGAGTGATGAACACAACACTTCTAGAATTGGCAGCAATGTGGCTCTTAGAAAACAATCTAGAAGGGAAGATTTAAAGCCAAAGGTGACGTTTGTGACAAGGTCTGACAGAATTCTCCTGTATAAATTTGCTTTTTAATAGCAGCCTAAATTCCAGACTTCCTTTCAACTCAAGGGCTGGTGCAGGGTGGTCTCGTTGCTCTCAGCTGCCCCACCCCCCTCAGGTCCTCACTCTGCTAAGTCATTATGAGCATAGTAGCTGCTCACATAGTTGTTTTTTTTTTTGAAGTATAATTGATATAAAAAATTGCATGTAATGTATATGTTTTGATGAGTTTGGGGCATATGCGTAGACCCTTGATAGCATCGCCCCACCTTGGCTGGATCAGAGTGCCCTCTGCTGACTCCCAGAGTCCCATGTTCATTCAGCACTAGCCAAAGCAGTCTTACTCAGGTCTAGTCCAGGATGTGTGGTCAAAGTGCTGATGAGTCAGTCTTCTCAGCACCTCATCTGTAAGCAGCAACACCTTGTGAAAATTAAGGCTCGAAAGGACTTTTCAATCAAGTGATGGCAAACAGCTGATTCCATCTCTTTCTCTCATCTAAAAATGTTAAGTAACTTAATATCAGAAAGAAGCTGCTAGGGAAGATTTCAGAATATTTTCCAGGGGTTTATATTGAACTGAAAGCCATCTCAGTATCATCTGCATGAAAATATGCTACATTCAGAAAAAAGAATGTTTACTTTTAAAAATAAAGACATATCTATAAATTTTACTTCCCATTAAGAAGTGACAAAAAGAGAAATGACATGTTTTAAGGAGAGAAAACATGTCACGCCACTTTCCAGGAACAGTTAACTAATGCTACATTTTTAAATGAAATGAAATGCTTTTAAATGAAATGCTACGTTTTTAAAGAACACAAATGTAAATAACATAGAATATAGAGTACTCCATGTTTTTCTCATTAAGCCTAATTATAGCAACTGAAAAACATGTCTCTTCCTTCTCCTTCCTTCAAAAACAGCAACCACAAAAGTGCCTGCTTAAAAACCCCATATCATTTGGCACTTTTTCAGTGAGCAGAAAGTTGTTGGCTCTGGAAAACTGAATTGCCAGTTGTAGTTAGTACTCCACTCTTAGGGTTTCTGGCTGGGCCTGAGAACTAAATTGACACAAACCAATTAACAGGAGAAAAGCATACAGATTTATTCCATATAAGATTCATGTGCCATGGGAATCCTCATAAAGAAATGAAGACCCAAAGAAGTGACAAAACCTAAATGCTTTTATACTAGGTTGAACGAAGAGATGCAATTGTGGGAAAGTAACTAAATATATGGGGAGGCTAAAGGAAGATGAGAAGTATTTTAACAAGGTGTGCTTGTACAGAATTCTCTCAGCCTTGACTCCCAGTCTCTGGTGATAACGTTTCTTTCCCCCAGTACAGGGAGGACATCTTTCACATGGGAGTTTTCTCTTCTGTTTTCAAGAATAAAAGCTGAGGTCAAAGCACCTTTCTTACACCTACTGCTTTTGGAGTCTTTAGCAAAAAATAATCCTTATGCCCAAATAGCATATTTGGGCCATTCTGCAGTCACTAAACTGGCTCCACTTCGAACTTACAGTTGGGCACAAAGTATGACATTAGAAGACTTTGGAGTCAGAAGCACCTGGCTTCTAAGCAGAGCTCTGCCACTTGCCAGCTAGGAGATCTTAGCTTCTTTGACTCTCAATTTCCTCATCTGTAAAGAGAGGATAAAAAGAATTCTACCTCGTAAGGTTATTTTGAGAGTTGATTCCCTGTTCTATTCTGGCCTCTGAGAGGCCTAACCCTCCTAGTTTGGGGAGCAGTCTGAGAAATAGGTTACTACATGATCCCAATCCCTGTCTGAGTCACAATGGCATCACTGAGTGAGCCTCCACCTTTTTCCAGAGAGAGAAACAGCAGGTATGCAATGCCCCAGAAGTTCTCAAACATACAGGACTGGATTTACAAATTTTCTCACAATTGTAAACCCCTCTTCCTTTGTTCCTTCTGATTTCACCCAGATGCCTACCTAATGCTTCCCTTGAGGTGGTCTTTGCACCCGAGGTCCCAGTTAGCTGTGTACATCTGCCTCTTTGTACACCGTGTCTTTATAATGTATTGGATGGTCTGGTATCTTAGTCTTTGTTGACATCTGCACTGTCTTTCCTTGGAGTTATCCTTACTTATTCTTGATATTCTATTCATTGTAGGCCAACGACATTACACTTTTGTCGCATGCAAAGAACCAGAGATTTTCCTTCCATTATGCCTTGTAGACATCAGTTGTCAACAGTAGTTTATCTGTCTGTATTTCATCAGTCCTTGACTTTTTTTCCCCTTGTTTATTTATTTTGTGCAGGACTTTATCCTCAGATTGTCTACTTATTTCTAAAAATACTGTTTAATTTAAACACATGAACACGTATTTTTAACTAACTTAGTTCATTTTTTCCCAGCAATGAAAATTATATATGAAAAGTATGAAAAAGCATACAGCATGGGGATCTGATGCAAAGGTTGACACTTAATATCTGAAAGGTTTTGATGGAAACAGACTTTAGAAAATACTGTTCATTATTAGATGGTTCCTTAGGTCTGTTTATACTAAAGGAGCAACTACTGACAAGCAGTTCAGTCACAGTCTATTCAGAAACTATCCATTTGTAGGATCAGAGAAACAGGGAGGAAAGGTTGGAATTGTTAAAATTTAGAAGCTTGGAGAAGGGGCCTCGAGTAGCAGGGATTAGATCTCTGAGTCATGCATCCTGTCCAAATACTACTGGTGCCCTGGATCTGGAACTCAGAATGCTGAGGACAATGGTGCAGCCTGGCTGGTTACTTGTGCCTCAGGAACTTGGAGGAGGTGCCAAAAGGAGATAGAACAGATCTCTAAGGAGGCTGCTTTGGCCAACTGGTCCTGGTGCCTCTGAGTGAATACTGTGAGGCCCTAGTAGTCTGGAAAAACTGCAACCTGGAATCAGCCATTGCTTCTGGAATAAACTGCTGCTTCTGGATCAAAGAGTGTTGCTAGAGGTCTGCTGACTAGAGCAGAAAGCAAACAAGAAAGAGAACGTCTCTTCTTCCAACTCCAGCTTCTCGTCTTATAGTCTTCCTTCAGCAGCCTCTTATTGGTGGAGCCTGACAGGACTCTGGAGAGAATCCCAGTCTTCCCTACCCCCAGGGAAATAGTAGCAATGTAATTTCCCTGTGGTAATCAGGAGAGATCACCCAGACAGTAGAGCCTCTCCTCTGTCTCCTTTTGTCTGTTTTTTCAGTGGCACAAGGAGCCTAGAAGGTAAGTAGAGTCTCAACTTCCCATTCAGTTTGATTTGTTCCCTGGTGGAAGCATTCTTCCCTTAGGAACCAAGACTTCCAAACCAGAAATGCTGAAAGTTGAGGGGAAGGGAACCAAGCACTCTGAGAGAGGGTTATTCATTGTAATAGGTCAGTCACTCCTACTTCTTTAACAACCACTTAATTCTCAGATTCAGACATTTTGATTATAGGAGAATCGGCACCATATATTGGTTGTAGAATCAAAACATACACTGCCTTCTGCAAGATAATATCAGTCCTATTTTAGGGCATTATCTCTCAACTAGCATCATAACTGAGTCTTCAGTAAACTATTCCGATAGTCTATCAGGTCACGTTCTTCTGAAGTTTCAGGGTCATGGTAAGATCAGTGAATTTCATAAGCATGAGCCCTTTGGTGTACTTCTTTTGCCATGGCATGAGTTTCTGGACCTGAAATAATATTGTGGGAATGCCATGGCAGTGACAAAGGCACTCCGTAAGTTCGTACATGGTGGTGCTGGCAGAAGTATTAAAAGCAAGGAACCCAAATCATATCTGGAATATGAGTCTATTGTAGTGAAGACAAATTGTTGTCCCCTCCATGATGGAAGAAGTCCAATATAATTAACCTGCCACTGTGTGGCTGGCTGGTTCTCTCAGGAAGTACAAGCATATTAAGGACTCAGCATTAGTCTCTGATGTGCAAAAGCAAAGCACTCAACAGTAGCGGTAGTCATATCAGCCTATGCATGTTTTAAAGCCTATGCATTGCCTTCATCCCTGTCTCCATGGCCATTTTGTAACATGGGCACTTTAAACAAGCACTAGGGTGGCTGGGGAAAGAGGCCAACTGACATCTACAGTATGTGTCTTGTCCACTGGATTATTGAAAGCTCCATCTGTAGTGGATGCCCTTTGGTGATATTCACATGGGACACAAATACTTTCACTTTTACCCACTCTGAGAGTCATTGCTCTCAAGTTGTGCAACTGACCAAAATTTACATACGTTATCTGGATAGAAGAGCCCAGCATACTAATTAGCCAAATGGATGAAGCCCAGGGCAGTTCTTGTCTAGGTGTAGATGCAGTAGCCCTTGAACATTATTGTAGCTATTTTATTCATCCAGAGTGATGCATCATAATGCTTTTTATGCGTTTTATCGATTGATATCAAGTGTGGAGGACGCTAGAATCATCATATTCTGTCAGAGACCTCAGGTCTCACATGTATAAAATCCTTGACAGAAGCTAATAGATAATGCAGTCTCGGAATCTGTCAATCTATCATTTTAAAGGTATCCTGAATCTGCTAACATGTCCCACTTTCTCCTCTGACAGTCACCTAATGTGATGATGATATATTTCTCTGCCCTTGCAGCACCAAGGGTCTATTAGGTAAGCAACCCCTCCCCACCCACCCCAACCCCACCCTTTCTCCCTCCCAATACTTCAAAAGGACTATATCTCAATACTGCCATGCAGTCAAGAGTCATAAACTTCTAAAGTTAAAAGGGGGTGGGGAACCCCCTTTAGTAATTAAGAATCATCCAAATGATTGGCTAAGTAGTAATTAAGTAGTAATTAAGAATCATCCAAATGATTGGCTAAGTAGTAATTAAGTAGTAATTAAGAATCATCCAAATGATTGGCTCTCTTATTCTTCCCTAATGCTTACAAATATTTTGATATTTTCTGTAGTAACTGTGATACTCCAGAAGCAAGTAGCCTGATTACTAAAGACTCAATTATGTTTCTGAGGAAGTGTTTTTCTCAAAAGGAAATCGGAGTCATCATTTTACGTATGTGTCATGCAGATTTCTGAGGAGGTTTAGAAAGACTCTCACCTCAGAGTTTATAATTATTTACCTCACTTGATCACTCCAAATAAATCGTCTTGTTTTATCTTTCCAATACCCTGCTCGTTTGAAGTAGTTTGGCCAAGATCACTCTCTAGTAAGTGATAGCTAATCTCTCAGTTTCCAAAGCTTAGTCCACTTAAGGAAACTGGCACAGTGTCATTAACATTGAACAGAGTATTTTTGCACATCCCATAAATCCTGGGGTGTCCTGGCTGGGATTAATTAGTGCTGGCAAGCTCCTCCTCTTCACCTTGGGGAAAGAACTGTGCTTGTGCAGATATTTAAAAAAATGACCTATTCATTTTCTTATCAACTGGAGAACACTTTTGCTGATCTGGTACCTGAATAGCTGTGAAAACTTCATACCCAGTTGCCCTCTAGATCTATTTGTTTGAGAAGTATTGATAGATCGGAACAGCAACCTGGCTAATAGAGAGTGGACCTCATTAGTTACTGCCTTTGATCCCCTTCAGAGCCTAGCACACCCAAGAGTATGGAATTATTTGGAAACTGACTTCCTGACTTACCTGTACTGGTGAACGTCACTACTTCCAGAGGAGAAAAAGTACAGCCAGCCAGAAACTGATTGTTTGTTTAACTATAATCTTCTCAGCTTTCAAGAAGGCAATTGAAACTTCAGGGTCCTTGGCTTATGGAAAGTGCTGGCAAGGCTGTTGGCAATATCTATGAAAGCCCTATATTTTCTAAGTTTTTTTCTTGGAATTTAATTTACATATATTTAAATGCACAGATATTAAATACTCAGTTCAGTAAATTTTGACAGTTATACAAACTCAATATAAAACTATTAAACAAAACAAAATATAGAACATTTCCATCACCCCAGAATGGTACCTCTTGTCCTTTTCAGTCAATTCCCTTCTTCTCTACACACTCATCTCAGAAACAATGACTGTTTTGATTTCTATAACCATAGATTAGTGTTGCCTGTTCTTAGATTACATGTACGGAATATCATACACTGTGTAATTTTTGTGTCTGGCTTCTTTCACTCAACATGATGTCTTGAGATTTATCCTTGTTTTTATGTATATCAGGAGTTTTTCCTTTTTATGGCTACTTAGTATTCCTTCATATGAATCTATTAACAATTTATTTTTCCATTTTAGACTTTCTGGTTGTTTCTAGTTTGGGCTTGTTTAAATTTCCTTTTTAAAAGGATTCAGATTAACTGGAGTAGATTTCATGCAAAACTGTGAAAGGAGAGCATATATTTTGCAAAGAGGAGGTTTCTCTAACAAAAGTTCATTCCTTTTCTGAAGAAAAAATAGGATTGAGTTTGTTTTAGAGCAGAGAGGATTTCAAATGGACCTCTAAATATTCTTAGCTGTAAGATTTGAGGGACATGAAATTCTCTTCCATGGGAATATGTGGTATCTCCTTTATTGAAGGACCTTAATGATGCTGATTCTGATTGATTTGGGATAATTTGGATGCAATTCAGAGGCACAAGGAAGGACCAAATCAGTATACTTCAGAAGTTATTTTTACCCCCAAGATGATTTAGCCACCATTCTTTCAAGGAACTACTTCATTAGCTGCATGGTACAGACGTGTGCTTTGCTGTTTGAATAGACTCTCAATTTTGCTTTTAGGCAAAATTTCAACTTCCCCTGATCTGCTGAAATCGAACCCTACACCTCATTTGTTCAGTCATTTGTTCGTTTAACACATGCTTGCATACCAACTCTGAGCTTTGCGAGAAGTTAAAGTTGAGTAAAACTTACTTATTTTGACATTATTTGAACGATTGATATCTCTTATAAGGGCCCAATATAAAAGCATTCTGTGTTATTGCTTGGTATATAGTTAAGATGCTAAACACGTATGTCGCAAACACTAGATTTAATATGGCAAAGACTTGGCTTGTGCTTTTCTCCAGACTGGGGGGTAGGATAATCAGACGTGCTGAATTGTGGCAGCAGGGGTCTAACATTTAATCTTCATTCTGGCCTCTTCCCTCCTACTCATTAACTCCTCCCCAGGGAAGGATGAGTGACTTACCTGGTTGATGGATATGGGAGGAGAAATTGTGCACATTCAGCTCTGCTCTTCTTTCCATTCCTCTTCCTTTAGAGAATGTTATTGTCTACAGTCTGCCACAGGGTAAAAGTGGCCTGCCATTGGAGAGTGGAGACAGTGAGAGGGCTGAAGCTGTCCAGTTCTGCCAGGAAATGCATGAACAAGTGAGTTAAATTAGAGTGAAATATGACAGAACTATTTGGCTCCAGCTCTAAAGCCATGTTCTGCAGTCAAACTTTCTAGTAAAGAAAGTACATATTTTGAGTATATTATCTTTAAGTATATCAGCTTTGCTAAACTTTTATATGTTCCCTAATTTGCAGTAGGGTGGGGAAGAGGAGTGTGATAAAATTTTAAAACATGTAACTCATACAGATATATGATGAGCACATGTAAAAGATATATTTCACGCATTAATGATGGAAATATCAGGAAAGTAAAGCTGGTTCAAAGAGCGTATAAAAGACTGAAAGAAAGTAAAAGACAGCTAAGATTAATTCCTCAGATATAAAACTAGTTAATGTTCTGTAGAGCAGTATGTTTCAAACTTTGGGATATCTTTTCTTCTGAAAAGAAATTACTTGCATCTCTACTGGACAAAAAAAAATGTACTTATGTTCTCCAAGTAAATAAATAACTTTACAGAATCAGGGCCTTAATCAAAAGTAATATGTCCAAGTCATCTTCCCTTATATCATCAGATGACCCTTGTTAGACAACATGGCTTCTTAGACAGTGCTCTAGTATGGCTTTCAAAAGGCATGAAGTAATCTTTTTGCCTTATGTGCAAGTGTGGATACTTTTTTCTTAAGAGTTGTTCTTTATCAGGACACCAAAAATCCTAAAAAAACAAGCACTCATTCAATAAAGAAGAGAAGAAAACACTCTGGCCTGGAACATGGCCAGCTGAAGGCAGTTGTCACTAACTGGGCACCTTCACCACCACAAACAACATTCCTAAAACTAATCCATGCCCTACAGCATCTGTTATGGACTGAATATTTGTGTACTCCCCAATTCATATGTTGAAATCCTAACCACCCACCGCACCTCCAATGTGATGGTATTAGGAGATGGAGCCTTTAGGAAATAATTAGGTCATAGCAGTAGAACCCTCATAATGGGATTAGTGCCTTTATAAGAAGAGACATGAGAGAGCTAGTTTCCTCTCGGCTCTCTGCCATGGAGGATACAAGGAGAAGGCAGACAGCTATCGGTAAAACAGGAAGAGGGCCTTCACCAGATATCAGATCTACTGGCTCTACCTTGGACTTCCCAGCCTCTAGAATTATGGGGAATAAATGTCTGTTGTTTAAGCCACCCTGTCTATGATACTCTATTAAGAGCAACCCAGATTGACTATGATAGCATCTATATAGTGATTGATTTTGGACAGAAATCTTTACCTTTAGATGAGTAAATTGCAAAATGTGCCTTCAGATTGCTAAATTAATTGACCTGTTTTAATAGAGCTCTTTACTGCCTGGACCATAGCATGTTGTTTACCTGGGTGTTAGCCTCTACTTTTATTGCCCATATGAATACTAAGGAGTATCTGATATAAATCATGGTTTTATTGTGAATCATTAGCTCTTACAACAACAATTGACCAGAAAGTTTCTGTTTATTCCTGAAACCACACCTGCTTTCTATGACATAAACATAGAACAGAGCATTTGTATACCTCTTAGCCATGGCTGGAAGCTATGGAGCTGGTTCATCCAAAAGTGTATCTGATCATTTTGACTAAAGATAAAAGGAACTAGGACATAAAACTGTCCTCTGCCATTTTGTAGTGAAATGAGTTCTCTCAACTGCCTCGTCCTAGTAACTCTGAGAATTACAATTATTTGTAGGAAAAAAAAATTCTGAGGGAGCAGTAATAACCTGGTATCTATGTAAAGATGAAATAGCTTGGCTATTCCATTGTTTCTTTTTATGGGATCAGGAAATGATAGCAGGGATACAATCAGAAACTGTATTATGATTCAAAACAGTGAAGAAGGTCTTAAATAACTCTTAACAATTTACTAAATTGTAAAAGTTCAGTTATATTTCATCCAAGATCTTCCTGTACCTTTCATAGAATACAGTTGAGAAAGTTGGACTACAGCCAATTGTGTATAAAATTGGTACCGATTTACAAGGAAATACATAGAGAAATTCAGTGTTGCCTGTTTGAAAATAAGAGAATTATTGCATAGTGAAATATGTCTGAAAAGGCAGATAAAGGTATAGATATGTTAATATATGTTCTATGTGCTATTTTCTCCAGACTGGGGGGTAGGATAATCAGACGTGCTGAATTGTGGCAGCAGGGATTCTGTTAAAATTGTTTTATATACTTATTTCAGTGAGCTGCATTAAGCTAAATTCAAAGCTAGACATTTCCTCCTTTTTATACCACAATGTAGAAAGGAGCATTGTAAAGATAAACAATGCCAGATGTAATGTGAGTTTTCCCATTTATTTGAGGATATTAAATTTTGTCATAGAGAATGAGATCAAAAAGAAATGGATGATGAAAAGAAATGAGGACAGTCTCAAAGACCTCTGGGACAACATTAAACATACCAGCATTCAAATTATAGGGATCCCAGAAGAAAAGGAGAAAGAGAAAGGATCTGAGAATATATTTGAAGAGATTATAGTTGAAAACTTCCCTAACATGGGAAAGGAAAGAGCCACCCAAGTCCAGGAAGCACAGAGGGTCTGATACAGGATAAACCCAAGGAGAAACATGCCGAGACACATATTAATCAAACAAACAAAAATTAAATTCAAAGAAAAAATATTAAAAGCAGCAAGGGAAAAGCAAAAAATAACATACAAGGGAATTCCCATAAAGTTTTCAGCTGATTTTTCAGCAGAAACTCTGCAGGCCGGAAGGGAGTGGCAGGATATATTTAAAGTGATGAAAGGGAAAAACCTACAACCAAGATTACTCTATCCAGCAAGGATCTCATTCAGATTCGACACAGAAATCAAAAGCTTTACAGACAAGCAAAAGCTAAGAGAATTCACCACCACCAAACAAGCTTTACAACAAACGCTAAAGGAACTTCTCTAGACAGGAAACACAAGAGAAGAAAAAGATCCACAAAAACAAATGCAAAACAATTAAGAAAATGGTAATAGGCACATATATATCAATAACTACTTTAAATGTAAGTGGTTTAAATGCTCCAACCAAAAGACACAGACTGGCTGAATGGATTTAAAAAACAAGACCTGTATATATGCTGTGTACAAGAGACCCACTTCAGACCTAGGGACAAATACAGACTGAAAGTGAGGGGATGGAAAAAGATATTCCATGCAAATGGAAATCAAAAGAAAGCTGGAGTAGCAATTCTATTAGGCAAAATAGACTTTAAAATAAAGACTATTACAAGAGACAAGGACACTACATAATGATCAAGAGATCAATCCAAGAAGAAGATGTAACAATTGTAAATATTTATGCACCAAACATAGGAACACCTCAATACATAAGGCAAATGCTAACAGCCATAAAAGGGGAAATTGACAGTAACACAATAATACTGGGGGACTTTAACAATCCACTTACACCAATGGACAGATCATCCAGACAGAAAATAAATAAGGAAACACAAGCTTTAAATGACACAATAGACCAGATAGACTTAATTGATATTTATAGGACATTCCATCCAAAAGCAGCAGAATACACATTCTTCTGAAGTGCACATGGAACATTCTCCAGGATAGATCACATCTTGGGTCACAAATCAAGCCTCGGAAAATTTAAGAAAATTGAAATCCTATCAAGCATCTATTTCGACCACAATGCTATGAGATTAGAAATCAATTACAGAAAAAAAAAACCTGTAAAAAACACAAACACATGGAGGCTAAACAATACACTAATAAATAAGAGATTACTGAAGAAATCAAAGCGGAAATCAAAAAATACATAGAAACAAATGACAATGAAAACATGGCGACCCAAAACCTGTGGGATGCAGCAAAAGTAGTTCTAAAAGGGAAGTTTATAACAATTCAATCCTACCTCAAGAAACAAGAAAAATCTCAAATTAACAACCTAAACTTACACCTAAAGCAGCTAGAGAAAGAAGAACAAACAAAACCCAAAGTCAGTAGAAAGAAATCATAAAAATCAAAGCAGAAATAAATGAAATAGAAACAAAGAAAACAATAGCAAAAATCAAAGAAACTAAAAGCTGGTTCTTTGAGAAGATAAACAAAATTGATAAACCTTTAGCCAGACTCATCAAGAAAAAAAGGGAGAGGATTCATATCAATAAAATTAGAAATGAAAAAGGAGAAATTACAACTGACACCGTGGAAATACAAAGGATCATAAAAGACTACGACAGGCAACTATATGCCAATAAAATGGACAACCTGGAAGAAATGGACAAATTCTTAGAAAGGTACAACCTTCCAAGACTGAATCAAGAAGAAATAGAAAACATAAACAGACCAATCACAAGTAATGAAATTGAAACCATGATTAAAAATCTTCCAACAAACAAAAGTCCAGGACCAGATGGCTTCACAGGTGAATTATGTCAAACGTTCAGAGAAGAGCTAACACCCATCCTTCTCAAACTCTTCGAAAAAATTGCAGAGGAAGGAACACTCCCAAGCTTATTGTACGAGGCCACCATCACCCTGATACAAAAACCAGACAAAGATATCACAGAAAAGAAAATTACAGACCAATATCACTGATGAACACAGATACAAAAATCCTCAACAAAATACTAGCAAACAGAATCCAACAGCACATTAAAAGGATCATACACCATGATTAAGTGGGATTTATCCCAGGTATGCAAGGATTCTTCAATATACGCAAATCAATCAATGTAATACACCATATTAACAAATTGAAGGATAAAAACCATATGATCATCTCAATAGATGCAGAAAAGCTTTTGACAAAATTCAGCACCCATTTATGATAAAAACTCTCTAGAAAGTGGTCATAGAGGAACCTACCTCAACGTAATAAAGGCCATATATGACAAACCCACAGCAAACATCATTCTCAGTGGTGAAAAACTGAAAGCATTTCCTCTAAGATCAGGAACAAGACAAGGTTGCCCACTCTCACCATTGTTATTCAACATAGTTTTGGAAGTCCTAGCCCAATCAGAAAAGAAAAAGAAATAAAAGGAATCCAAGTTGGAAAAGTAGTTAAACTGTCACTGTTTGCAGGTGACATGACACTATACATAGAAAATCCTAAAGATGCCACCAGAAAACTACTAGAGCTAATCAACGAATTTGGTAAAGTTGTAGGATACAAAATTAATGCACAGAAATCTCTTATATTCCTATACACTAACGATGAAAGATCAGAAAGAGAAGTTAAGGAAACAATCCCATTTACCACTGCAACAAAAAGAATAAAATACCTAGGAATAAACCTGCCTAAGGAGACAAAAGACCTGTACTCAGAAAACTATAAGACACTGTTGAAAGAATCAAAGATGACACAAACACATGGAGAGATATACCATGTGCTTGGATTGGAAGAATCAACATTGTGAAAATGACTATACTACCCAAAGCAATCTACAGATTCAGTGTAATCCCTATCAGATTACCAATGGCATTTTTCACAGAATTAGAACAAAAAATTGTAAAATTTGTATGGAGACACAGAAGACCCCAAATAGCCAAAGCAATCTTGAGAAAGGAAAATGGAGCTGGAGGAATCAGGCTGTCTGACTTCAGACTATACTACAAAGCCACAGTCATCAGGACAGTATGTACTGGCACAAAACCAGAAATATAGATCGGTGGAACAGAATAGAAAGCCCAGAGATAAACCCACGCACCTATGGTCAACTAATATATTACAAAGAAGGCAAGAATATACAATGGAAAAAAGACAGTCTTTTCAGTAAGTGGTGCTGGGAAAACTGAACAGCTACGTGTAAAAGAATGAAATTAGAACACTCCCTACCACCATACACAAAAATAAACTCAAAATGGATTAAAGACCTAAATGTAAGACCGGACACTATAAAACTCTTAGAGGAATACACAGGAGGAACACTCTGTGACATAAATCACAGCAAGATCCTTTTTGACCCAGCTCCTAGAGGAATGGAAATAAAAACAAAAATAAACAAATGGGACCTAATGAAACTTAAAAGCTTCTGCACAGCAAAGGAAACCATAAACAAGATGAAAAGACAACCCTCAGAATGGGAGAAAATATTTGCAAATGAAGCAACTGACAAAGGATTAAGCTCCAAAATATACAAGCAGCTCTTGCAGCTCAATATCCAAAAAACAAACAACCCAATCCAAAAATGGGCAGAAGACCTAAATAGACATTTCTCCAAAGAAGATCCACAGATTGCCAACAAACACATGAAAAGATGCTCAACATCACTAATCATTAGAGAAATGCAAATCAAAACTACAATGAGGTATCACCTCATACCAGTTAGAATGGGCATCATCAGAAAATCTACAAACAATAAATGCTGGAGAGGGTGTGGAGAAAAGGGAACCCTCTTGCACTCTTGGTGGGAATGTAAATTGATACAGCCACTATGGAGAACAATATGGAGGTTCCTTAAAAAACTAAAAATAGAACTACCATATGATCCACCAATCCCACTACTGGGCATATACCCTGAGAAAACCATAATTCAAAAAGAGTCATGTACCACAATGTTCATTGCAGCACTATTTACAATAGCCAAGACATGGAAGCAACCTAAGTGTCCATTGACAGATGAATGGATAAAGAAGGTGTGACACATATTTATGATGGAATATTACTCAGCCATAAAAAGAAATGAAATTGAGTTATTTGTAGTGAGGTGGATGAACCTAGAGTCTGTCATACAGAGTGAAGTAAGTCAGAAAGAAAAAAAAACCAATACTGTATGCTAACACTTATATATGGAATCTAGAAAAAAAATGGTTCTGATGAACCTAGGGACAGGACAGAAATAAAGACACAGACATAGAGCATGGACTTGAGGACACGGGGAGGGGGAAGGGTAAGCTGGGACAAAGTGAGAGAGTGGCATGGACATATATAAACTACCAAATGTAAAATAGATAGCTAGTGGGAAGCAGCTGCATAGCACTGGGAGATCAGCTTGGTGCTTTGCGATCACCTAGAGGGGTGGGACAAGGAAGGTGGGAGGGAGACACAAGAGGGAGGGGATATGGGGATATACATATGCATATATCTGATTCACTTTGTTATACAGCAGAAATTAACACAACACTGTAAAGCAATTATACTCCAATAAAAAAATTTATTAAAAAAATTTTTTTACATCAGGAGGGCCTCCTAATATAATATATTCTAGATCTGTAACTCTTTGATGTTTTAGTTCAATCCCCAAGAAGACTTTAAAGTTTTCTCCATAAATATTTTTTTGGTATTGAAGCAGAATTTGATCCATCACCAACTTTCACATAGAGGCGCAGCATCAGATTTTAGTTGCTAGCGCTAGCCTCTACTTAAAAAAACCAAGACTACTTGGAGGGTAGTTGAATCCATGTATGGAGCCATAAAAAAACATGGCTTAAGTAAATCACTAAGGGTCTTCTGGGCAGAGGCCTTCTTACTTTACATTAGTTCTTTGTGAATGATAGCACATGTGCTTGTTTAGAGTGAATCTCCTCCGGATGCAAGGAATGAGGTGCAATATCACACTTTGCCAGTAGATGACGACACTAACCGGTGAAGATTCCTGACCAGAAATCCCTTAAGTTTGAGCATTGAAAAAGGAATGAATATTTTCTGTCATCAATTATGTTAGTTTGACTTTCTACTAGTTGATTTTACTTACAATGAGAAATATATGTTTGAATAGTAATATAAGCATCAGAATTCAGTTGAATATACTCATCTTTTAATTAGTGGTAATTAGTGCTATAAGAAAATATTCAAGGCAATGCCAGTGATTTATATATATGAATTATATAATATATAATTATTATTATAGATGAGCAAAACTTTCCAGATAAACAAAATATCTTGTAGCAGAACCAGCAGAAAACTGATTAAGTGAGTTTTACTGCTGTGGCCACAAAGCTTTCAGCCAGAAGTTTTCAATCTTGGCTGTACACAGTAATCATCAGGGCAGTTAAAAAAATTACTGATGCCTGGGCCTTATCCCAAGAGATTCTGGTTTAATTGGTCTGGGGTGTGACCTAAGCATCAAATATTTAAAAAGTTTCCCAAGTGATTCTGTTGTGCAGCCAAAATGAGAACACCTGCCATTGGCCTATGGCTTCCATTACTCTATGTTGCAATCAGTTGCTTAAAAGGGCCAGCCTCACCCTATTACAGAGCAGGTTGTCACCTACTGGATGTAGTCTGTGGGACCAGGAAGGCTCTTGCTCTTCATTATAGAAAAGCGGCAGCGTCTTCACGCCCACCATGATGGGCGCAGCTCATCATTGCAGAGAGAAATATTTTTAAAAATAAACTCGTGAAAATCATACTTTGAGTTTTATTCAACATTGCTGTTAGTTTGTTATGTTAGTCCTTTTCCAATGAATATTCTTTGTGTAAAAGGGACACAAGAAAGTTTTGGAATTTGCCCATGTCATGGAGGGAGTGATCAAGGGCTGAGGCCTTGGGTATATCTCAAAGACAATAGGTTCATTGGGGTCCAAAGTGCCAAGTGTGGTGCTGCCTGTGAGCTCAGTAGCCTGTAGTAGAAAGATGAGTTACAGAGGACAGGGAGTGTGAATATAATCTTTTCCTTAGTTACTTTTCAAAACAACCTATGAGAGAATAGTCTCATTTTTATTTCTACATATGAGGCAACTGACATACAAGAGTATTTCAGTAACTTATCGAAGGTCACCCAGCTGGTAAGCAGTGGAACCAAACTGTTTGGAGTTCTAACCACTGCACTTACCCTCATTTATATCTGCTCCCCTTCTGAGCTGAATGCCTTCAAGCAAATTTGCTGGTTCCACCTCTATTTTCTTGTTTATTATCTGGAAATGTTATCTCTTAGGGTTGTACTGTGAAGTACAAGATATACTGTATGTGAAAGCTCTCAGAAGCCTGAGAGCACAGCATGAAGGCTTGCACTGTTCAGATCCCACTGCTGGACACCCTCTAATGATCATTCTGACACTTAGACATTTCTGCCTTTCTAGTCCCATGAAACCTCCAAAAATTTTAAACCACTTAGATAATATGACTCTTTAAACAGACAGGTACTAGCACCAAGTCCAGAAAATTCATTCATTCATTGAGCAGTCATTTGCTAAACACCTACCAAGTGCCAGCTATTCCACTGAAGATGTAGAGTTAAATGAGTCATGAATCCCATCTCCAAAGGAGCTTCTAGTCTGGGAGCTCAACGGCATACGTCATGACTGTAGAATAGTGGTGTAAAATAATAAATTCTCTGATATGCTAGTAATATTAATTCATAATCCCTCATGTTTATTGAGTACTTACTATGTGCTAGGCATTGTGCTCAGTGTTTCTTAAGAGGTAGGTATGAAGTAGGTGTTAGTCCTCATAAATTCCTTAAGAGGTAGGTATGAAGTAGGTGTTAGTAATATGTCCACGTGTAGGTGAGGAAACTAAGGTGCAGAAAGTTGACATAACTTGCTCAAGGTCTCCCACCCAGTAAAGGGAGAACCAGGATCTGAACTCAGATGATCTGACTCCAGAACCTGAAGAGATACATCTAAGTAAGACTAGGAGGGCCTGTGTGAACTTCCTGGAGGACGTGAGCCTGGAATATACACACGTTCTCACTTTTTGACTCCTCCAACAAGTGTGTATTGAAAGCATGTAATACAAGTACTTGATATCATTATTTCACTTGCACTGATCCCTCCATATCCACATATGACAAATGACAAAAAGGAGTGCTATAGCGTGGGAAGCCCCTTCATGCTGCAAAATCAGCAGCTTGAGAGGATAGGTTATTTATACCACAAATCATAAATGTCAAGGTCGTGAATGGGTTAGGATGACTACAGCTTATGACTAATCCAGATGTTAAATACTTCAATGGAGAGTTTGAGGTTGATGCCAAGTTCAGTTTTAGGCACTGAATTGAGGTCCCATATGGGGGAATGGGGGTGGGACTGATGACTTGCTTTGTTGTGCAGTCCATGCATGATGGACCGATCCCTGTGCTAACCTTCAGCACCATTGGTTTTGCCTGTGTCATGAAAAGAGGCTTTTCAATATCAAAAATAACCTTTCATTGGTGGCCAAATACAGTCATAGAAATTTCATACTTGGTGATGGATTTGAGTGGTGTTAAGACAAGTTCCCAACCCAGATATCTTAATAGCCCCACTCAGTTATTGAAGCCTGAAAGTTCAACATTAATGCTCTTGTTGGTTCAACGGACTGCACCTATTACAATGTGAACATCCATCCCAGAGGGGAAGTGTCACCTACTGAAATCACTGCAGTCATTGGTTTAGCAGTGCCTTCCTAGTCTGGCAATTAAGTGGGAAGCAGAAATGAAGAAGGTGACGGCCCCTGATTTATAGATACAAACGGGGACTGAAGAGGGAAGAAGGACATCAACAAAGAGAGAGCAGGGTACTAGGGCCAGAAAGCTCATTGCACAATTCTGCCCTGAACACCAGGAAAGGCTAATATCACAGGGACAAAGTTCCATTAAGGAAACCTTTCTCTTTCACTCAGGAGGTGACTGAGTAGGAATAACTAGATACCCTGCTGTCATTCTTTTCCATTTAGTCTATTTGCCACCCAGCAACCAGGGTAATTTTGATGAAGTGGGATCATGTCACTCTCCTAATTGAAGTCCTTCAGTAGCCTCCCATTGGACTTAGAATTAATTACATCAGACCTCCTTCCCATGTTCTACCAACTTGATTTCCTGCCTATTTCTCAAACCTCAACTTACAGCAGTCTCTTTATCACTGTAGTCTCTATAGCATGTACTCAACAAGCATTTTTCAGTAATAAATTATTGGAAGACAAATTGTCTGCCTATCCCTGAGAATTATCGACACCCCAGACACTGGGCCAGCTCAGATCCTCAGCTTCATTCATGCTCTGTGACCCTTTTCCACCTTTATTTCTGCCTCTTGCCCTTCTCTTATCCTGCCAAACTGGAGGTCAGGTGTATTTTTGTTTGTTTTATTATTTATTTTTAAAAACAAATCAAAGACTGATCACTGGCCCACATAGGAGGTTTCTATAGCTCCCACCTTTCCTCTGTGACTCCCCAGAAGAGGACTCAACCGCAGGCAGCCAGTTCTGTCTTGGTACATGTTTGCTGTCCTAGTTTCCTTTTGCAGGACCCGTCATTCTGCCAGGCCTCCTGCGATGGCATCTAAACAGGCCTGCTCTTCCTAGAGGCTCACAGCACCCCACACCTTGCCTTATATTTCAACTCAAGACAGCACAAATGTAGAGCCTACAGACCTGATCTCAAGTCCTAGCCCACGTGCTTATTGGTTTATGATCTGGAGCAGTTTCCTTAACCTGGCTATAGTTTTTTCAGATAGAAGTGGGAAAAATAATATTTGATTTACAGGCTTGTTATGACAATTAAATGATATAAAGTGTGAACTAGCATAGTACCTGGTACAAAGAAAGTCTTCCATAAATTATTATTTCTTACCTGTCCCGCCAAAGCAACTTGTCCTGTGTTCTACTCTAGAGTGGACGTGTATTGGTTCATATGGCTGTTCAGTATCCATTCTTCTTCCTGGGAGCCACCTGACTTCCTTTGGAGGAATTATTTATCCTCTACAGCCTTGGTGGGGCTGTAAATTAGGAATTTTATTCTCTGTGCACTTGACCCAAACTAGCCGGCTGGTTAATTGCTCCCTGGACTTACAAAGAGATACACAGACAGAAAAGATAAATGCTGTCTACACAGCCAGAGTTGCTCTTATACCTGTGCTGATTCCTCTCTTGCATCCAAACTTGGTTCTCCAGCTTCTTGTCTGTTCTGTAAGTACTTGTTATCCCTCTAATATACTCTCTTTTTGCTTAAGTAAGCAGAGTTGTTTTCTGTTATTTGCAAATCCTAACTGATAAGCATTTCCTCAAAAATCTCTGAAGTCTTATTACATTTTACCTTGTTTTACTGTTTGTGTATTTGCGTGACCTGATGCTATCTTTTAAGGCTTTGGTCACAAACTTTTTTTTTTCCATGAAACTTTCCTTGATACCTCCAGTTGTACTTAATTTCTCCATTATTTGAACTCTATGATTGATGGTACTAATAACCTATAGTGATTATTTGTGTATAGATCTCTTATATTCCCTTCAAGACTCCAGTACGATTGGACTAACTTTCTGAGTGAGTTGATTGCCAAGTGATCCAATGAATTAAACTGCATAAAAGGACAAATGCAAAATCCCTCCCAGGTAAGGCTGTTTTAACAAGAAAGAGATCTCAATATACAATGCTTTACATCCCCAAAAGTAACCAAACAAGGGCCTCCCAGGCTGGGGAAGCAGTAGATGTGGGGTGGAGTGCTTAATGGTGCATTTGGGGGATTTCCTCCTGGGATGCCAAAGAATACTCTGTGTTCATGGCCACCTACTCCACGTACATACAGCCTCTGCGTGAATAATCATCTCCGTGTTGGAAGAGTGACCATAGAGTTGCTTCACAAGTTTTTCCAGGGGAAGGGATGTGTGTGTGTGTGTGTGTGTGTGTGTGTGTGTGTCCAGATTGGGAGGGAAGGAGTAGAAAGGAAGGTTCAGATTTTTTAATCTTCTTATCCGTTACTCCCAAATATTTGATGATTAGCAATTGGCCATTACATTGTTGGCAAAATAGAAACCATAGCTTTTTGATTTATGTGAAGATAATTTATATTTATTTAGTGCCTACTGTAATCGAGACGCTTACACACAGCATCCTTATGAATCCAGATTTATTATTCCCATTCTACAGGTATGAAACCAGTGACTCACTGAGCTTAAATGACTTGGAACACCACATTCTAAACTTATCCTGAGCTCCAAATTTTCTGCTCTTTCCATCTAACCTTCTTAAAATGTTGGTTAATGGTAAGATGAAGCAGAGGTTGAAGGGAGTCATTATAGGGATTGGCAAGTGAAGACTAGATTCTAATAACAGTCCTGCCACTGTCCAACTAAATAGGGTGACCTTGGGGAAGTTGCTCAATTTGTTATAGACTTTAGTTTTCTTACTTATATTAAGTTGAAGCCTATTAAGTTGCTAGTTTTATAGATTAAAAAAAGATTAAAAGTTAATAATTTAACTAAAATGAGACAGTTGGATCAGTGTGGCCACATGAGACATTATTGTCTATTATTTTCCATAATTTGATAACCACCATGACCTCCATGAAAAAGTTCAGCCATAATTCAATGGTGATAACCTTGTAAGATCAGAGAAACCAGTCAATCCCCTGGGAGCTGCATTACTTAGTATTTTACATAGGATGATTCCACTCAACCAGAAGCATGGTATGAGAGTTTTCTGTTGTTTCTGTGTGCTGGGTCAGGGCTTGAAACTTGTATGCCAAAAGCAAGGAAGCAGCACACTGAAGTCTTATTTCATCTGGACATATGACCAATTTAAAATGAGGGCAAACATGCAGAACCCAAGAAAATTGATCTGAATTTTGTTTTCCTCTTGCTTTTTATCCCAACTACAGGACCATTTCTAGGAGTGACTGTCTCATGTAAAGAGACATGGATATCTTTGCTGTAACCAGGGCAGGAAGCCTAATGCTTTAGGATTCTGTAATGATCTTTTCCATCAGCATTTTCTCAGGGCACTGGCTTCAGTGCTCAGAAAACTGTCCTTAAGGAAATTAAGTTGTTCTGATTTAAATGTCATGGTTTCTGCTGAAACTTGTGTGGGCCTTAGCTGCAGAGGTTTAGGCCAAGAAGTGATAAGAAGGAGCAAGTGGGACTTCTAGCCCCCAGAACTGTGAGAAAACAAATTTCTGTTGTTTAAGCCACCCGGTCTGTGGTATTTTGTTATGGCAGCCTGAGCTGACTAATATAGCAATGAACTCCCATCAAGAGAGAGAAACCGAGAACCCAGACTGAGGTAGCTTTAGGTTTAGAGAAAGAGATAGGTTAATGAAGTATAAATAATTTAGTAATCTGTTGAATTGGGGGAAAAAGAGAAGGAGGAATCTAGGCCAACCCCAAGATTTCTAACATTGGTATTTGGATAGGTGTTAATTTCACTAAAAGAGTTGGTAAACTTGTGAGTGTGTGTGTGTGTGCACATATACATGCATGTGTGCATATGTATGTGTATAAGTTAGCATAAGGCTAAGAATCTATTAAAAAATCTACCCCCCCCCCAAATTTTGTGGCTTACAAGTGATAGACCTTTATTTCTGTCTCAATATCAGTCCAAGTTCAGCACTTCAGGTTGATGGGTAGCTCTGCTTCTCAATGACCCAGGTTCCTAGGCTGCTTCTTGTCATCATCTACACAGTTTAGGTGGAGTTGCCACAGGTTCCAGATGTTGCAAAAGGGAAGGAAGATGAAATATGGAGGAAACGGAGCTGAACGTCTTAAGTCTCAGAGCTGGAAGTGGGACACATCACATTTGTTCACATCCCTTTAAAGAGAAATTAGCAATGTAGTCAGAACTAACTTCAAGAAAGACTAGGAAATTTTGTATCTGAGAAGCTTCATGCCAAGCTAAAATTCTCTTTCTCCAGAAGAAAAGGGTAATGGATTTTGGCGGGCAGGAAGCAGTCTTTGCCACAATGAGAATGTGAATGTGGCTAAAGATGTATATTTAGGAGCCGTGAAACTATGTGATAGATGAGATCTCAAGAGAGTGTGTGCAGATGAGAAAATGCAGAGAAGGAAGCACCAGCTTTTGGAAAAGGAGCCCGTGAAGGAGGTCTAGAATAACTGGGCACAAATATAAGAGCACATTCATAGCTTTTGGGTAGACATTTATCATTTTTTTAGCCTGCCCAGCATCTAAGCCCTCTTCCTATGTTTGAGGAATTTCTTACCTGATGAATTTTGGTATGAGGAGAACCTACCTTCGAATACAGAGGTTGAAGGCGCCAGGTGCTTCTTTCCCAGCCTTCCTGTAGCAAGAATGTGAGCATGTGACCTAGCTCTGCCAATCAAATGCATCCAACCAATCTGTAAGCTGCTAGCTAGTAAGACTGGCAGCAGTGATGGTTCCAGTGAGATGGAGTGTCCAGGGCAGTGATGCAGTGGTGCCAGGGCAGTGTCCAGCACCCAGTGCTGGTGATGTTGGCAGTGCAAGCTGAAGTACTTAGTGTTTGTGACAAGAATAATGGCATTAATATCTTAAGCAGCTTACTTCTGCCTAATTGTTTTAAATATTGCTCCTGTCTGCATAGCCTATAAGCCACCTTCTCCATCTAATTCTGAGATTCTTAGATCAGTGTAGTATCATTACAATAAATTCCCTTTTTTTTTCTTAAAAAAAAATCTTGCTTAGAATTAAGAGCTGTGGCCATACGTCTTTTTTTTTTTAATTAATTAATTTATTTATTTATTTATTTTTGGCTGTGTTGGGTCTTCGTTTCTGTGCGAGGGCTTTCTCTAGTTGCGGCAAAGGGGGGCCACTCTTCATCGCGGTGCGCGGGCCTCTCACTGTCGCGGCCTCTCTTGTTGCGGAGCACAGGCTCCAGACGCGCAGGCTCAGTAGTTGTGGCTCACGGGCCTAGTTGCTCCGCGGCATGTGGGATCTTCCCAGACCAGGGCTCGAACCCGTGTCCCCTGCTTTGGCAGGCAGATTCTCAACCACTGCACCACCAGGGAAGCCCCATACGTCTTTTTTAAAATGCAAATTTGTGATTTGTTCTTTTCTTTTTAAAAGTCTGGTGAATGTATTTCAGAATATTATCTAAGAAGGAAAGCATTTTTTTTCTAGAAAAATTTGAGGATCTAAATTT
Source organism: Eschrichtius robustus (assembly GCF_028021215.1). NCBI lineage: Eukaryota > Metazoa > Chordata > Mammalia > Artiodactyla > Eschrichtiidae > Eschrichtius > Eschrichtius robustus. Next base: position 90,836,261 of record NC_090825.1, read on the forward strand.
CTCTAGAAAAATATGCATGTGCATAACGTAGGGCCTGAGATGTAGATTGTGGTTGATTACAAAAAGCCTTACCATGTTCAGGCAGGCAAACCCAGAAATGATTTAGAAAATGTTCTAGGTTTTGTTTTCAGTAATACAAGGCTGGTAGTTTTATAAAATTGCACGAACATTGATTTAGATCACAAGAGAAGTGGGGCATGTATTTTCAGCATTGATTAAGTGATGGGAAGTGCAGAAGAAAGGCTAAGCTGCTAATGTGGCAAATTACCTAATGAAGCAAATTTCAAACACGATTTAAAATTTATTTTCCCTGTCAGTTGAGGGTTCCATAAGTTAACTATTCCCATGGGAATAAGTTATAGATTTTATAATTTCAGATTTGGTATTTTTTGTATTCGTCTCTGGGTTAACAGTTAAGATAAACTCTTTTTCTGATTAGAAGGACACAGATTTAAATAGGGATAGCAGATTGCTGATTATTCCATCAAAACCAGAAGTCTTACAGCACTATTGTGGCATTATGATTATTTGTAAAAATCTATTCTTTATGCTCCTCCACTTCTTTCTTTATTCTAACTCTCTTTTGTATTGCCTTTTCCCAAGAACTTAAGTGGACATTGACCTCTCTGTTTCTCATTCCCATTACTGGTCCTTTCTAAGTTATCCAGCCATCCTCTTCAGTTTTCACTTAAAAAAACAATCATTTTGGGGGTTTATGTATATGTTTATTTACTCAATAAGGCAGTCTTAGAGTCTAGGGGTTCTTTAATAAGTTTTGGTTTGGAATGATTGACTTAATGAACTAAAAAACTGTAGGACATGGATGAGGTCCAACTATACTCTCCTGCAACTAGAGAGATTTTTTTTTTTTTTTGAAAAGGAGGAAGTGAAACTATGTTGCAGATGAAATGTTCTTGTATTCAAGAAAATCCTAAGAAATCCACTAAAAGACTAACAAAAAAAGTGCAGCAAAGTTGCAGGATACAAGATCAATATACAAAAATCAATTTTTTGTTTATACATTAGCAATGAAGTATCCAACAATAAAATTGCCTAGGCAACTACTAATCTACTTTATGTCTCTATGGATTTGTCTACTCTGGACATTCATATAAATGGAATTATATTGTATGTGGTTTTTTGCGACTGACTTCTGTGACTTGGCATAATGTTTTCAAGATTCTTCCATCTTGTAGCATGAATCATTTCTTCATTCCTTTTTATTGCTGAATAATATTCCATTGTATGGATATGCCATATTTTGTTTATCAAGTGATAGTTATTTGGGTTCTTTCCCACTTTTGGGCTATTACTAATAATGCTGTTATGAACACTCAGGTACAAGTTTTTGTGTGGACATGTTTTCAGCTCTCTTGTATTTATACCTGGAAGTGGAATTTCTGGATCTATGGTAACTTTATATGTAACTTTGTGAAAAACTGTCAACCTTTTTTCCAAAGTGGCTGCACCATTCTGCATTTCCACTAGCAGTGTTTGAGGGTTCGAATTTTTCTATATCTTCACAACACTTGTTATTATCTCTTTTTTGGTTTTGGTTTTGTTTTTTTTTTGGATATATATATATATATTTTCACAACTCACACACACACACTGTATTTTATTTTTACAAGAGATAAATAAACTGACACCAAGCATTGTAAATGGATGACCACACAAAAGCAACAATGATTGCAATTATCAAACACAAAATACACTCATACTATGTCATAATATTGACATTCAGTCCAATAATCCTCCACTGTAACAGCTTCTTTACTTTGCAGTGAAAGTTGATTTGTATATTTTTTGCCTCTGAGTCCTTGTGGGATTTTTTTTTTTATTCAAACAGAAAGTCACAAAAATTATAATCATCCTCATCAGTTCACTCAGTCCCATGTAATTAATTTTTTTCTCATCTTGATCTTTTGTTAGCACTTTTATGAATTCATCAGTTTTCCATTAGAGTTCTGAAAATGCTTATTCAGCAGTTCAGCAGTATAGTCAGTTACCAGAAACCTGTACTTGTCAGAGTCTTTTCCATGAATTCCTTGAAGATGAAACCCTTTTATAGGGACATTTTTGGGAAAGCATCAGAGTACACCCGGAACTGTCTGTAAATGACAAAAGACTTAAAAATGACCACGGTTAAAGATTTGATGAAAGTTCATAATAATGCAATTGACAAGGAAATTTAGTTATTTCTGAGATATACATTTTAAAGTAATAACTAGAATTATGACTTATAACATTATACCAGAACATATAAGATTTTTAGAAATTTCATGTAATGTCTGAAACATTTAAATTAACATATTTCCATACAAATAACCCAAAGAAAGTTTAGTATTAGTTGTTTTTTGTTGTTGTTTGTTTTTTTTTATACTGCAGGTTCTTATTAGTCATCAATTTTATACACATCAGTGTATACATGTCAATCCCAATCGCCCAATTCAGCACACCACCATCCCCACCCCACCGCAGTTTTGCCCCCTTGGTATCCATACGTTTGTTCTCTACATCTGTGTCTCAACTTCTGCCCTGCAAACTGGTTCATCTGTACCATTTTTCTAGGTTCCACATACGTGCGTTAATATACAATATTTGGTTTTCTCTTTCTGACTTCACCCTGTATGACAGTCTCTAGATCCACCCACGTCTCAACAAATGACTCAATTTTGTTCCTTTTTATGCTGAGTAATATTCCATTGTATATGTGTACCACAAATTCTTTATCCATTCATCTGTCGATGGGCATTTAGGTTGCTTCCATGACCTGGCTATTGTAAACAGTGCTGCAGTGAACATTGGGGTGCATGTGTCTTTTTGAATTATGGTTTTCTCTGGGTGTATGCCCAGTAGTGGGATTGCTGGATCATATGGTAATTCTATTTTTCATTTTATAAGGAACCTCCATACTGTTCTCCATAGTGGCTGTATCAATTGACATTCCCACCAACAGTACAAGAGAGTTCCCTTTTCTCCACACCCTCTCCAGCATTTGTTGTTTGTAGATTTTCTGATGATGCCCATTCTAACTGGTGTGAAGTGATACCTCATTGTAGTTTTGATTTGCATTTCTCTAATAATTAGTGATGATGAGCAGCTTTTCATGTGCTTCTTGGCCGTCTGTATGTCTTCTTTGGAGAAATGTCTATTTAGGTCTTCTGCCCATTTTTGGATTGGGGTGTTTGTTTCTTTAATATTGAGCTGCATGAGCTGTTTATATATTTTGGAGATTAATCCTTTGTCCGTTGATTCGTTTGTGAATATTTTCTCCCATTCTGAGGGTTGTCTTTTCGTCTTGTTTATGGTTTCCTTTGCTGTGCAAAAACTTTGAAGTTTCATTAGATCCCATTTGTTTATTTTTGTTTTTATTTCCATTACTCTAGGAGGTGGATCAAAAAAGATCTTGCTGTGATTGATGTCAAAGAGTGTTCTTCCTATGTTTTCCTCTAAGAGTTTTATAGTGTCTGGTCTTACATTTAGGTCTCGAATCCATTTTGAGTTTATTTTTGTGTATGGTGTTAGGGAGTGTTCTAATTTCATTCTTTTACATGTAGCTGTCCAGTTTTCCCAGCAGCACTTATTGAAGAGACTGTCTTTTCTCCATTGTATATCCTTGCCTCCTTTGTCATAGATTAGTTGACCATAGGTGCGTGGGTTTATCTCTGTTCTTTCTATCCTGTTCCATTGATCTATATTTCTGTTTTTGTGCCAGTACCATATTGTCTTGATTACTGTAGCTTTGTAGTATAGTCTGAAGTCAGGGAGTCTGACTCCTCCAGCTCCATTTTTTTCCCTCAAGACTGCTTTGGCTATTCGGGGTCTTTTGTGTCTCCATACAAATTTTGAGATGATTTGTTCTAGTTCTGTAAAAAATGCCATTGGTAATTTGATAGGGATTGTATTGAATCTGTAGACTGCTTTGTGTAGTATAGTCATTTTCACAATATTGATTCTTCCAATCCAAGAACATGGTATATCTCTCCATCTGTTGGTATCATCTTTAATTTCTTTCATCAGTGTCTTATATTTTTCTGCATACAGGTCTTTTGTTTCCCTAGGTAGGTTTATTCCTAGGTGTTTTATTCTTTTTGTTGCAATGGTAAATGGGAGTGTTTCCATAATTTCTCTTTCAGATTTTTCAACATTAGTGTATAGGAATGCAAGAGATTCCTATGCATTAATTTTGTATCCTGCAACTTTACCAAGTTCATTGATTAGCTCTAGTAGTTTTCTGGTGGCAGTTTTCGGATTCTCTATGTGTAGTATCATGTCATCAGCAAACAGTGACAGTTTTACTTCTTTTCCAATTTGTATTCCTTTTATTTCTTTTTCTTCTCTGATTGCCGTCGCTAGGACTTCCAAAACTATGTTGAATAATAGTGGTGAGAGTGGGCATCCTTGTCTCATTCCTCATCTTAGAGGAAATGCTTTCAGTTTTTCACCATTGAGAATGATGTTTGCTGTGGGTTTGTCATATATGGCCTTTATTACATTGAGGTCGGTTCCCTCTATGCCCACTTTCTGGAGAGTTTTTATCAGAAATGGGTGTTGAATTTTGTCAAAAGCTTTTTCTGCATCTATTGAGATGATCATATGGTTTTTATTCTTCAATTTGTTAATATGGTGTATCACATTGATTGATTTGCGTATATTGAAGAATCCTTGCATCCCTGGGATAAATCCCACTTGATCGTGGTGTATGATCCTTTTAATGTGTTGTTGGATTCTGTTTGCTAGTATTTTGTTGAGGATTTTTACATCTATATTCATCAGTGATATTGGTCTGTAATTTTCTTTTTTTGTAGTGTCTTTGTCTGGTTTTGGTATCAGGGTGATGGTGGCCTCATAGAATGAGTTTGGGAGTGTTCCTTCCTCTGCAATTTTTTGGAAGATTTTGAGAAGGATAGGTGTTAGCTCTTCTCTACATATCTGATAGAATTCACCTGTGAAGCCATCTGGTCCTGGACTTTTGTTTGTTGGAAGATTTTTAATCACAGTTTCAATTTCAGTACTTGTGATTGGTCTGTTCATATTTTCTGTTTCTTCCTGGTTCAATCTTGGAAGGTTATACCTTTCTAAGAATTTGTCCATTTCTTGCAGGTTGTCCATTTTATTGGCATACAGTTGCTTGTAGCAGTCCCTTAGGATGCTTTGTATTTCTGTAGTGTCTGTTGTAACTTCTCCCTTTTCATTTCTAATTTTATTGATTTGAGTCCTCTCCCTCTTTTTCTTGATGAGTCTGGCTAATGGTTTATCAATTTTGTTTATCTTCTCAAAGAACCAGCTTTTAGTTTTATTGATCTTTGCTATTGTTTTCTTTGTTTCTATTTCATTTATTTCTGCTCTGATCTTTATGATTTCTTTCCTTCTGCTAACTTTGGGTTTTGTTTGTTCTTCTTTCTCTAGTTCCTTTAGGTGTGAGGTTAGATTGTTTACTTGAGATTTTTCTTGTTTCTTGAGGTAGAGAATTTTTAAAAACCTTTAATTTCTGCCATTGCTACCCTGTGTCTGTGAATTTCTGGGCTGAATTTACCTAATCACAGCTTCTCTTATATGTAAATGAGAATGTTATTTTTAGGATATAATGCTTAAAAGTGGAGCTGGACTTATGCCCCAGGGAGCTGAATTGGTACCTATTATTATAATTTAGACTGCTTCCTGTCCCATCAGTGAGGCGGGGGTGGACTTCAGTCTACAGAACCACCTTCGAGAGAATTCTTGCTGCACATCTGTCACACAGTTTTTAATGCTCCCCCTGCCTTCCCACTCCCAACCCATTAGTTTTGTTCTCTGAGCCTCGGAGTGGAGTTAGAACATGTGGCAGCCTCCATGGATGGTACCTAGAACTATATTGCTGTTTTGAGTCTCTTTAGTTCATACTTCAGTTCTTTTCTTTGCTTAAACATTTCTGTGTCTTGAGACTTTCCTGAAAAAGGGTTTCTTACTCTTGGCTATCCCTAAAACTTTATGGGCTTTCCAGTTCTTTCTAGTGTTTATTTTCATTATCTAAAGACAGTTGGAAGGCATTTTTGAAAATAGAAACAGGTGCCTGGTAATTTGTTTCCATCCTGTTAAAGAACTTATTAAGTTTATCTACTAAATTTCCTGGCAGAATCAAAGCGTAGGCTCTGTAAAACTCATCAACATAATAGGCAAAAAAAATCTTGTAATAATGTGAACTTATTTAAAAACCAATATGCAAGTGGACAACCTAGGGAAATAAGTTGACACCAACAGGGACTTTAACCCTTCCTATCTCAGTGCTACAATCTCCAGATAAGACTGATGGTCTGTTTTTTGTTTTTTGTTTTTTTTTTCTGGATTGGGTCATTGCTGACAATATTGCTGATGACATTCAGGATCATAATTCAGTGTCATTAAAAAACCACACAGTATACTTACATTTGATAAGAATTAAGAAGATAATGAGAAATAGAAGGAAGGAAAAGATGAATAAAAGGGAGGGAGGGTGAGAAGAGAAAAGGACTGAGAAGGGAAGGAGAGCTCAGAGGAAAGAGAGAGAAAAGAGGCAGGAGCAGAAGGAAGGAAATGGTGAAGAGAAAGAAGGAAAAATGTCAGAAACTGTATTCTTACCTAGTTCCGGATGCAGATTTATCTTCTCATTAGCCTAGGCTGCCTTGCATAATTTCCAGAACTAAAAGAATTGTCCTCTTTTATGATATAATCCCCAACTCTATCCTCGGCTAGACTTTTCGGCTTTAAACAAGTAAGGAAAGTTGGCATAGTATTTTAAGATCTTTGTCATTCTTCATAGGAGAGCCTGATTTGGAGATGTATAGGGTCCAAGCAGTTATTTCAGATCAAAGTAATTTTATTTCTGAACTTTGAGATGTATGTTGTGTTAAAACAGGGTTGGGTAATATATCTGATTAGTTGGAATGGTCTGGCTCATTCATACAGGAAAAGTTGTGTGTCCTACACATTGGACTGTTTTGAGTGTAGTTGTTTGAGAAATATGTTGAACTGACTGGGAGCAGGGAGTAGGACGTATACTCTCAAGCCTCAGGCTTAGTAGCTCTGTGGTTTTGGTCAATTCACCTAACCTCCCTGGTTCAACTGAGCATGCATACGTGATCAAGTTGAGTTAGTTCCCTTCAACTTGAACATTACACAATTGAATGATTTAAGACATTTCTTGAGATTCCTTCCATGTCTTGTTTGAGGAGGTGTAGGTCATATGAACACAGGAACTATGTGGTGTCCTAAAAAGTGTGGTGGTTAAGAGCACCGGGTCTAGAAAGTCTAATTTAAATAATCCCAGCGCTGTCATTTAACTTCAGGCAACCTTAATCCTTATTCTAACCTTAATCTTTGAGTATTAAAAGAAAAAAAATATTATGTAACTAATCCTAGCTCAAAATCAACTGTCAGAAGGGTAAGAATAACTTAGCTCTCCGTGGACCATGTCCAGTCAAATGAAGAGTGCCCTCCCTCCATTTACACAGAGATTCTGCTGCAATTGCTACAACGTAGCGGCTGTCCTCACCAAAGGCACCTTTATTTTGTTATTGTGAAATCCAAGAAAGAGTTTTTTTGTCCTTGTCTTCTTTTGCCACAGTCTGCTACTTCCTCTTTCTTGAAAATATTCCCTTGATTTCTGAAACACTGCTCTTCTCAGGCTTTCTTCCAGCCTCTCATGTCATCCCTTCTCTATTAATTTTAGTCTCTTTTCTATAAATGCCCCCCACAAATGTTGGTGTGTTTTGTTTTGGGGTTCTTTCCTAGGAATTCTTATCACTCTATATACTTGCCTTAGAAGATCTCACTTCGGCTCAGGGATCCGATAACTATCTTCAGTCCACACCTTTTTCTTTTGAACCTTTTGTCCACTGCCTAGATACTTAACATCCTATAAACACAAATACAAAATAGCACGCATCATTTCCTGTCTTAGTTTAGGCTGCTATAACAAATCACCATAGACTGGGTAGCTTAAACAACAAATATTTATTTCTCAACCGTTCTCGAGGCAGGGAAGACCAAGATCAAGGTACCAGCAGATCCAGTGTCTGGTGAGATCCTGCTTCCTGACTTGTAGATAGCTGTCTTCTTATTGTATTCTCACATGGCAGAGAGCAGAGAGAAACAAGCTCTCTTGGGACTCTTATAGGGGCACTAGTCCCATTTACGAGGGCTCTACCCTTATGACCTCATGTAATTATCTAACTATCCTAATTATCTCCCAAAGGCCCTACCTCCTAATACCATTACCTTGAGGGCTAGGGTTTCAATGTATGAATTTTAAGGAGACACATTCAGTCTATGACGTTCCCAATGAACATGTGCCCCTCTCTTTTATTCCTTTCCCAGTAAATTCTCCCAGCAGCCCAGACAGAAACCTGAAATTCATCTGTGACTTCTCCATCCCCAGGTCCTATCATTTCTAACTCTTTAAAATGTGTCAGGTGTGTTTACTCTCCATTTCCACGACTTCTGCTTCTTGCCTAAATTTTTTCACCAGCCTCCAAAATGACCTGCTTGTCCACAGTACTTTCATTTTCCAACACATCCCCCATTTGAAAGATCATTCTTACCTCAGAATGCAAATCTGTTCTGTCAATACCTTTCTGAGAATACAGGGTCCTTCATGATTCGAGCACTGTCTGACCCAGCCAAGCCCATTCCTCAGCAGTCCTCTCTCCTACCACATTCCATGCTCCAACCCAATAACTACCTGGATCCCACAATAAAGCCTATCTGTGAATGCCACTCAGCTGTTGCTCAGGTTTTTTCCTCTGCCCAAGAGGACTTTCTGTTCCTCAACCTTGTAATTAACTCCAGTTTATCTTTATAATTAGGTAAAGTATGTAAAGAATGATTTTCTCTGAGAAGACTTCCCTGAACTCTACCCCAACTCCTTGCTGAACTACTGCGCTCCTCTTTTTCATGGAACTTCTCAAATACTATTTATTTATTATTTAAAAATTTTAAAATTTCATCAAGGTTATACAAACATCTGATTTAAACAAATAGTTTCACAAGTTTGAGAAATAATGTCCTACTGTCTAAATTCAACTATTTTCAACTCTTATGGCTTCCTCTTTTAATTCTAACTCATATCTCCAAATGACAAGATTTTACTGCTTATACTGCTATTTCTTAATTTTTCAGTCTTCTCTCTGTGGAAAATAAGAATTTAATTTTTTTTTCTGCTCTCTCCGCAGCCCACCAAACAAAGACACACACACACACACACACACACACACACACACACACACACACACACACACACACACACACACCCCTTCCACAATCCTTCTGATATAGATATAACACAGTGGTAATATATGGCTCACAGTTGAGCAATATAGTGTACTATGACTACATTTCTTGTATAACTTTTTGTTTTCCTTGGAGAAGATAATAAATGTTTTATTTTCTTGTCTCCTTGGTTTTCTATGTAGCTATCATTAAACCATCTGTACACTCTTTACCTACCTTAAAAAAATTTTTGTCAACAATTTAAACTTAATAGACATTTCTGTGAATTTCATCTCCTTTTATTCCCCTTTCCTAGTGCCCACTATGCTCTCTCCAAAATCCGAAATGATTTCTCTCTCAGCCAGGAAGTCAGCTGTCACTCTAGGTTCACCATCATTCTGTGGATTCCCTTTCCCTCTCATTGTATTGGATTCTCTATTTTATGTATCCCATGTTTTTTACTTTCTTAGTTTATTTTCTTTTAATGAACATCTCCTTTCAAAGCTTCCTAAGAAAGGGCGAGTATGGAGATATTCCTGTGAGACCTTGAAAGTCTGAAAATGTCTTTATTCCACTCTTTTTTTTAAGGTGTGAAAGTGAATATTTATTTAGAATGAGAAAGAAAATCTCCACAAATACTGGCATATTTGGAATTGCCAGGCCCCTTTCCACACTGGAATTTCTTTTTCCCTTTTTTTTTCCTCTTTTTTATAAAAAATTTTTTTATTTTATTGAAGTATAGTTGATTTACAATATTATGTTACTTTCAGGTATACAACATAGCAATTTGATATTTTTCTAGCATATACTATATACAAAGTTATTGTAAAATATTGACCATATTCCCTGGGCTGTATATTACATCCTTGTAACTTATGTATTTTCTACCTGGTTGTTTGTACCTCTTAATCCCCTTCACCTATTTGGCTTCTCCCTCCACCCCTCTCTCCTCTGGTAACTACTGGTTTGTTCTTTGTATCTGTGAATCTATTTCTGTTTTGTTATATTTGTTCATTTGTCTTAATTTTTAGATTGTAGATAGGAGTAAAAACATACAGTATTTGTCTTTCTCTGTCTGACTTATTTCACTAAGCGTAATACCCTCCAGGTCCATTCGTATTGTTGCAAATGGCAAAATTTCATTCTTTTTTATGGCTAATATTCCATTACGTGTGTGTGTATGTGTGTGTGTGTATATATATATATATGCCTTAGAAGATCTCACTTCTAAGATCATATATATATGTATGTATGTATATATATATATATATATATATGTATATACACACATACACATAATATCTTCTTTAGCCATTCGTCTGTTGATGGACACTTAGGTTTCTTCCATATCTTGGTTATTGTAAATAATTCTGTGAACATTGGGGTACACACACCTTTCGAATTAGCATTTTCATTTCTTTGGATAAATATTCAGGACTGGAATTGCTGGATCATATGGTAGTTATATTTTAATTTTTTGAGGAACCTCCATACTGTTTTCCATAGTGGCTGTACCAATTTACATTCCTACTAACAGTGTACTAGGGTTTCCTTTTCTCCATATCCTTGCCAACACTTGTTATTTCTTGTCTTTTTGATAACAGCCATTCTCGCAGCTGTGAGGTGGTATTGTTGTTTTGATTTGCATTTCACTGATAATTAGTGATGCAGAGTATCCTTTCAGGTGCCTGTTGGCCATATGTATGTCTTCTTCGGAAAAATGCCTATTCAGGTCCTCTGCCTATTTTTAGTGGAGTTGTTGATTTTTTTGATATTGAGTTGTATGAGTTCTTATTTTGGATATTAGCCCCTTATTGGACATTGCAAATATTTTCTCCCACCCAGGTTGCGTTTTTGTTTTGTTGATGACTTCCTTTGCTGTGCGAAAGCTTTTAAATTTGATTAGGTCCCATTTGTTTTGTTCTACTCTTGATTTTAGATGTTTTGTTTTTCAGTTAGTTGATGTTGCTTGATAATGTTTTTCAAATACTCTATATCCATACTGATGTTTTCTTCTTGTTCATAAATTATTGAGAGGAGGGTGTTAAAATCTCTATTGTGGGTGTGTCTATTTCTTTTTCCAGTTTCATCTGTTTTTGCTTCTTGTATTAGGTGCACACACATTTAGGATTATTATGGCCTCTTGATAAATTGATGCATTTTAGCTATACTTTAATTCTTCTGTGTCTAATCTTATTAATTCTATCCAGTGAAATTTTTATTTCAGGTATTTTATTTTTCATCTCTAGTAGTTTTAAAGTATCTACTTTTAAAAATATCTTCCACTTCATGGACTCCCTTGGTGGTACAGTGGTTACGAATCCGCCTGCCAATGCAGGGGACATGGGTTTTATCCCTGGTCCAGAAAGATCCCACATGCCACGGAGTGACTAAGTCCATGTACCACAACTACTGAGCCTGTGCCCACATGCTGCAGCTACTGAAGCCCACTCACCTAGAGCCCGTGCTCCACAACAAGAGAAGCCACCACAGTGAGCAGCCCGCACACCGCAATGAAGAGTAGCCACCACTCACTGCAACTAGAGAAAGCCTGCATGCAGCAATCAAGATCCAACCCAGCCAAAAAAACAAAAACAAAACAAAGGAAAAAAACCACAAAACCAAAACAGAAAGCCAAAACAGAGTGCCAACTGAAAAATAAAGCAAAGAAACAAAACAAACTGACAAAAATGATTACAAAAAAAAAAAGGAAAAAACACAGAACAACAGAATGGCAAAGTACAAATGGAAACATAAAAAAATGAAAAATATATTACAGAAAAAGAAGAAAAGAAAAAATGGGAAAAGAACACAGAACAACAGGAAGGCAATGCAAAAATAGAAATATATAAAAAAATAAAAATAAGAAATAAAATAATAGGTTAAAAAACAAGAAGATCCCAAAAGACTAAATAAAAATAATAATAATAAAACAACGACAGAAAAAACAAAAACAAAACAAAAACAAAACCAAAAAACCAGAACCAACAACAGAATGAATCCAAACATAATAAAAGTAATAGTAATAATAATGTTTTCTTGGGGACTCAGCTGTCAGTATCCTTGCCCCTGCTGTGAGCTGCAGCCCACCTCTGCCTCCCCAAGAGGGCCCCCACTGCCTCTGGGCTGGTCTCTGGACCTACTTTGGGCCCTGTGGGGACCCCTCAGACTCTGATCTGACCCACCTCCCATGTGTGCTGCCCCCAAAGTCCACAGCTGCCAGAGCTGGACCGTTTTCATTTGCAGGAACACTCATTGTCTACTCAGATATTCCACAGACACAGGGTCTACCTAGCTTATTGCAAGGATTTAAAATGCAGCTTGTGCAGCTGATGGAAAGATTTTTGATCCTCTTCCTTAGTTGTCCCGTTCCTGGGGTTCAGCTTTGGTTTTATCCCCACCTCTGCATGTGGGCCAACCACAGGAATGTAGTCCTGAGGCTGCCCTGGAGCACTTGGGTCTGCCCCGGTGAGAGCAGGGCACGGAGGTAGTACGACTACTTGGAATGTGGGAGCCCCTCTGGTGCCAGATGAGCAGGGAAGCCAGCGGCCACGGGTGCAAGAGATACAGTCCTAGTGAGGGCCGTTTCTGGTGCCCAGTGGTAGGCACAAAAGGGCCAACCCTGGCCAGGCTTTTTCTGGCACCTGGCAGCAGGCATGCGAGGACCAGTCCTGGGAGGGCTTTTTCTATTCATTCCTGATAATTTTAGATTGGATGCCAGACATTTTCAATTTTACGTTGTTGGCTGATGGAATTTTTAAAATTTATATCTTTAAATATGTTTGAGCTTTGATCTGGGTCACAGTTAAGTTACTTGGAAAGAGTTGGCTTCTTTTGAGGCTTGCTTTAAAGCTTTATTAGACTGGGTCCAGAGCAAGATTAGTCTAGAGCTAATTTAACCTCACTACTAAAGTGGTAAAGTTCTGATGACTCTACCCACTCACCCATGCATTAGGAAGTCTTTCCATCCTGTCTGGTAGAAACTCCAGACCTTTTTTAGCAATGGAAATTATTTTGCCTACTTTTTTCCAATAGTTCTTTCTTCAGACTTGGGTAGTTTCCCCACATGCATGCACTGATCAAAACTCAGCCAAAGACTCAAGGGAACCCCTTTGGAGATCTTAGAGGTCTCTCGCTATGAAGCTCCTTTCTGTCTATGCCCCCACCCAAATTCTAGCTGCCTTTAGCCTTTGAATTTCCAACCCTATCTCCTCAACTCAGCAAGACTGCCAAGGTCTCTTTGGATTTCCCCTCTCTGCGTGGCACACTGGAAATGCTCTCTAGCATGAGATTCCTTACTTCTTATTCTTCAGATTTCATTTCTCAGACTTCTAAATACCATACAAAGTACGCACTGCATGCTTCAGGTGAAAAAGGCTCATGGTGTGCTTCCTTAAGATTACAACTTATGAAACCTTTTATAGGTATTTTCACTGTAACTAAATAAATTAGTAAAATATATAATTTTTATCCCTTAATTCCTTGAAAGGCTATCAGTCCATATAAATAGGTCCCAGTTCTCATACTGATATAATTTGGCAATATTTTTGTTTTCTTTTGTGTGTAGCTCAGTAAATCAGGGGTAAATTTTGAATTTTTAGGCATGTAGGCACAGAAATCTTTGCTATTAAGAGTGTAAACTCTTCCTGGAAATGCCCATGCAAGTTTTTGGCAACCTAGTTTTGATGACCACCATTGCAGTTATGGGCAGGTTTGGGAAAGCAGTCATGTTCTAAAAGTTTAAGATTCTTTATCTGTCTCAAAGGGCTTCCAGCCACATATACAGGGATCATTACATCCTCCATGTTAATGTGCTTCAATTACAAATATGGCAGTTCTTTCATTTAGGGAAGGTGACAACTTACTGGGGGCAAGATAATTTATGTAGCATAGCCCAATCAGTCTCATGGCAATCATGGGTAAGCATGGTTTCTGCAAATAAAATGGGTGCCTTTGAGACTGTCATGTTTTCTAAAACTGGAAGTTTCCCCAGAATCAAAGTGGCTTTAGGATCTACAAAGGTCACAGTTTTAGCATGGGCTAAGGAATGGCTACAAGTGCTTACTTTAGGAACACAGTGCCACTGTTGACATAGAGCACTAATCCAAGTATGTCAGTTACTAAAAGAAGACAGATATCTCTATACTGTCTTACTGATGTGAAAAGGAAAAGTATCAATCATATGAGGTTTCTACAGCACAAGCCTCCAACTCTTCCAAGTATTTTCTCAGATGTGAGGCCTTAGCATCATAGGGGCTTTTCCATCAGTGTCCTGAGATGTATGTCATTAGATCCAACTTTTGAAATGTAAGCATTGTGCATATTTTTTTGACAGCCCAAACAATGTTTTGTATATTTTTATTATAGTGTGGAGCACCAATAAAAAGAGGTATAATAATAAAACTAGGCACAAGCCCATAGTTTTCTGAATTTTTTAAACATTGAATACTTTTTGAATGTTCACATAGTTCAAAATCAAAATAATACAAAGTATATGGTGAAAATTATTGCTTCCTTTCCAGCCCACATTCATGTTCACCCTTTGCCTCTCCTCCATCTTACTAGTTTCTTGTGTTATCTTTCCAGTGCTTTTTATAATGCGAACAAAAGCAAATATATAAATGTGATTTTTATTCCCTCCCTTTCAGTATAAATGTTAGTATAATATGTGCCCTGAATTTTGCTTTTTTTAAGAAAAGCTAATAATATAGCCTTGAGATCTTTTCACCTGAACATTGATATAGTATTGAGTAGTATTTTTCTATATGAATGTGTTGTAGTTTATTTAACCAGTCCCCTCCTGATGAATACTTGGGTTGTTTCCTATCTTTTGTTATTATAACAGTGTTCCAATGAAGAACCTTATACATACTTTATTTGGTGTATGTATTGGTTAGTTGCAGTATAAGTTCCCAGAAGTGTGACTATTAGGTCAAAGGGTAAATGCATTTGTAATTTTGACAAATATTATCAGATTTCTTTTAAGATATGTTATGTAGTTTGTTGCTCCTAAGAAATAGAATGACTTTACCTATAACTTTGCCACAAGAATGTGTTGTAAAGTTTGGATTTTTAACAATATAATAAATAAATGATATCTTAGTGCAGTTTCATGTACATTTTTCCATTTATGAGTCAGTTTAACAATTTCATATGTATAATAATTTATATTTATTTTCGTGAACTCTCCGGTGTTGCCTTTTACCTATTTTTCTATAAATTTGTTTAAGTTTTCTTATTTATATTTGGTATTTATAATTAGAGAGATTGCCTCTTATGATATGAATTGCAAATACTTATTCCCAGTGTGTCATTTGTTTTGAATTTTACTTATGGTATATATTTGCCAGTCAGGAGGTTGTTTCTTTTTAATTTAGTTGTTCTTTAATGGTTTCTGAATGTTGAGTCTTAGAAAGACTTTTCCATGTCCAAGGTTATGAAGGAATTCTTTCTTGTACTTTTATTTTTATGTTTTATATCTATATATTTGACTCATTTAGAATTTACTCACGTTTAGTTGGTGACATAGGTCTGGTTTTATTTTTTTCTATATGGCTCCCAGTTGTTCAAACATCATGTATTAAAAAGTCCAACTTTTTTGGCTTTTGATATACAACTTTATGACATATTATCTATTAAGTGTGAATTTTGCTCTATTTTTGAACTTTCTACTCTGTTCTTTCAACAGGAAGAGATCACCACTAATATATCTGAAACTAGGTTAAATTTATTACCTGTTGAAGAAGATAGAAATATGTTTTTAGGACATAGTCTTTCTGAACAAAACAAAAAGCCTACTTTAAAGAATTTGGGACAACATGAAGGGTAGGGATTGGCTTATTTTCAGAAGTAATAGATTTTTAAGAATTGGATCATGTTTAGCATGGACTTTAGGGATTGGGTGATTTTCAGAGAGGGAGTACTGAACCAGAGCTGTGATTGATTGATTGGCTGCAGCTTGTTTAAACCAGTTTTGTGGTAACTTATTTACAGCTACAGACTACAGACAAGGAACAGTCAAACTTGGAATGTAGGAACTTTTTCTTCTCTTTTCCATTTCCTGTGCGTCTATCCATGGCATGGGCTAATTCCAATGAGGCCCATCATTTTATATAACCAGAAGCCTCATGGGCCTGTTTATGAACATTTTTCCAGAGAGACAATTTCATACTCATATGAGCCATGGATAGTATGTCCGGTTTCTCTAAGACTGTGGTGAGTTCACTTTTCACAATCCCATTTTGACCTATTTCCACCATTAGTTCTGAGTGCTGTGAGCAGAGGAGGTATTGTTGAATCTTTAGGGTTCTGCAAGATTCATTTAAAATACAGTGTATAAAATATATGCCCTGATTCTGGCAGTAGGCAAAGATATTAACAAACCTAGGAATGAAGTCCTGTAAATGTCTTTTGCTGTCAATTATTATGCTAGTCTTTGCACATAAATATGTAGCCACCCAACCAGAAAAGGTATATGCAAACATTGAAATATTTTAATGGAATTAATACTTCTCACTTGAAAAAAATTAGGCTAAGTGTCAAAAGAAGTGTCTCTACTAAGGAATATGAGTTGCCTGTATCTTGTCAGCTTTTCAACATTGTAGTCTTAACAGATTGAACAGGGAGTTCTGACACTGTTGAACAACATGGTGACTTTTGGAATAATCTTAACTTTATGATACTTCAGCTTTGCAGAGTTATTCATTACTCATCCATCTGGGTTTCATCTTTATAAATTTTATTGCCATAATTTCTTCTGTTCTACTTTTCTATGTAGGTTTATCCCTTTAAATTTTTTAATTTAAATTTTCCTTTATTCTTTACTGTCATTTTATTAGGGTTTCAATTAGGAGTGAAGATAAATGCATGTATTTTGACACCTTCTTCAGCTAGAAACCTTCCCATAGTATTGTAATTGTTATTTTACTCATATATTGCTTTGACTAATTTGAACATCCCCTGAGAGAATACCTATGACTTATTCATTTTTGTATAGTTAGAGCTCCAGCCCATGGTAAACCATCACAGGTTCTCATTAGATCATTATTATGTTAATTGTACATTTCAAAATATAGATACAACAAGAGAAGGAGATTTTTTTAAAGGCTGCGTTGATAGAGAATCTTCCATCAGACTATGTTCTGCACTAATAGAATTGTTTGGATCTGACAGGAGGTGCAAGTTTTTCTCTTCAGTTCTCATTATCTATTTTAATCCACTTATTCTCAATATAAGCAACTTGCTTAAATTTGAAATAAGATTAAATCTTATCCAGAAAGAAACAGAACATGGTAACAGAGCAATTTGCTGTCCTTTTGTATCATGGAAAATAAATTTCGTTTCACGAGGATATGTGGCATGCTATCCTAAATTCCCAGCACTCTCACTGCCTGTTTTTCCAGAAAAACAGTGTAAACATTCCATTCCAGGAACTAGTTTCTACTCATAAAAAGTTGTTCATGATATGAATAGCTTTTCCTTTCCTCAAAATCAATGGATTGATGCACTTTGTATATAGAAGTCCTATGTATGTTCATTGCAATGGGCTGTACATTGGTCTCCATTCAACATAGAAAGTAAGAGAAACAAATTGATCATAAATGGACCAATCTTATACACATTTTGATTACATTTATTGACTCACAGGGGAGAGTCCTATTTGACTTTAAGAATAAAAGAGCTGGCCATATTTTCGTTTTAATACTCAATCCAAAAAATATGCCATGAGCAATGCTGGAAGAGTGAATATTCCAGCTATCAGAAAATTTTAAAAATCTTAATGTTGACTCCTGATAAAAATCTAAAATCAACACCTTTCCATCTATTTCTCCTTCCCTTCCTTCCTTTTCCCTCTCCCTCCCTCCTTTGAAAGGGCATTACTTAATATACAGTAAAAAAAAAAAAATTTAAGGACAAAGGTACACAGTAAAAGTAAATCTGTGCCCATTGCTGACCTCTTTTGCCTCTCCCCATAGGCAAACACTGGGGCAAAGCCAATATATTGTGAATCATTCCAAATATGTTGTATCCTATGCCAGCATATGTATGCAGATACTAAGTTTTAAATTTTTCTCAAATGTTTGAATATTGTACATATTTTTTGAGTCTTCCTTTTTACTGAACAATGTGCAGAGGAGAGTTGATATTTAGGAATATTTACACTGTTTAACAGCTGTAACTGCCATTGTATGGTCGTAGCAGCATTCAACATATACCCTATGGATGAAAGTTTAAGTGTTTTTCACTTTTATGTTACTATAAACAATGTAGTAGAGGACCTTAATAGACATTTTCTTCCAAAGAAGACATACAGATGGGCCAAAAAACGCATGAAAAGATGCTCAACATCACTAATCATCAGGGAAACACAAATCCAAAGCACAATGAGATATTACCTCATACCTGTCAGAATGGCTGTTATCAAAAACACAACAAATAACAAGGGTTGGTGAGGATGTGGAGAAAAGGGAACCCTCGTACACTGTTGGTGGGAATGTAAATTGGTGCAGCCACTGTGGAAAACGGTATGGAGGTTCCTCAAAAAATTAAAAATAGAACTGCCATATGATGCAGGAATTCCATTTCTGGGTATTTTTCCAAAGAAACAAAAATTTGAAAAGATATATGCATCCACCACTATGTTCATTGCAGCATTATTTACAATAGTCAAGATATGGAAGCAGTCTACGTGTCCCTCAACAGATGAATGGATAAAGAAGATGTGGTATATATATATACAATGGAATATTACTCAGTCAAAAAAAGAGAATGATATCTTGACATTTGTGACAATATACTCTGGTTTCCTTATACCCCCCATTCAAATTTTTAAATACTTTCTTACGTGATCGAAAACCGGAATCTCATTTAGTTTTATTTTGTGTTTCTCTTATTATAAATAAGGTTCAGCATCTTTTCATGTGTTGTTTAAATTTTACTTTCTATGATTTGTCTTTTCATATTCTTTGCCCATTTTTCTATTGGGTGGTTGACTTATACAAGTTTATTATGTTAACGGTGTTAGTTCTTGTCATCTTTTTGTTGCAAATACTCTTTCCTTATTTTTATTTATCATTTGAACTTGTTTATGTGAAATATTTTTAGGGGGTCAAAATTGATCTTAATTGCGTCTGGTTTTTGTTTGATTGCTGAGAGAGAGAGAGAGAGAAAGAGAGGGAGAATTTAGAATGTTTCTCATATTTTCTTTTTTGTACCCTCATCTGCCTTATTTTACATATAAAAAATTCTCTGCTTGTGATGTAGTTTGGTGTAAATAGTGACATATGAATCCAACTCTCACAATGTCTACAGTTTACTTTGAAAATTCTTTAGTATTTATATTGTGGTATTTATGTGTGTTACTTAGGTTGAGCTGTAATGTAGGTTAGCTAGTATTGTGTCAGAAAGCCTGTACTCCTGAGGAGCAACTACAGGCTCTTCTGTTATACCCATCCCCACCAAGCCATGCTTTTCTAATTAGCATACTGAATGTCAGAAATTGTTTTTCTATTCTTTTAAGTTTTTCTATTGAAAATTGTTACCTGTTCACTAACTTGATGAAAATTAGATACAGAAGCCCATTGGCAAAATTGAAGGTATTTAAGATTTATGGATGGGTCAAAAATTTTTGGAGATGTTCTAATCATGAGTGAACAGAGTTTGAAAATCCATTGAGGTCTGCTGGGGCTCAGAGCAGACTGCCCCAAAAGATGTCAAAGAGACGTACTGATTATTTTGCTTTAAAGTGACTTAGGAAACAACCAGTGCAAGAACACTTTGACCCAACTCTCTGTCTCCCTGGAAGCAGGAAATAAATCTCCCATATAAAAGGTACTCTCCCTGCACCAGAGAGAGAGACATCCAGAGGTAGGGAAATTGGGGCAGAAGAGGCTGTGTAAACAAACTGCTTAGATTCTTCACTAATTAGTACCCAAACCCAACTTTCTTTGTTTTGTCAGTTCTTCACAAATTTATTGTTTCTTTGCCTAAAAACTATTAAAGCTACCTGCTTTGGTAATTTCTTTACATCTTATTTCTATTAGACCTCTGTACATAGAAATTCAGTTTTTTTCTGTTAATCTGTCTTGTGTCAATTTAATTATTAGACCCACCAAAAGAACTCAAAAAGCATAGGGGGAACTTTTCCTGTCCCCCACATTTTCTACTTCATACTTTTGGGATAGAGCTTGAGTCTTGAATCTCTAAATAGTTTTGAATCCAGTCATTGTATGATGCTGAGTATCCTTTCTCAGGAATACCATCAGGTCTTCCTCATGTGAATCTTTTATCCAAGGTGGTGAGCCTCAGGAAAGATTAGAGCACCTCAATCATTTATTTAAAACGTGGGGTTTGTGTGTGGGTGTGTGTGTGTGTGTGTGTGTCTGTCTGTCTGTCTGGAAGCTTGCTTTCTTTTTTAAAAAACTTTTAATTTTATATTGGGGTATAGCCAATTAACAATGTTGTGATAGTTTCAGGTACACAGCAAAGTGACTTAGTCATACATATACATGCATCCATTCTCCCGCAGACTCCCCTCCCATCCAGGCTGCCACATAACATTGAGCAGGGTTCCCTGTGCTATACAGTATGTCCTTGCTGGTTATCCATTTTAAATATAGCAGGGTGTACCTGTCGATCCCAAACTCCCTATCTCTTCCCCCCCACCCTTACCATCTGGTGACCATAAGTCCATTCTCTATGTGTGTGAGTCTGTTTCTGTTCTGTAAATAAGTTCGTTTGTACCATTTATTTTTAGATTCCTTATTTTAGATAAGGGATATCATACAATATTTCTCTTTCTCTGTCTTACTTCACTCAGTATGACAAGCTCTAGGTCCATCCATGATGCTGCAAATGGCATTATTTCATTCTTTTCAATGGCTGAGTAATATTCCATTGTATATATGTACCACATCTTCTTTATCTGTTCCTCTGTCTATGGACATTTAGTTTGCTTCCATGTCTTGGCTATTGTAAACAGTGTTGCAATGAACACTGGGGTGCATGTATCCTTTCAGACCATGTTTTTCTCCAGATATATGCCCAGGAGTGGGATTGCAGGGTCATATGGTAGTTCTATTTTTAGTTTTTTAAGGAACCTCCATACTGCTCTCCATAGTGGCTGTACCAATTTACATTCCCACCAACAGTGTAGGAGGGTTCCCTTCTCTCTCCACACCCTCTCCAGCTTTTATTGTTTCTAGATTTTTTGATGATAGCTATTCTAACTGGTGTGAAGTGATACCTCATTGTAGTTTTGATTTGCATTTCTCTAATAATTAGTGATGTTGAGCATCTTTTCATGTGCTTCTTGGCCATCTGTATGTCTTCTTTGGAGAAATGTCTATTTAGGTCTTCTGCCCATTTTTTGATTGGGTTGTTTGTTTTGATGATATTAAGCCTCATGAGCTGTTTGTAAATTTTGGAGACTAATCCCTTGTCTGTCACATCATTTGCAAATATTTTCTCCCAGTCTGTGGGTTGTCTTTTCATTTTGTTTGTGGTTTCCTTTGCTGAAAAAGCTTTTGAGTTTAATTAGGTCCCATTTGTTTATTTTTGTTTTTGTTTACATTATTCTGGGAGATGGATTGAAAAAGATCTTGCTGCGATTTATGTCAAGAGAGTGTGCTGCCTATGTTTTCCTCTAGGAGTTTTATAGTGTCCAGTCTCACGTTTAGGTTTTTAATCCATTTTGAGCTTATTTTTGTGTATAGTGTTAAAGAATAATCTCATTTCATTTTTTTACATGTAGCTGTCCAGTTTTCCCAGCACCATTTGTTGAAGAGACTGTCTTTCCACCATTGTGTAGTCTTTCCTCCTTTGTGGTAGATTAATTGACCATAGGTGCATGGATTTATTTCTGGGCTTTCTATCCTGTTCCATTGATCTATATTTCTGTTTCTGTACAGTACCATACTGTCTTGAAGACTGTAGCTTTGTAGTATAGTCTGAAGTCAGGGAGCCTGATTCCTCCAGCTCCGGTTTTCTTTCTCAAGATTGCTTTTGCTATTTGGGGTCTTTTGTGTCTCCATAAAAATTTTAAGAATTTTTGTTCTAGTTCTGTGAAAAATGGCATTGGTAATTTGATAGGGATTGCACTGAATCTGTAGATTACCTTGGATAGTACAGTCATTTTGACAATGTTGATTCTTCCAATCCATGAACATGGTATATCTTTCCATTTGTTTGTGTCTTCTTTGATTTCTTTCACCAGTGTCTTATAGTTTTCTGAGTACAGGTCTTTTGTCTACTTAGGTAGGTTTATTCCCAGGTATTTTATTCTTTTTGATGCAATGGTTAATGGGATTGTCCTTGAATTTCTCTTTCCAATGTTTTGTTGTTAGTGTATAGAAATGCAACAGATTTCTGTGTATTAATTATGAAACCTGCAACTTTACCAAATTCATTGATGAGCTCTAGTAGTTTTCTGGTGGCATCTCTAGGATTTTCTATGTATAGAATCATGTCATATGTAAACAGTGACAGTTTAACTTCTTCTTTTCCAACTTGGATTCCTTTTATTTCCTTTTTTTTTCTCTGATTGCTGTAGCTAGGACTTCCAAAACTATGTTGAATAATAGTGGTGAGAGTGGACATCCTTGTCTTTTTCCTGATCTTAGAGGAAATGCTTTCAGTTTTTCACCATTGAGAATGATGTTTGCTGTGGGTTTGTCATATATGGCCTTTATTATGTTGAGGTAGGTTCCCTCTATGCCCACTTTCTGGAGAGGTTTTATCATAAATGTGTGCTGAATTTTGTCAAAAGCTTTTTCTGCATCTATTGAGATGATCATAGGGTTTTTATTCTTCAGTTTGTTGATGCGGTGTATCACACTGATTGATTTGTGGATATTGAAGAACCCTTGCATCCCTGGGTAAATCCCACTTGATCATGGTGTGTGATCCTTTTAATGTGTTGTTGGATTCTGTTTCCAGTATTTTGTTGAGGATTTTTGTGTCTGTGTTCATCAGTGATATTGGTCTGTAACAACGAAAACATAATGACCCAAATCCTATGGGATGCAGCAAAAGCAGTTCTAAGAGGGAAGTTTATAGCAATTCAATCCTACCTCAAGAAACAAGAAAAATATCAAATAAACAGCCTAACCTTACACCTAAAGCAGCTAGAGAAAGAAGAATAGACAAAACCCAAAGTTAGTAGAAGGAAAGAAATCATAAAAATCAAAGCAAAAATAAATGAAATAGAAACAAAGAAAACAATAGGAAAAATCAATGAAACTAAAAGCTGGTTCTTTGAGAAGATAAAATTGATAAACGTTTAGCCAGACTCATCAAGAAAAAAAGGGAGAGGATTCGTATCAATAAAATTAGAAATGAAAAAGGAGAATTTAGAACTGACACCACGGAAATACAAAGGATCATAAGGTACTACTACAAGCAACTGAATGCCAATATAATGGACAACCTGGAAGAAATGAACAAATGCTTAGAAAGGTACAGCCTCCCAAGACTGAAACAGGAAGAAATATAAAATATGAACAGACCAGGGCTTCCCTGGTGGCACAGTGGTTGAGAATCTGCCTGCCAATGCAGGGGACACGGGTTCGAGCCCTGGTCTGGGAGGATCCCACATGCCGTGGAGTAGCTGGGCCCGTGAGCCACAATTGCTGAGCCTGCGCGTCTGGAGTCTGTGCTCCGCAACAAGAGAGGCCGCGATAATGAGAGGCCCGTGCACCGCGATGAAGAGTGGCCCCCGCTTGCCACAACTAGAGAAAGCCCTTGCACAGAAACGAAGATCCAACACAGCCATAAATAAATAAATAAATAAATAATTTTAAAAAAAATGAACAGACCAATCACAAGTACTGAAATTGAAACTGTGATTAAGAAACTCCCAACAAAGAAAAGTCTAGGACCTGATGGCTTCACAGGTGAATTCTATCAAACATTTAGAGAAGTGCTAACACCTATACTTCTAAAACTGTTCCAAAAAATTTCAGAGGAAGGAAAACTCCCAAACTCATTCTATGAGGCCACCATCACCCTGATACCAAAACCAGACAAAGATACCACAAAAAAAGAAAATTACTGGCCAATATCACTGATGAACATAGATGCAAAAATCCTCAACAAAATCCTAGCAAACAGAATCCAACAATACACTGAAAGTATCATACACCATGATCAAGTGGGATTTATCCCAGGGATGCAAGCATTTTTCAATATCCGCAAATCAATCAGTGTGATACACCACATCAACAGACTGAAGAATAAAAACCATATGATCATCTCAATAGATAGATGCAGAAAAAGCTTTTGACAAAATTCAGCACACATTTATGATAAAAACTCTCCAGAGAGTGGGTATAGAGGGAGCATACCTCAACATAATAAAGGCCATATACGACAAACCTACAGCTAACATCACACTCAATGGTGAAAAGCTAAAAGCATTTCCTTTATGATCAGGAACACGACAAGGATGTCCACTCTCGCCAGTTTTATTCAACATAGTTTTGGAAGTCTTTGCTTTGTTTCTAACACAGGAATGTCTGACTACATCCATCTCCTCAATGGTTTTCAGTAGCTACTATTATATACCCAGACTGAGCTGTACATACCCCAATTACTTAGATCAGCTTGTAACAACCTAATTCATTACTGATGGTCATTCTTATCTCTTAAGTAACCCAAATTTCCTCACTGATTCAAAATACCACATTTATCATATACTACATTCCCATAGACATTTGGGTCTATTTCTAGATTCTTTGCTTAGTTTATTCAAGGTATGCTAGCATCAAACTTTTAATTACTGTACCCTCTTTTTCAGAATTGTTTTAGTTTATTTTTTTCATATAAACTAAGAAACTTGTCTCTTTCTACTGCCATCATAAACAATCCATTTTTATTTTATCTGTCTGTCTATCTGGCACTTATGTAGTTCTTAGAGGATACTCGGCACTGTTGTGAATGTGTTAAATTTATAAGCTAATTTAAGAAAACACCTTCTTATAATTTTTACTCTTCTTAACCAAGAAAAGGTATATGTTTCTATTTATCAAAGTTTCTCTTATATTTTTCAGTAGGCTTTATAGTTTTGTTCTTACAGATTTTATACGCTTTTAAAGTTTGTTAGTTATTGTAACTAGATTTTTTCTATTATATTTTATAATGGGCTGTTGTTTGTTTATGAAAAGGCTAGTGGTTTTCCAGTATTAGTTTTGCAGCCACCTAGATTAATAGATTCCCTTTTGTAGTTTTCAGAAATATAACTTTATCATCTACAAATAATATATTTTCTTTCTCCTTTCCATTGCTTATATTGATATATTTGTCTTTCTGGTATCTAATTGCATCAGCTAGCAGGTCCAGAACTATAGTAAATGTTTTGTCAGTCAGTGTTCTCACTGCATGATTTTAGGTTGTTTTAAGAGCACCTAGTCAAAAAGAAGACTCAGATGTTTGAAGTTTCTCTCACTACAGTCTGTATAACCCAGTTGCGTGGTTTAATTTGGTTTTGTTTCATATTTAGGGTTGTAACTCCAGGACCTAGTGTAGTCCCTGGGACATAATAGGTGCTTAGCAAATTTTTATTGTATACATAGAACAGTGAGTGAATGAATGAATGAATGAATGGTGTAGTTATCTGAAGAGAGTATTCATTGTTGTTTTCTCCTTAAAATTCATGGGTACTTTCCTCTTTAAGTATCTTTTTTTTTTTTTAATACGTATTGACTAAATGGCTTTTTAAAAATTTTGTTTATTTTATTTTGTCTGCGCTGGGTCTTCATTGTGGCACACAGCCTTCTCTAGTTGCGGCGCTCAGCCTTCTCTAGTTGTAGTGTCGGCTTCTGTAGTTGTGGCACGCAGGCTCTAGAGTGCAGTGGCTCAGTAGTTGCCGTGCACGGGCTTAGTTGCAGTATGTGGGATCTTAGTTCCCGACCAGGGATTGAACCCAGGCCCCCTGCATTGGGAGCATGGAGTCTTAACCACTGGACCACCAGGGAAGTCACTAAGCATATTTCTTTAAGGTTACACTTTTTACCCTCAAGTTCTTTTGTTTTTCATAATTTTTATGTTCTTCGTGTCTAGAATCCTAACTGCTTCCTATTTACCATGATTTTTTTTTTCTTTTTTCTGTATTGCCTTGTATTTGAGTAATTGAGCTTTTATTATTCCACTTTTTCCTCCTCTATAGATTTGAAAGTTATATGCTTTATTTTTATTCTTTTAATATTTACTCATACATTTGTAATATAAATCTAATTTTTAAAGTCTCAAATTAATCAAAAATTACATTCATTTCTTATCAATATAAAACTTAACATTAAATACAGAATTGTATTTTAGTAACACCTTGTTTTTAAATACCTTCCAAAATTACTCAGTAGCCTTTTTATCAGTATTTATTTAAAATTTCTCATAAGTACCAATTTCTTCACCTACCACTGATTTATTTTTTATTTTTTTATTTTTTATTTTTATTTATTATGGCTGTGTTGGGTCTTCGTTTCTGTGCAAGGGCTTTCTCTAGTTGTGGCAAGTGGGGGCCCCTCTTCATCGTGGTGCGCGGGCCTCTCACTGTCGCGGCCTCTCTTGTTGTGGAGCACAGGCTCCAGACGCGCAGGCTCAGTAATTGTGGCTCACGGGCCTAGTTGCTCCGCGGCATGTGGGATCTTCCCAGACCAGGGCTCAAACCCGTGTCCCCTGCATTGGCAGGCAGATTCTCAACCACTGCGCCACCAGGGAAGCCCCCTGATTTATTTTTATAAATAGTAGAATTCATCACATATAATTAGCACATACACATTGTAAAAATTCAAACAATGCATATGTGCATGAAAAATAAAGTTTAAAAATTCACATGAAATCCCATAACCTGGGGAGATTAACATTTAAAAGACCAATCTTTATTTATCTATTTATGCCCATGTACAACAGCCCATGCATGAAAGCGGAGCATATATGACTCTTTCTTTTTTAACACTGAACCTCTTTTTCAAAATGCAGTTTTGTGAATATGTGTGTGTCTCTGTGAAATTCTCTTGTCCTCTTTTTTCTTTACTCTATAGCACCCACCCACCCCAAGTAACCAGTGTTATCAGTATGATGATATCAGCACACCCTTGCAGGCACACAAATACACACACAGATAATTCATTTTATAAATGTGAAATAATAATGTATATATTTCTCTATGGATTTTCTCACTTAATAACACACAATACAAATTCCTCTGAATCAGCTGGTAGAAATCCAATAATATTCTTTTTAATTGCCATATTATTCTGTGGTGAATGAGGCACAACACATTTTGCCCTTCATCTATTAATTAAAATTCAAGTGGCTTCCAATTTTCTTGACACTTGGAGTGATATTACAATAAACATTTTGTACATAACTCCTACCTGCATGTCATTTGTTTTTTATGGAATTAAAGGAATTGTTAGGTCTAAGGATATATGTGTTTTAAATTTTAATTAAAGTATAACATATATAGTGAAAACATCATAGATATACAGATCACTGAATTTTCACAAGTTTAACACACCTGTGTGATGGTACTTATTTCAAAGAATAGAAGTTTACTAGCACCCCACAAACTCCCCTCGTAATTCCTTCCAGTCACAATTCCCACAAGGAAAACCATCTGCTTCATTTCTAACTGCACAGTTACATTACTGCTCCTTTTGTACTTTGTGTAAGTGTCTGTTTGTATTTTGTGCATATTTCTATTTGGTTGACTGCATTTGCTTATTGATTTGTAGGAGTTGTTTATATTCCTGGATATGAGTTGTTTTATATATATGCTGTCTCCACACTATAGCTTGCTTTTTTAGTCTCTTAATAGTATTTTATACACAGAAGTCATCAAGAAGTCATATATCTTAATATAGTTTAATATATCCATTTTTTTTCTTTTGCCCCACTTTAAGAAATATTTGCGTAGTTCACAATCTTAAAGATATTTCCTATGTTTTTCTCTAAAAGCTTTGTTTTGTTGCCTTTATTTGTAAATGTGCAATCCACCTGAAATTGATTCTTGTGTACAATGTGAGGTAGGGGTCAAGATATATCTTTTTTAAAAAATATGGATATCTTATTGACTAGTGTTATTTATTGAAAAGACAGTAATGCCATCTTTGCCAGAAATTATGTTTTTTCACTCTCTTTTATATTCCTCTAGTCAATTTGCTTATTTTTGTCCAGATACCACATTTTTAAAGTAATATACCTTTTAATACATATTGATATCTCTTTTTGTAATTTTTCCAGCTTCATTCTTCCCTAATTGCTTTGACTATTTCTAGCTCTTTGCATTTCTATATAGATTTTGAAGTCAGCTTGTCAATTTTTTGCAAAAAACAAAAACAGAAAAAGATAACCTGTTGAGTTTTTGACTGGGTCTGAACTGAATCTATAGATTGTTGAGGAGAATCGACATTTACATCTTTTCACTGTGTAGTTTTCTAATTCATATGCATGGCTTATCACTCCATTTTATGTATTTCTTAATTTCTTTCAGTAATGTTTTGTATTTTTATAGTTTTGTATTTTTGAGTATAGAATTTCACCCACTATATGCTAAATATATTTCTAAGTATTTGGTGAGTTTTGATAAGATTGTAAATGATGCTATTTCATTTTATATTTTTGTTGCTAATATATTGAAATATAATTAATTTTTGTACATTGATCTTGTATCCAGCAACCTTACTATATTCACTTATTCTGTTGTGGTGAGGATGAAATGAGGTAGTGCCTATAAACCACATAGCATTGTGCCTAGGAAGAGCAAATACTTAATAAATTTTATTGCATTATGAAGAGATTTTTTTAATTAGATTAGATCATTGTTATTAAGGTCCCCTCCCACTCTGAGGCTCTGTTATTCCATCATTTATGGATTAAGCTATACACCGAATATACATTACAAACCACAACTAAGGACATAGCTATATTTGGAGAGAGAATTGTGAGAATGGTAGATCATACTCTTACTATTTATTTCAAAGTATGAAGCTTGACAGAAAAAAACATTATGTATATATTTGAAAGTCAAACTGGGAAATAAAACATTTGTATGTTTTTATTTATAAAGAACACTTCCTAATTGATCCCAAATTATGTTATTTCATGTTATAATTTTTATAATATTCCTTCTATAACTAGTACTAATATTTGAAGAAGAATCTAGAGATTAATTAATATATAGAGATTGGTTGCAGGGTTGTAATTTAATCAAGAAATTCTAACACGGTGTCATAAACCAAAAGATAGTTCAGGGTGTCATTGTCAACTTAAATAAAGTTATGTCACAGGTAATCCATTATTTATTACAAGGCAAAGAAAAAGCATCACATTTTATAAATTCATTAATGTGATATTAATGAAAAAGTTTAATTGCAATTCTAATCTTTTTGGGGGGATTGCATTTGGTATAATGCAGAAATAATGAAGAATTAAAACATTAAATGATTAAATTTTTGAGGTATGCATGTCCATTAAGATGTAAAAGTATAATTACTGATACTTTTTGATTATTAGCTTTTATCTCTTAGCTTCAAGCCCAACCTTCTCTACTCTTTTGTATGATTCTTGGGTTAAAACTTTGCAAACCACATTTTTCTTTGCCATCTGGCTCCCTGTCAAATTGGGGGCACAAGAGGCAGAAGGAAAAACTAGAGGCAGGAAAGGGGACTTGCTTCTTCTGCTTTTGCTTCCTGTTCATGTCAGTGTCATGGCAGCAACAGTTTGTTTCCCATGCTCCCAGAACAGTTTCATTTGCCTCCTCAGAGATATTGGCACCAGCTTGCAACTGCCCCTTCAGTGGCCCTTCCTTAGACTTCTGAGTCCCAACTCTGCAGGTCTCTCTTCCGAAGCTCCTGGGATACCAACACCAGCTGGTCAGTTCTAATAACCTCATCCTTTCTCTTTGTTCCTCCAGGTCTAATGGTAGAAGCTGCTTTCTTGAATTCCTTTATCTGTTACTTCAGTGCTTCCTTTTACCTTTCAGTCGTCCAATAACTCTTTAGCCAATTCCTTAAATTAAATTTACCCTGTTAAAATGACTGTGTGGTTCTGTTTTCATAAATGGATCCTGACTGATACATTTATTATTTAATAAGTCAAGGAAAAGGTGTACAAATTTTAAAGGTTTATTAATGTAGATAGCAGTAAAATATCCAAAATAGAAAAAAATCTTGACTTGCAATCCTATTTTGGGGGCATTGGGAGAGAAATGTACATTTTAAATAATGTACAACATAATAAAAATTTAAAACATGAAATGACTAAATTTTTTTAGTATGAGTTTTCATTAAGACATAAAGGCATAATTACTAAAACTTTCTGTTAGATTTTCATCCTTTTGGCAAGCTGTACATTTTCTCTATTAAAAGTATTGGGACAATCCTCCTGATGGTTAGTACTGACTATGCCTTACCTTACAGAATCTGTGTGTGGTACTTCAGAGTGGGTTTGGCAAGGCCTGAGGCTGTTACTGACATGGCTGCCACTGGATGTTCCCCATTCAGTATCTCTCTGGTTATACTCTCCCAAGTTTGGTCCACTCTAAACTTGTGATATATAACCTGAGGGTCTGATTTTAATTGCTTTTTATCCTAGTAAATAATTTTTATTTTATGAGGCTCAGAAGCTCAAGACGGAAAGGAATTAGAAGTACACAAAATCCTTGACATTCTGGAAAGAGAATTTGCTTTAATAAATGCTTCTACATTCAAGTACAATTTGTTACAGCATTGTGCTAAAGAAAGAACTAGACTAGATGTTTCCACCTACCCATTAATCCAAATAGCATCTTCCTTTGTGAAATATCCATTTCTTTGTTGAACCATGTGATCTTTCCACAGTGATATTAATAGGACTCTTTCTCTTTTTATTGGAAACATCCTTTAGAAATTTGAACCATACTTAAATTTCAGCAGAAGTGTTATCAAAAGGTCTAAATATTTGTACATGAAACACTAATATTTTTCCTTCTAAATTTCAGTATTTTTGTATTGGAGTTTTTATTTAGTATGCATATATGTTATATATGTCAAGTTTAAGCCCAATGAAATTTAAGAGTAGTTAGCTAAGTTTAATATTGAAAATAATAATTATTTTGTGTTCAGAATTCCCAGGAATTCAGGCTTCTAGTAGATTACAGATTATTTATTTATTTGGTCAAGGTAAGCACATAGTGGAGGGATAATAAATTAAAGCAAATATCCTGCCCTCAAGGAGTTTATGAGCTCGTATGATAAATTAAGCCATGTATATAAATAGCCATAATACAAAGTAGAAAGATTATGACATATATATATATTTGCTTTAAAATAGTGCTATGGAAATTCAGACTCAAAAGAAAATTACCTCCAATAAAGGTGATGGGGAAATTAATTAAAGTAATTAAATTTAGAGATACTAAAACCTAAAAAATATGCTTTTGAAAAACCAATATAATGTCCTAACTCTATTTAAAATGGAAAATAGTTCATAAAAATATATATCTATTTCAATATGTAACTATTAATTAAGATTACAACAGCAGAAAACATAATGAAGCCAAATATTTGCCCTTTAACATAAGGAATAAATCTGGATTTATGAGAAGTTGATCTGACACTTTCAGTATGAGAACACAGGAAAATCATAGAGCAGAGATACAGAGGACATAAAAATAAAACCTAGCATTGGGATAAGTAATAACAGACAAGACTTATTTGAATACAATAAAAGTAAACTAACCTCAGTTAACATGGGGATAACATATCAGACAGTTACAGGCAATTACCTTCAGTCTTGGATTTTTGGAGGCCAGGGGTAGAGGGTGGACTGAAACAGAGGAAACACCAGGGACCACAGAGAGGTTGTGTGGTAGACTGGGGACAGGAAAACAGTAAGAGTAACAAGTAACTCCAAAGAAATAATTTTAATATGCAATTTACCTAGATTTATCCTGTACTATAATTAAAAATTACATAGGAGGTTATTAATATGAAAAAATGTAAAAACCTTTTATTAATGAATTGGTAAGATTCGCATGCGTCATATGTCTCTGCTAATTTAAAACTATTTAGCTATAAATCTGTTAGAATGAGAATCAATCTCCTCTGTTACATGTTTGCCTGTGAACTAAGAATAAGTATGTAGGTCAATGGTGGTGTATTGTATTGTCAACTTAAAACCAGAAACAGCATTGTTCTCCATAAAATAATTTCCTGAAATGATGGTCAACATTCTAGTTGCATTCTTGAAAAATATTAAAACCATGAGAAAATACCTTGTGATTATATTTTAAATTTTTATATGTGTTTATACATCAAATATTTTAAGCTCATTTGGTTATAAATTGGCCTTTCAGTTGCATAAGCATCTGGGGGGATACTGGAAAGTTATGTTCATGTGAGGCAGTTCTTCAACGTTCCCTGTATTGCAGAACCCCTAACAACTCTTTTTTTTTTTTTTTTTTTCACACACACACACTGTATTTTATTTTTACAAGAGATAAATAGACTGACACCAAGCATTGTACATGGATGACCACAACAAAAGCAACAATGATTGCAATTACCAAACATGAAACACACTCATACTATGTCATAATATTGACATTCAGTCCAGTAATCCTCCACTGCAACAGCTCCTTTACTTTGCAGTGAAAATTGATTTGTATATTCTTTGCCTCTGAGTCCTTGTGGGATTTTTTTTTTTTTAATTCAGACAGAAAGTCACAAAAATTATACTCATCCCCATCAGTTCACTCAGTCCCATGTAATTAATTTTTTTTTTCATCTTGATCTTTTGTTAGCACTTTTATGAGTTCATCAGTTTTTCATTAGAGTTCTGAAAATTCTTATTCATTCAGTTCAGCAGTACAGTCAGTTACCAGAAACCTGTACTTGTCAGAGTCTTTTCCATGAATTTCCTGAAGATGAAAGCTTCACTCTGTATGACAGTCTCTAGATCCATCCATGTCTCAACAAATGACTCAATTTCGTTCCTTTTTATGGCTGAGTAATATTCCATTGTATATATGTACCACAAATTCTTTATCCATTCATCTGCTGATGGGCATTTAGGTTGCTTCCATGACCTGGCTATTGTAAATAGTGCTGCAATGAACATTCGGGTGCATGTGTCTTTTTGAATTACGGTTTTCTCTGGGTATATGCCTAGTAGTGGGATTGCTGGGTCATATGGTAATTCTATTTTTAGTTTTTTAAGGAACCTCCATATTGTTCTCCATAGTGGCTGTATCAATTTACATTCCCACCAACAGTGCAAGAGGGTTCCCTTTTCTCCACACCCTCTCCAGCATTTGTTGTTTGTAGATTTTCTGATGATGCCCATTCTAACAGGAGTGAGGTGATACCTCATTGTAGTTTTGATTTGCATTTCTCTAATAATTAGTGATGTTGAGCATCTTTTCATGTGCTTCATGGCCGTCTGTATGTCTTCTTTGGAGAAATGTCTATTTAGGTCTTCTGCCCATTTTTGGATTGGGGTGTTTGTTTCTTTAATATTGAGCTGAATGAGCTATTTATATATTTTGGAGATTAATCCTTTGTCCGTTGATTCGTTTGCAAATATTTTCTCCCATTCTGAGGGTTGTCTTTTCGTCTTGTTTATGGTTTCCTTTGCTGTGCAAAAGCTTTGAAGTTTCATTAGGTCCCACTTGTTTATTTTTGTTTTTATTTCCATTACTCTAGGAGGTGGATCAAAAAAGATCTTGCTGTGATTTATGTCAAAGAGTGTTCTTCCTATGTTTTCCTCTAAGAGTTTTATAGTGTCCAGTCTTATATTTAGGTCTCTAATCCATTTTGAGTTTATTTTTGTGTATGGTGTTAGGGAGTATTCTAATTTCATTCTTTTACATGTAGCTGTCCAGTTTTCCCAGCACCACTTATTGAAGAGACTGTCTTTTCTCCATTGTATATCTTTGCCTCCTTTGTCATAGATTAGTTGACCATAGGTGCGTGGGTTAATCTCTGGGCTTTCTATCTTGTTCCATTGATCTATGTTTCTGTTTTTGTGCCAGTACCATATTGTCTTCATTACTGTAGCTTTGTAGTATAGTCTGAAGTCAGGGAGTCTGATTCCTCCAGCTCCATTTTTTTGCCTCAAGACTGCTTTGGCTATTCGGGGTCTTTTGTGTCTCCATACAAATTTTAAGATGATTTGTTCTAGCTCCGTAAAAAATGCCATTGGTAATTTGATAGGGATTGCATTGAATCTGTAGATTGCTTTGGGTAGTATACTCATTTTCACAATATTGATTCTTCCAATCCAAGAACATGGTATATCTCTCCATCTGTTGGTATCATCTTTAATTTCTTTTATCAGTGTCTTATAGTTTTCTGCATACAGGTCTTTTGTCTCCCTAGGTAGGTTTATTCCCAGGTATTTTATTCTTTTTGTTGCAATGGTAAATGGGAGTGTTTCCATAATTTCTCTTTCAGATTTTTCATCATTAGTGTATAGGAATGCAAGAGATTTCTGTGCATTAATTTTGTATCCTGCAAATTTACAATATTCATTAATTAGCTCTAGCAGTTTTCTGGTGGCAGTTTTAGGATTCTCTATGTATAGTATCATGTCATCCGCAAACAGTGACCAGGTTTACTTCTTCTTTTCCAATTTGTATTCCTTTTATTTCTTTTTCTTCTCTGATTGCCGTGGCTAGGACTTCCAGAACTATGTTGAATAATAGTGGTGAGAGTGGACATCCTTGTCTCGTTCCTGATCTTAGAGGAAATGCTTTCAGTTTTTCACCATTGAGAATGATGTTTGCTGTGGGTTTGTCATATATGGCCTTTATTATGTTGAGGTAGGTTCCCTCTATGCCCACTTTCTGGAGAGTTTTTATCAGAAATGGGTGTTGAATTTTGTCAAAAGCTTTTTCTGCATCTATTGAGATGATCATATGGTTTTTCTTCTTCAGTTTGTTAATATGGTGTATCACATTGATTGATTTGCGTATATTGAAGAATCCTGGCATCCCTGGGATAAATCCCACTTGATCGTGGTGTATGATCCTTTTAATGTGTTGTTGGATTCTGTTTGCTAGTATTTTGTTGAGGATTTTTGCATCTATATTCATCAGTGATATTGGTCTGTAATTTTCTTTTTTTGTAGTGTCTTTGTCTGGTTTTGGTATCAGGGTGATGGTGGCCTCATAGAATGAGTTTGGGAGTGTTCCTTCCTCTGCAATCTTTTGGAAGAGTTTGAGAAGGATGGGTGTTAGCTCTTCTCTAAATGTTTGATAGAATTCACCTGTGAAGCCATCTGGTCCTGGACTTTTGTTTGTTGGAAGATTTTTAATCACAGTTTCAATTTCATTACTTGTGATTGGTCTGTTCATATTTTCTGTTTCTTCCTGGTTTAGTCTTGGAAGGTTATACCTTTCTAAGAATTTGTCCATTTCTTCCAGGTTGTCCATTTTATTGGCATAAAGTTGCTTGTAGTAGTCTCTTAGGATGCTTTGTATTTCTGCGGTGTCTGTTGTAACTTCTCCTTTTTCATTTCTGATTTTATTGATTTGAGTCCTCTCCCTATTTCTCTTGATGAGTCTGGCTAATGGCTTATCAATTTTGTTTATCTTCTCAAAGAACCAACTTTTAGTTTTATTGATCTTTGCTATTGTTTTCTTTGTTTCTATTTCATTTATTTCTGCTCTGATCTTTATGATTTCTTTCCTTCTGCTAACTTTGGGTTTTGTTTGTTCTTCTTTCTCTAGTTTCTTTAGGTGTAAGGTTAGATTGTTTACTTGAGATTTTTCTTGTTTCTTTAGGTAGGCTTGTATAGCTATAAACTTCCCTCTTAGAACCGCTTTTGCTGCATCCCATAGGTTTTGGGTCGTCGTGTTTTCATTGTCATTTGTCTCTAGGTATTTTTTTATTTCCTCTTTGATTTCTTCAGTGATCTCTTGGTTGTTTAGTAACGTATTGTTTAGCCTCCATGTGTTTGTCCTTTTTACGTTTTTTTCCGTGTAATTCATTTCTAATCTCATCGCATTGTGCTCAGAGAAGATGCTTGATATGATTTCAATTTTCTTAAATTTACTGAGGCTTGATTTGTGACCCAAGATGTGATCTATCCTGGAGAATGTTCCGTGTGCACTTGAGAAGAACGTGTAATCTGCTGTTTTTGGATGGAATGTCCTATATATATCAATTAAATCTATCTGGTCTATTGTGTCATTTAAAGCTTCTGTTTCCTTATTTATTTTCATTTTGGATGATCTGTCCATTGGTGTAAGTGAGGTGTTAAAGTCCCCCACTATTATTGTGTCACTGTCGATTTCCTCTTTTATAGCTGTTAGCAGTTGCCTTATGTATTGAGGTGCTCCTATGTTGGGTGCATATATATTTATAATTGTTATATCTTCTTCTTGGATTGATCCCTGAATCATTATGTAGTGTCCTTCCTTGTCTCTTGTAACATTCTTTATTTTAAAGTCTATTTTATCTGATATGAGTATAGCTACTCCAGCTTTCTTTTGATTTCCATTTGCATGGAATATCTTTTTTCATCCCCTCACTTTCAGTCTGTATGTGTCCCTAGGTCTAAAGTGCGTCTCTTGTAGACAGCATATATATGGGTCTTGTTTTTGTATCCATTCAGCCAGTCTATGTCTTTTGGTTGGGGCATTTAATCCATTCACGTTTAAAGTAATTATCGATATGTATGTTCCTATGACCATTTTCTTAATTGTTTTGGGTTTGTTTTTGTAGGTCCTTTTCTTCTCTTGTGTTTCCCACTTAGAGAAGTTCCTTTAGCATTTGTTGTAGAGCTGGTTTGGTGGTGCTGAATTCTCTTAGCTTTTGCTTGTCTGTAAAGCTTTTGATTTCTCCATCAAATCTAAATGAGATCCTTGCCGGGTAGGGTAATCTTGGTTGTAGGTTCTTCCCTTTCATCACTTTAAGTATATCATGCCACTCACTTCTGGCTTGCAGAGTTTCTGCTGAGAAATCAGCTGTTAACCTTATGGGAGTTCCCTTGTATGTTATTTGTCGTTTTTCCCTTGCTGCTTTCAATAATTTTTCTTTGTGTTTAATTTTTGCCACTTTGATTACTATGTGTCTCGGCGCGTTTCTCCTTGGGTTTATCCTGTATGGAACTCTCTGAGCTTCCTGGACTTGGGTGGCTATTTCGTTTCCCATGTTAGGGAAGTTTTCGACTATAATCTCTTCAAATATTTTCTCTGGTCCTTTCTCTCTCTCTTCTCCTTCTGGGACCCCTATAATGCGAATGTTGTTGCGTTTAATGTTGTCCCAGAGGTCTCTTAGGCTGTCTTCATTTCTTTTCATTCTTTTTTCTTTAGTCTGTTCCGCAGCAGTGAATTCCACCATTCTGTCTTCCAGGTCACTTATCCGTTCTTCTGCCTCAGTTTTTCTGCTATTGATTCCTTCTAGTGTACTTTTCATTTCAGTTATTGTATTGGTCATCTCTGTTTGTTTGTTCTTTAATTCTTCTAGGTCTTTGTTAATCATTTCTTGCATCTTCTCAATCTTTGCCTCCATTCTTATTCCGAGGTCCTGGATCATCTTCACTATCATTATTCTGAATTCTTTTTCTGGAAGGTTGCCTATCTCCACTTCATTTAGTTGTTTTTCTGGGGTTTTTTCTTGTTCCTTCATCTGGTACATAGCCCTCTGCGTTTTCATCTTGTCTATCTTTCTGTAACTGTGGTTTTTGGTCCACAGGCTGCAGGATTGTAGTTTTTCTTGCTTCTGCTGTCTGCCCTCTGGTGGTTGAGGCTATCTAAGAGGCTCGATGGGAGGCTCTGGTGGTGGGTAGAGCTCCAACTCTTGCCCTATCCACTAAATTCAATTAGGACTCCTCAATCACAGCAGTGACTCAAAATGGCCCCTCAGATCTACAGAATTCTCCCTAGGATATGGTACAACCTTCAGTGAAAGTCACTGTCAGAGATGTTAATTATCAGCTTGCCAGGATCAGACTCAAAGAATGAAAACTTTCAACAATGCTCTGAAAGACAGCTAAATGATTTTTAATGATCAGCATTCACTGAGCTGTAAGAAGTAAGGCAATCAGGAGGGAATAAATTCAAAATCTCAGATGCAGAGATGAAATTATAGTCTCAGGTAACATGACACTTATTTTAAAAATTTCGTATCTAATTGTTGTACACATAGGTTTTTGTGAGTAATTTGTGTATATATTTTATAAGCATCTTTCTAAGCTGACATTTTACCAAGGCACTGTTTCAACTGGATTATATAATTCACAGTTCTCTTTACTGTAATATTCAAGGTCTCAGTATGCTCCAGTAACTATTACATATTCAAATCACAAATGAGTACTCTTCAGAACTATAACAGTAACTGTATCAGAATAAGTTCAGGAAAAAACTGAAAGTGGTTAAATTTGGAGGAGGAAGGGAGCAGTGGGTGAACTAAGTGATGAAGTCACAATCTTGGGAGCCCCTCAGAACTTCTGTCAAGCAGATGCTTACAACAGCAAATGTCACATATCAACACTCGTCCTGGAACAGTGGTTATTTTAAAGAACCTGTGGACAACTGTTCTCACACACTCAGGTATAAATGAGAAATAATGACTAATTAGATAAGTATTTGTTTCCCAGACATTTATTTCATTAAAAATATTTAATAACATGATATCAATGATCTAAAAAAGAAATCACATTTTCTTTTTTTTAAATGTTTTATTTAGTAAAGTCGTATATATTTATCATAAGTTATTTTGATGGTATACTCATTAAATCTTCACTTTTAAACCAGGGGAAACTTTAGAAACAGAAAAATGTCCCAGAATGTAATTTACCTAATCGTGAACTCCTAGAAGGCAGACACCATTCTTGTTTAACCTACTGTGTGTGTGTAGCATCTACTAGAAAGGAAATTGGGTTAAGGACAGCCTGTATTCATTTCTATCATAGCAGTTATTTCCCTATGCTATAATTGCTGTCTGCTTGTCTGTTCCATTCCTTCATTCCCAATAACTCTACTGGAAAATAAGCTTCTTTTCTATTAGATTGGCCTAACTCTTAAAGTGATATATTAAAATCTCCCTGTATAATTTTCAGTTTTATAGTTATAACAGTTATTACCATGTGTTTCTAGTCGCTGTTTTTTTGGTGCATACAAGTAGCCTATTACATTGTGTTCAAAAAGTGTGCCTTTTCTTATTATATAATGGCCCCTTTGGCTGAGTAATGTTTGTATTTTTAAATTGTGACTTATTTTATATATGTATGTATACATATATGTATTCACTCTTATTCTTTCTATTTATATTTGCCTAGTAATTATTTCTCTATCATTTTATTTATTTATTTATTTATTTATTTATTTATTTATTTTTGGCCGTGTTGGGTCTTCGTTTCTGTGCGAGGGCTTTCTCTAGTTGCGGCAAGTGGGGGCCGCTCTTCATCGCGGTGCGCGGGCCTCTCACTGTCGCGGCCTCTGTTGTTGTGGAGCACAGGCTCCAGACGCGCAGGCTCAGCAGCTGTGGCTCACGGGCCCAGCCGCTCCGCGGCATGTGGGCTCTTCCCAGACCAGGGCTCGAACCTGTGTCCCCTTCATTGGCAGGCGGATTCTCAACCACTGCACCACCAGGGAAGCCCTCTCTGTCATTTTATTATCATTTTAAAATGTATTGCTTTAGGTATATTTCTTACAGATAATATAGTTGGGTTTTGGTTTTGGTTTTTCTTTTTTTATTGAGTTATACTGACATTTAACAGTATATTAGTTTCAGGTGTACAACATAATGATTTGATATTTGTAAATATTGCAAAATGATCACCACAATAAGTCTAGTTAACATCCATTAGCACACGTAGTTACAAATTCTTTTTTTGTGTGTGATGTGAACTTTTAAGATCTACTCTCTTAGCACTTTCAAATATACAGTACAGTATTGTTAACTATGGTCACCATGCTGTACATTACAGCCTCAGGACTTATTTATGTTATAACTGGAAGTTTGTACCTTTTAACCCCCTTCACCCTTTTCACCCATCCTCTACCCACTGCTTTTAGCAACTAGCAATCTGTTCTCTGTATCTATGAGTTCCATTTCGGGGTTTATTTATTTGGTTAGTTGGTTGTTGTTTAGATTCCACATATAAATGAGATCATATGGTGTTTGTCTTTCTCTGACTTATTTTACTTAACATAATGCCCTCAAGGTTGGGGTTTTGTTTTTTAAACAAAATTAGAACAATTTGGCTCTCTCATATGTGAAGTAAGAATTTATATACTTCCTACAGTATTAATATTTACTTTTTATTTTATTATTTCCTTCTTTACTTTCCCTGTTTCTCCTGGTATGATCAAACTACACTTTATTCTCTTTTTTTCTCTTGTTAATTTGAAAGTTCAACTTTATGTTTCCATTGCACTAGGGGTTACCTTCCCATTGCAAACGGAAATTCTCACTTGTGATATAAAAGCAAAATATTAAGTGTTCCCTTTGTGGACAGTGGTAGTTACCTACCCACCTATAACATTCTCTCCTTCTGTACTAATCAAAATGCAGATTTCTTTGGGGGAGAGGGAGTGTTGCAAACTTGATTTCCCCTGCTTTCTTTAGACTAGGAGTGGCCAGGGGACTACTTCCTGGCTAATCATACATAAGCAGAAATCTATTGGCTGGGGCTTTAGGGAGAACAATAGTATATATACTCAGCCGGCATGTATTTTTGCCCTTTGCCCTTCCTATTCTTCATACCTAAAATGTAGATATCATGCCTGAAGGTGGAACCAGCCACCTTGTGATCATTATGACAACAGCCACAAGAATAGGGGCCGTGGGAATGCAGGAGTTCAGGCCCTTGTTGGCGGTGGGAAATTTTGCTGCACTGCCTGCTCCCAACTTCTGTTATATGAGAAATACGAGGCCCTGTTTAGTCAGATTTCATTTTGTGTAGCTGAATGCATTCTGAATGGAGACAGTCCCCCCAACCAAGGCACATCTGATTCCTCCCTGCTCCCCCAACGTTAGATGGATTAGTGTTCTAATTCCCTACTCTCCCCAAGCCATGACTGGAATTCTATTACTTCTCTTCCTTTCTCCTCATTCTCAACACAAAAGTTTTGGTGAAATTATTTTGTATTTTAATTCTAAACTGTCCTTTTGTATTATTTTAGAGCGTGTCATTTTATTTCAAAGCCCTAAATTATTTTGAGTCACTTTCCCATATATTGCAAAAATCATTTTTCATCACCATTTTTTTCTCCTTCACCTTTGCTTATGTTAAGATTTCTGTTCTGATTCACTCATTTGGCTAAAGTTCTTTATTATGTATTCTCAGATGAGATGTGTGCTGATACTGTCTGTGAATTCTTGCTTATTGGTTCACAGTTCTTTTCTCTCACTAGCCCGTGGATGTTACTTAAATGCTATCTAGATTCCACAATAACAGGCAAGAAATCAGATGTCAGTCTGTTCTTTTTTCCTTTGTAACCAATTCTTTCTGTCTAGAAGCTTATGATGTTTTGTTTTTATTCTTTGGGATTCAAGCATTTTATCATAATACACGTAGGTGTTATTTTTTTTTAACATCTTTATTGGAGTATAATTGCTTTACAATGTTGTGTTAGTTTCTGCTGTATAACAAAGTGAACCTATATGTGTACAGCTATATGTATACAGATATCCCCTTATCCCCTCCCTCTTGGGTCTCCCTCCCACCCTCCCTATCCCACCCCTCTAGGTGGTCACAAAGCACCGAGATGATCTCCCTGTGCTATGCAGCTGCTTCCCACTAGCTAGCTATTTTACATTTGGTAGTGTATATATGTCCATGCCACTCTCTCACTTCGTCCCAGCTTACCCTTCCCCCTCCCCATGTCCTCAAGTCCATTCTCTACATCTGCGTCTTTATTCCTGTCCTGCCCCTGGGTTCGTCAGAACCATTTTTTAAAATAGATGTTATCTTGTATAAGTCAATCTTGCTCAAATTCAGTGAGCACTTTTAACCTGCAGAACCAAATCTCTCTTAAAGCCAGGGAATTTTTCTCTAGTACTTAATTATCGCTTCTCTTCCCTTGTTTCTTTCTGTCCTGGATCACCTGTCATTTGCTTATTTAAACTTTCATGTGTTCTCCAAATCACTTCTTTCTTCCCTCAGGATTTATATCTCTTTTAATTTTTGCTCCATTTTTGAAGCACTTCTATA
The DNA here is from genome assembly GCF_028021215.1 of Eschrichtius robustus. NCBI lineage: Eukaryota > Metazoa > Chordata > Mammalia > Artiodactyla > Eschrichtiidae > Eschrichtius > Eschrichtius robustus. The sequence goes on from NC_090825.1 coordinate 90,878,630, forward strand.
CTTTGATTTTCCATGACAGTAATCCAATTCTCAGCACTGCTCATTCTGTTCTTCATTTCATATTATGCATTGCATTTTTCAAAAGATTAAAAACCATACCTCTTATTTCCAGAAAGTATATCCTTAAGTGCTCTTATTATTTTGTTGTTAATGGTGTTAAATGTGTGGCCTGTCCCCATCAGAAGTTCTGATCCCAGGAGCTACCTTTTACTGGGAAGCACAAACTCTGCTTGTTCTTCCTCCATCTGATGATGGGTCCCTTTGGACCCTGACTTTTATTGCCTTCAGGGCTCAAATTGACTTGTTGGGTTCAAACAGCAGTAGAATCAAGAAAATGGTGGGAGACATGGCATTATGTACTCTTGTGAGTTGATGATAGACCAGCATGGCTTCTTCCTAAGGAAGCCTCTTTCCTTTCCATTCTCAGCTACAGAATTAGTGTCAGGCTAAAGAGATAGAAAGGCAACATTTTTTGACCATATAGTTTCAGGTCCTGTTCTAAGCATTTTATAACAATTAAGGATTCCTATTATAACAACCTTTTGATCTATACACTGTTATCTCCATTTTATAAAAGAAGAGTTAAGAAACTTGCCCAAGCTTTTACTACTAGGAAGCAATGGAGTCAGGACTCAAATCCAGGCGTTCTTTGTCCACAGCAAGAGAATATGCTATTCTGCCCACATGAGCATTACTCATGTTTGTATCCCTAATAGCTCTTCCAGGGCCAAGTTGACCGGTAGTTCCTACAGAAGGACCAAGGCTCTCCAAAGGCCAAAATCTCGCCAGTAATCCCAGGGCTCAGTTTCTTGCCTGAGGCCTCTCCACTGCCAGTCTTCAGACTCCGTTGGCCAAATGAGGACACATCCTGTAGCCCCTTCAGAACCCAGGTAGGGCAGAAGGCTTTGCACCTGACAGCCATTGTCAAGCCCAGGGGAAGGTGTAGTTGGAAGCTGGAGCAGAGTTTGGATAGGCTGGAGGCAGGGACGTTGCATTCATATACCATCCTCTGAATGTAACCTGCTTGAGAGTGGCACCTGTTTTCATTGACTATTGCATTCTCAATATCTAGTACATTATAGGGATCATGATAGTAGCCCAATAAATATTTACTGAATGAAATTGTAATAGGACTTAACCATCTGAAAGACATCACCCTAAAGTAATGTGTAAACTTAGGACTCTATCCTCAAACTCTAACCCTCAAATCAGTCCTCATCTTAATTTTTGGAAAGCCATCTCTGGGGTAGCTATCTTCTTAGAATAAGAAAGAAGTATTCTCTCTTCATCCTTTTGGTTATGAGTTTGCAACAATAAAAAAAAAGATAAGACTTTAATTTCTTACAAAGCAAATGAATGAATAAACACCTTGTGTGTGGAACAGCTCTAGAAAACTCTGTGTGTGTGTGTGTATGTGTGTGTGTGTGTTTGTGTGGTGGTGGTGGTGGTGATTAGGAAAAAAAAAGGAGGAAGATCAAGCTCATGAAAAGTTAATATGGCAACCAAGCTCATCAGAGAAGAAGGAGGAAATATTGCTTAGCAACTAGAAGTTTCAAGAAGGAAAATTCTAAGTTCCAGTGGGAGAAAGTGTGGAAGGTAAGTAAATGTGTATCTAAAGTGAAGGCTTTTGAGGTGATTGTTTTGGTGAATAATTTGCTACTTCTTTTCCTTTGTATCCACTGAAAATTTAGCCCTGTCTCAAAGCATGACTAATAAATGGCCAAAATGAATGGAGTGGCCAAAATGGGGCAAATTTGTCCATTACAAACAGAAGTGGCCAGGGACCAAAAAGGAAATTCTTTACTACTTCATTCCTCTAATAGTTTTGTCTTTTTAATTACCCCACTAATACATGAATATATTCTCATTATAAAAGATTTTTTAAATTTAGCATTGTTAAGAGCAAACCCTGAAATGACCCCTGTGGTATGCTACTCCTACTTTCATTTCTGAGTTGGTACCACTGTCATGTGTCTGATATGCATTCTTCCAACCATTACCATGTATTTATATATATATATTTGCTTCCTAATTTTTAACACAAAGTGGTCATATCCTAGTACTTGAACTTGTAAAAAATAATATGGTTGGAAAAATTTTCATGTTATACACACACACACACACACACATATATATATAACTCATTCCTTTTACATGCCATATATAAAATTCCACTGACAACTTCTCTATTGATGGACATTTCAGTGTTTCCAGTTTTACACTGATATATACAGTAAAGTTATGAATAGCCTTGAATATATCACTGTGCACTTGAGAAAGTATTTCTTGAAAATGTATTGCTAAAAGCAGAATTGCTAGCCCAAAGGAATTTAAGATTCAAAATATATACTTCCTAGTTGCCTTCCCAAAAGACTTCTATCTACTGCATACAAATGTACCAGGTTCCCTATACCTTTCCCAAATTTGACAGTTTATGCCATCTGATAAGTGAAAACACACACACACACACACACACAGTTACCAGTGAGAATGACTATCCTCTATGTTTACTGGCCATTTTGTTTCTCTTTGTGAGAATTGCCATCTGGCATCCTTTACTCATTTTAGTATTGTTTGCCTTTTCCTAAATTACTTATAGCAGTCTTTATACATTCTGGTTATTAATACCTTGTCTGCTAAATGTGTTGCAGTAATTTATCTCTGCCACTTGTTTATGTTTCTCTCCCCTTACACAGAAGCTTTAAATTTTTTAGGAGAAATCTGTCACATATACTTGATGGTTTCTGGGTTGGGGGTCTCACTTGAGAAAACCTTTGGTACCCCAAGGCTTTAAAAGTATTCTGTATTTTCCTCTAACACATTTATATTCTTGCTTAACATTTGGTGCTTTAAGCCACATGGAATTTGTTTTAGTAAATAATATGAGGCATAGATAGTATCTTGCTTCACTTTTTTTATACGAGAGCTACTTTCCTACAATTTAATAAACACACAATCTTTTCCCACTGATTAAAAGGGCAGGCAAATAATAAAGTCTTACATATATGTGAGTCTGCTTATGTACCCAATTCAACTTTATTTCCCTATTCCTAAACTCTCTAGGCTTAATTAGTATAGGCCTCATAGTATGTATTCATACATATTTAGAAGTCCTGTCTCATTGATAGTCTTTTTCAGATGTATTTGTCTCTTCTGTGGCATCTTCAGAGAAAATAGATAGATAGTAAATCAGATATTTGCTGTCTTGGTTTTGTCTGAAACCCAAGGGCCAAAAGCAAAATATAAGGTGACAAGGACTCCTACATTTCAAAATGAAGGGTATTTTCTAGGTATCTTATATTTAATAAGATCTATTTTCCTCGCTGGATAGTGCTCATAAGAGGAAATGTGCTAACTTTATCTCTGCGTTTCTCATATTGATGCCTCCTATTTCTTTCTCTCCATGTGTTCATTACACTGAGGATTGCTATAGAAGATATCCTTTTCTTGTGTCTGTAGTCATGCTTCTCATATTTTGCCATGAACTATGATATTTTCTGTAGATTTCATATAAGCACCCCTTATTAGATTGAGGATATTTCTTCTTTAGTTTATGCTTGCTAATTTTTTAAGTCATTAAAGAACATTGAAAATAATCAAATAGATTTTTTCCTTAGTTTGCTAATAATGATATATACACTTATTTTCTAATATTTAACCAGGAATAATATTTAAGCAAAGAAACCCTCGCTTAGACACTTCTTTATACGTGGACATTTCAAGATTTTTTCCTCTCCTTATCCTACCAAAGAACAGAGAAGAACTTGACCATTTAACCAGTGTGAGTAAGGTAATAGAGTTATAACTGGTTAGGGTCACTGCTGATCACAGCTGCACTAGGAGAGATTAGATACAGATCTATCTGCCTCACATGAAGTGGGGAAAAAAAGGGGTTAGTATTAGTTCAGGTACATGAAAAAAAGAAACAGTTTCTCATCAACAAAAGCCTGAAACCAGTGTGAAAATATCTGAATATTGTGTAATATTGTATTGGCTATAGAATCAGTGGTCAATGGAAAATACTGTATTTCCTAAATTTCTTAATGTACTGAAATTTCTGCCTCTTTATTTATTGTGTGTTTGTGTGTGTGTGTGTGTGTGTGTGTGTGTACCCAGAGAAGCAAATTTTCTATGATTTTTGCAAATATCAACACAGAAATAATTTTTACTTGATTATGGTATCCTTTAATTTCTCCTGGGTTTAGAATGTTAATATAGTTGACCCTTGAATAACATGGGTTTGAACTGCACAGGTCCACTTATACATGGATTATTTAAATAGTATATATTACAGTACTATATGATCTGAGGTTCGTTGAATCCAAGGATTCGGAACCTTGGATTCAGAGGAACTTCCTACGTGTATATGTGGGAGGGCGGACTATAAGCTATGCATGGATTTTCAGCTGTGTAAAGAGTTGACACCCCTAACCCCCAGCATTGTTCAAGGGGCAGCTGCATTTACTTTAAGATTGTAATATTCATGCTCATGAGAAGAAATTGGGTTATATTTCTCTCTTTGTATACGTTTTGTCCTTTGTCGATAGTAGAGTTTTGCTATTCTCATAGAATGATTTACCAAACTTTTTAAAAAATCTGTACTCTGGGACAGTTTATATATAATGTGGAAAATAATCTGCTATTTGAAGTTTGGTAGAATCCTTCTATGAAATCTCCTGGACCTAAGATCTTTTAAAGAGTAGATTTTGGGGCTTCCCTGGTGGCGCAGTGGTTGAGAATCTGCCTGCCAATGCAGAGGATACGGGTTCGAGCCCTGGTCTGGGAAGATCCCACATGCCACGGAGCAACTAGGCACATGAGCCATAACTACTGAGCCTGCGCGTCTGGAGCCTGTACTCCGCAACAAGAGAGGCCGCGATAGTGAGAGGCCCACGCACCGCGATGAAGAGTGGCCCCCAGTTGCCGCAACTAGAGAAAGCCCTCGCACAGAAACAAAGACCCAACACAGCCATAAATAAATAAATAAATAAAAATTTTTTTAAAAAAGTAGACTTTAATTTCCTTGGTCATTTCTTTGCTAATAAAACTTCTACTTCTACACTTCTTGAATTAATTATAATAACATACACTTTTCTATGAAGTGATACACTTCACCTAGTTTTCTAAATTTTTGGCATAAGGATAACTATAATACTTTCTTATAATTCTTACCTTGTTTAATGTAATTTTATATTCCCTTTCCATCTGTAATATTCTTTACCTGTGTCTTTCCTAATTTTTTTCCTTATAATTACCAGAAGTTCAATTTAATGGGATTTTCCAAGAACAAAGTTTTGCTTTTACTGATTGTGCTTAATGTTCATTTTATTTAATCAGTTTCTGCTTTTAATAATTCTTTTCTTTAACTTGCTTTTGTTCTATTTTGTCAATCTTTTCTGGTTCCTTAAGTTTATGTGTGTGGCAGGATGAGTAATCAGATATTTGCTGTCTCGGTTTTGTCTGAAACCCAAAGGCCAAAATAATAGGTGACAAGGACCCCCTACATTTCAAAATGACAGTCTAGTTCATCTATGTACAACTGACAAAAGAGGTAGCTGAAAAGCAGTTTTGTGACCCTTGGTCCCACACCCAACTTGAGGACATAAAAGGATTGAGGTAGGAGAGCCAGGGAAGAGCAGATATTTTGAGGAACTGTTGTTGCTTGGTGGCATTTTCCATCCATACTTCCCCTCCTCAGTGTGTGGGGTGAGTGGGTGGAGGGATGTTCCCCCTGACCTCAAGACAAGTTAGATGGATTCAAAGAGTCTTTCTTGTAGGATTTCGTATCCCTGCCGTCTTTCTTTGCCCTTACTGTTTGAGGGAGCAAAGAGACAGTTTGTGAGAAAATGAAAGGCAGAAAGTATGTGGCTGGAGCTGTCTGCCTGAGGAAGGGCAAAGAGAGGTGCCTTCTCCACTGCCAGCTGAGCAGAGGCATGTGTTTCCCTAGACCAGACATGAATCATAAAAAGGAGAGCCATCTGGCTTTGAACAGACCAAAAAGAGGTAACCCTTAGATACTGAACCTGAGGGGAAAATCTTAAGTGGCCAGGCCAGAGACAGAGCTCTGCCCACATCTAGGGAGCTACAATTCGATGTTTCTAGTGAAGAAGTCTCTAGAAAGTCCACAAAAATACCCTCGTGAAGTCAGCAATGAAGATTCAGCAAACCCAGAGAGCATATCACCACATCAGAACCCCCATTACCCTATCAAGTTAGACTTTTCTTACTCCTTACCTCCTTATCCCATCTCTGACTCTGCCCAATCCAACTCTGGAGGGTCCTAATGTCATAGCTGAAAGTGTGGGAGTGGGTGAGGAGGAGCTGACAAAGCAAGGACAGGAGTCTCCACGCAATGCCCTCCCCGGTCCCCGCTGAGTCCCAGCCTGAAATGAACCTGAGTTGGGAAAGGGAGAAGTGAAACATAAATAAAATCCCAATGTAGACTATTTCACTAAAATGGGCATTTTAGTTATCTAAATAAGACCAAAACCGTTACTAAAGGTGACTGGAGGATTTTTTTATTACCCTTTAAGAGTGATCAGAAAAGCTATGACCGTTTCTCAATATTTTATCCAAGGAGAGGGGAAGAAAGAGACTATAGAATGGATTTTAAAAGATAGTGAAATGAATTTGAAAATGAATTTGCATTATGTTTGCATCCTATCAATTTCTGCTAGTTCAGCGTACCAGTTAGCTAGTCTTAACTCACTTATTTTCAAACTTTGTTTACTAATACATACATTTAAAATTATGAATATTTCTCAGTACTATGTTGACTATATTCCACATATTATTGTAATTAGTGCTTTCACTTTCATTCATTATAAAGGATATAAATTATAACTTATAATTTGAATTTTAGTTTTATCTGAAGGGCATTTAAAAATTTTCCAAATGCATGATTTCTTTTGCTACTTTTTGTTGTTAGTTTCTAATTCTACTGCAATTTGGTAAGAAAATTTGTCCTGTGTGATTTCTTTTTTTTTTTTTTTTAAACTTTGGGTTTATTTTATTTATTTATTTATGGCTGTGTTGGGTCTTCGTTTCTGTGCGAGGGCTTTCTCTAGTTGCGGCAAGTGGGGGCCACTCTTCATCGTGGTGCGCGGGCCTCTCATTATCGCGGCCTCTCTTGTTGCAGAGCACAGGCTCCAGACGCGCAGGCTCAGTAATTGTGGCTCACGGGCCTAGTTGCTCCGCGGCATGTGGGATCTTCCCAGACCAGGGCTCGAACCCGTGTCCCCTGCATTGGCAGGCAGATTCTCAACCACTGCACCACCAGGGAAGCCCGTGATTTCTTTTTTGAATAATGAAGATTTTTCTATGTGGGCAGAGATTTTTATTTGAGGGCTTCAATCCAGCATCAAGGGAGCAGTTCCCATGCCTTATAAAATCTCCCTTTCGTAATTTTATTTTCTGACTCCCTTGATTCAGGAACCTCAGGATCCAAATTCATGCCAGTACATGTTGGCTAGGTCCTGTATCTCCTTCAGAGTTTAATCCCTTTCCTTGCATAGCATGCCCCACTTCCCTGGTGTGTTACATTGTGTTGTGACTTGACCCTAGTTATTGGCCTGTAGACTAAGAAGGATGGTGGGAGGAAAGATTCTGAGTGGGATGGGTACTGTCTTGCAAGACTGAAGCCTCAGTATCATCTCCAAGCAATGGAGGTGTTACAGCCTTTAATAGGAGAGGTGCACCATTTCTACAGGCCCAGATGGTTCAGGGAAATCTGGGGTTTCAAGTTTCTCCAGTGCATCAACCAAGATAGTTCCATCCCAAGACTTGGGGGTCCCATTCCTTCTACCAAAGGCGCTACCTTGGTATAGCAGGCTTTCCAGGATTGAGAATTCACTTTTTTTAATGCAACTAGATATCTTTATAATCAAGTCTTGATTCACAGCTCTTTCCGCTGTCCTGCTGCAGAGGCGAGAGTCTCTTCAAAAGCTACCAAGGAGACCCACCAGCTTTTTCACTTTGCCTTAAACTGGTGATTAATCATCCTTGGCCTTTTATTTTCTTTTTTCCAGTGGCTGGTTGCACTCAACAAAATCCATCTGATTTCATTGTTGTTATAATTATGATTTCCCCCAAACCTTTCAAAGATTTGAGACATTGCACCCATCAATGTTTTTCCTCCTACTGTGATCCAACCTCAGTTCATCAGTAGTGAAATTTTAGCAACTATACTCTGTGGTAGCTAGTTTCCTAATATGGTCCCAGTTTTACTGTATCCTACATGTAAATGTCATACATCCCCTTTTCTTTCCCCATGGATCTGGCCAAAATGAAACAATTTGTAATCATAATATGGTGCCATGGTATGGCAGGAGCTACCATACTCTATTCACTACCAATAATGGAGTCTTTATTGTTAGCCAGCTGGTGAGTGATTTGGCTCCAAAATTCCATCCTTAAAGTCTGCTTCCTTGGACCACTTGTCACCAACTGTCTGAAATCAAGTCCCCTTAGAAACATTTGTTGAGATAGAGAAGACAAAAGGTGTGTACGCACAAAGTTTATTGGGGAGCAATCAGGAACAATGCCTGCAAGGGAGTAAGGGAAGGATTGGGCAGAAGGAGAGGTTGAACTGTGGTACATTTCTCCCAGAGGTTTCAGCCAATCCCACAGGGACTCTGGAGATGGGATGGGCCTTTAGAGTTGTCCTGAATTGAGGCAAGAAGTCTAAGATGAGTAATTGGATGCAAGCTGCCCCCGGGGAGCAGGGAGGGGGCTAACTTGAGTGAGGCATCCTTGACAGTACACTACAACATCCACTATAGTGCCATTTAAAATATTTTGTAATACTGTTTTGTTTTTTTTTACCCCTCTGCCTTTTGTCTATCAGACTTTCTTTGTCCTATTTCCTCTCCCCACCTTGTTGTTTGAAAGCTATAAACACTTTTTATTCTTCTCACTGTTATCCTTACATTTTTGAATGTATACTTAACCTTATAACGTTCTATCAATGTCTATATTTAATCAGAATATCTCTAATTTGCCTGGAAGGGATGAGATTAGTAATCTACTTTTATGTGTTTTCTGATCCTAGCCTCTCTCCTCTGCTGCCTCTGTAGAATAATATATTATACTAATCCACATTATTATATTGTGCACTAATAATTTTTAAAACTTTAGTTTTTTCTTCAGTTAGCACTCATATTCTATATCACTCACTTTCTTGCACATATTAAAGGTTTTACTGCAGTTAATACTATGGTGATTATATCTGAGAGAATTGAAAGGGTGATACATTTTCCTAGTCCCTTAATATTTGAAAATGTTATTTTGATTTATTTGAAATGGTAGTTGCTTGGGCATAACATATAGGTTCAAAATCAGTTTTTCCCTTGAACTTTGAAGTGGTTGCTTCATTGTCTTCTAGCATCCAGTGTTACTGATGAGAAGTGTGATGAAATTCTGACTGTTGTTTCTTTGTAGGTAACCGGGTTCTTCTTTCCAGAAACTTCAGTGTTCTTAAATGGCACCAAGATATATCTTGATGTGGGTCATTTACCTTTACTTTTTTCTTCCAGAATTCCAAATAAATGAAATCATACAATACATACTCTTGGAGGTCTGACTTCTTTTATTCAGCTTAGTGTTTTTGAGGCTCATCCATGTTTCTGTGTATTTTAGTAGTTTATTCTTTTTATTGCTGAGTAGTAAAGTTTAATTTGTTTTTCTTTTCTAGTTGTTTGTTGCCATTATATAGAAATACAATTTTTGAATTGAATTTGGCACATTGCCTTTGTATTCAGTGACTATAAACTCATTACTTCTAAGAATTCATTTATAGATTATCTTGGATTTTCAACATAAGCAATTTTATCATCTGTAAATAATGACAGATTCTTTTCAATACTTACTCCTTTTAGGTTTTTTTTTTTTTTTAATCTTGCCTTATTACATTGGTTAAGACCTCCTGTACAATACTGAGTAAAAGTAGGAGTGGTGGTAGAGAGCATGCTTTCACCATTTCTGATCTCAGAAGGAAATTTCTCAGCATTTCACCATTATGATTTTTTGCTGCAGATTCTATCTTAGTTTTTTAAAATATCTTTTTGGTTTTTATAATTAACAGACTTGACTTTTATCATTTTTTTCTGCATCTAATGAGATGGCCACATGATTTTTATTCCTCTATCTCTTTCTCTTTTGAGGCCAGGATAAGCTGGTTTATATTATAGGGAAAAAATTTTAAGACCAGTATTACTCATGAGCTAATTTTTTTTTAATTAAGCAGTACATAAAAATTATAGTATATCATGACACAGTTAGGTTTATTCTAAAATAAACCATATATTTCACCCATATTAGCAGATAGAAGAAGAAAAATCTCCAAAATATACAAATAGCTCATGCAGCTTAATAACAAAAAAATGAACAACCTAATCAAAAAATGGGTGGAAGATCTAAATAGACATTTCTCCAAAGAAGACATGCAGATGGCCAAAAAGCACATGAAAAGATGCTCAGCATCACTAATTATTAGAGAAATGCAAATCAAAACTGCAAATCAAAACTCACACTGGTCAGAATAGACATCATCAAAAAAATCTACAAACAGTGAATGCTGGAGAGGGTGTGGAGAAAAGGGAGCTCTTCTACACAGTTGGTGGGAATGTAAATTGGTACAGCCACTATGGAGAACAGTATGGAGGTTCCTTAAAAAACTAAAAATAGAGCTACCGTATGGTCCCACAATCCCACTCCTGGGCATATACCCAGAGAAAACCATAATTCGAAAAGATACATGCACCCATATGTTCAGTTCAGCACTATTTACAATAGCCAGGACATGGAAGCAACCTAAATGTCCATCGACAGAGGAATGGATAAAGAAGATGTGGTACATATACTTCTCAGGCATAAAAAAAACAAAATAATGCCATTTGCAGCAACATGGATGGACTTAGAGATTGTCATACTGAGAAGGACAAATATCATATGATATTGCTTATATGTGGGATCTAAAAAATGGTACAAATGAATTTATCTACAAAACAGAAATAGAGTCACAAATGTAGAAAACAATCTTATGGTTACCAGGGGGAAAGGCAGGGAGGGATAAATTGGGAGATTAGGATTGACATATACACACTACTATATATAAAATAGGTAACTAATTAGGACCTACTGTGTAGCACAGGGAACTCTACTCAATACTCTAATGACCTATATGGGAAAAGAATCTAAAAAAGAGTGGATATATGTATATGTATAACTGATTCACTTTGCTGTACAGCAGAAAATAACACAACATTGTAAATCAACTATACTCCAATAAAAATTTTTTAAAAAATCTTTAGTCTTAGGTAGGCCCTGTGTCCCTGGATCTTGGGGATGTGACCTATTTAGAGCTCTTTCTTTTCCACCATTTGTAGTTCTGTTTTCGGGACATATTCCTGCCTTTCTCTTTAGCGTAGAGGGATTTTTCCTGTTTCCTTTCCCCATCTGCTGTGGGCTTATGCCAGTGACACTGTTTGTTGTAGGCACAGTAGCTACTGTTCTCCTTCTCCAGGTTTGCACTATCAAGCATGCTTTTTCAGGACTTTCAACCATCTTTTGTTGTGTGCCCAGTAGAGTTTGTGGAGAAAAACCTGCAAGAAGGTGCGAACTCTTCCTCTATATGTGGCTCCCAGGCTCACATTCTTTTGTTAACCCACATTCAATATCCCCCAATTTGTTAGTCTTCATATCAAATTCTTATTGGTATGTGGCTGTGTTTGCTGCAGGTAAGCAACTGCCATCTTTCCTTGTGAACACTCGTCTCTCCTTAGATTTTAGACTACTTGGTTGTCCTGTGACCCCAGTTCTCTGAAGCGTTCAAGGAAATCTTGACTTTGCATTTTGGCTTATAATTGTTGTATTATAAGGGTTAAAGCAATGTTTTTTGTAGTGCTCTACATCCTGAGCAGAAATCAGAAATCTTTTTTTAGTTTTTTAAATTGATTTCTAAGAATTCTTCATATATTCTAGTTACATATTCTTTGTCAGATATTTCTATTGAAAATATTTACTCCCAGTTTGTGGCTTGTGTTTCTACTTTCTTAACTGTGTCTCTTGCTGTACTTAAGTTTTAAAATTTGATAAATTCCAATTTTTAATTTTTTTATGTTTAGAGCTCACTTTGTCCTAAGACATTTTTATCTACTGTAAGTTCCTGAAGATATGATTTAGTCTTTAATTTTAAAAGTATTACTGTAGTTTTAGCTTATATGCATAGGTTTATGATCCATCTTAAATTAATTTTTGTTTGTGGTACAAGGAAAATTTTGAGGTTCATTTTTACCTATATATCCAATTGTTCTAGTACTATTTATTGAAAAGACTTTTGTTTGCCCATTAAATTGCTATGTTACTTTTTTCAAAGATTAATTGACCACGTGTATCATTTTACTTCTAAACTCTATTCTTTTCCATTGACCTATTCTTTCTTTCCTTACACCAATGCCACACTGTCTTTATTTCTGTAGCTTTATTGTAAATTTTGAAATCAGATATAATGAGACCTCCAACTTTGTTCTTTTTTAGGATTGTTTTTATATTCCAGGTATTTTATATTTCTTTACACGTTTTAGAATAAACTTTTCCATTTCTCCAGACAAAGCCTACTAGCATTAGTCCACATCTCAATTAGGGGAAAATCGATTTGTTAACAATATTGAAATTTCAATCAATGAACATGGTATATCTTTCCATTTATTTCTCTTAGCAATATATGATGGTTTTCACTGTAAAAGATTTGAATACCTTCTGTTGAATCGATTCCTAATATTTTATGCTTGTTTTATTATATTGTAAATCAGTGGTCCCCAACCTTTTTGTCACCAGGGACCAGTTTCATGGAAGACAATTTTTCCACGGACAGGGGTGGGGGGGGGGGGATGGTTCAGGTGGTAATGCGAGTGGTGGGGAGTGGCAGATGAAGCTTTGCTCACTCGTTCACCTCTCACCTCCTGCTGTGCGTCCTGGTTCCTCACAGGCCACGGACCAATAGCAGTCTGCGGCCCGTGGGTTGAGGACCTCTGTTGTGAATGAAATATTTTTATTGCATTTCCAGTTGTTTCCTGCAGCATGTAGAAATATAGTTGATTATTTTATTTTGACCTTGTACCCTGTGACTTTGCCAAATTCACTTATTAATATTAGGAACCTAAGTCAAATCCTAGGATTTTCTATGTAAAAATCGAGTCATTTATAAATGGGAACAGTTTAATGTCTTCCTTTTCAATATTTATGGACTTTTAATTTTACCTAAAAGAATTGCTGGTGCTACTGTTACAGTTTTTATTTGGCTTTATTGAGATACAATTTGCATACAATAAAATCCATTATTTTTAAAAGTATAATTGAAGAGTTTTGACAAATGCATGAAATCATGTAACAACCATCAAACTCAAGATGCAGAACTTTCTGTGACCACCCAAATCCCCCCAAACCCATATTCAGTCAATCCTCTACCCTTCCTTAGCCCCTGAGAACCACCAGTCTGCATTCTGTCACTTCATTTTGCCTTTTCTTGAATATTATTTAGAAGGAATTATATGTAGTATTTTGTATTTTACCTCTACATATATTATAAACCACAAAATTCAGTGTTATAATTTTTGCCTTAAACCATGAGTTGTCTTCTAAATAAGAGAAGAATATGAAATACAGCCTTTTTTATTTACCCATATATCCCATTTTTGCTGTCTTTTTTTTTTTTTTTTTTGGTATGTCTGAGTGTCCATCTTGTTTATTTCCCTTCAGCCTAAAAATATTCCTTTGGTATGGAATTCTGGATCTACTGGTTTTTTTTTTTCTTTCTTTCAGTAGTTAAATATCTTCAAAGTTAAAAAACTTTAGAGATATAATTCCATTGATTTTTGTCCTACAGTATTTTTGATGAGGCATCATCTGTCATTTGTATTACTTTCCTTTATATATAATATATTCCCCCTCCCCCCTCTTTCTCTCTCTCAGAAGGGGATGCTTTCAGAACTTTTTAAGAAATCTATTGTTGGGAGCATTTGACTTAGATGGACCTATGTGTGATTTTATTTCTATTTATTCTGTTTGGGTTTCCGTGATTCTTGAATCTGTAAGTTGATGTCATTTACCTAATTTGAGAACATTTCAACTATTATTTTTTCAAATAAATTTTCTGCCCTAATCTTTCACCTTTCCTCCTGGAAATTCAGTTACATGTAAGATATATTGATATTGTCCAAAAATTCACTGAGAATTGCTCATTTTTTAAAAAATATTTTTTCTTTTTGTTCTCTAGATTGGATAATTTCTGTTTTTATTAGTTCTCTATTGATTCATAACAAATTACTCCAAAATCCAGTGACTTATAGCAGCAATAATCATTTAGCTCTCACAGTTTCTATGAATTCAGAATTCAGAATTCTGAATCATCTGAAATTCTGAATTGTTGGGTGGTTTCAGCTGAGGTCTCTCATGAAGTTACAGTCCAATGTTGGCTGGGGATGCAGTCATTTGAAGGCTTGATTGGGGTTGGGGAATCTACTTCAGTTGTGGCTTACTCTCATGCAAGCTGGTTCTTCTCCCCATCAGCATCTCCACGGAGCTGCCTGAGTATCCTCATGTCATGGCTTCCATCAGAATAAGCAATCCAAGAGATCAGGGCAAAATCTGCAATGCTTTTATGACCTTGGAAATCACACACCTTCATTTCCACCATATTCTATTTGTCACATAAGTCAACCCTAATTTAATGTGATAGGTAACCTCAGAAGAGCATGAATACTAAGAAGTGAAAATCAGTGGGGATGATCTTGGAGGTTGGATACCATATTCTATTTTCAAGTTCACCCACCCTTTCTCCTGCAATCTGCACACTTCTGTAAACCCTTTGAGTGATTTTCTCCCCCAAATTTCAGGTAGTTTGCTTATTCAGTTCTTAAATTTCTAATTGTTTCTTTTGAATCATTTTCATACCTCTGATAGGAATACCCATCTGTACACTAATTATGACTGTCTTTTCCTTTAATTATTTGAACATATTTATAATAGCAGTTTAAAATAATTTGTCCATGAATATCGACCTAAGAATCACCTTGGGGTTATTGGTTTCTATTGACTGATTTTTCTTTTGACTATGGTTTACATTTTCCTACCACTTCATGTATCTAGTCTTTGTGTGTGTGTGTTTGTGCATGCGTGTGTGTAGACTGGATTGTCAGTGACTCCTTGGAGAGATTCTGGATTCCATTATCTTTTTCCTGAAGAGATTTTTTTTCTTCTAACCCACAGTTAAATTTGATGGGACTCATACTTCAAACCATATCTCCCCTGTGGTGAAGAACAGCTAAAATTTCTTCTCAGTGTTTTCAACCTTCCAGTTATTGCTTTGTCCTTTTTGCTGGGTTCCTCAGAATTTCCCACACATATATGTAGCTCAGAGATTAGCCTATTATTTGAGCACATTTTACATGTAGATTTTTGGATTCTTCCACTGTGGTCCCTTCTTTCTGGAATTTCCTCCTCAATTTTTATCCTCTCTGCCAGGCTTGAATTCTGTTTTCTGACACCTCAAGCTACTAAGAGTTGTGCTGCCTGCAGAGTCCTCAGAGGAAAAGCTGAATAAATGTGCATCTTATTCAGAAGAGTTCCTTTCTTTCATGGGTTGCATCATTTCCAGTTTTCTGATTTTGTTGGTTCTTTCTGCACATTTAAATAACTGTTTTTATACTTCGTTCAGAGATTATAATTGTCATATTCAGGAAGGTTAGTCATACCAGCTACTTTGTCATACCAGAATGGAAACTTGTCCATTTATATTTGAGTGAGACATAAAATAGCTCGTTAGTAGCTTTGGGTTCCTGATCCTGTTTAATGATGGGCTTCACTGTATGGTGTTAACAAAAGCCAAGTTCCTTTGTTGGCGGGGGCAGTATCCTAATTGTCAGTATCCACAGATCCCCCTCCCCTTGGGTTGTTTAGTTTTCTCATTGAGGAATCCTCCAATTTCTGCATGGCTGAGATTGTGATAGATACAAGCCTATTTTTCAGCATCCTGGGAGTCTGTTGGACCTGGAAGTCTCACTGTTTATTATGTAGAGTTTCATGAATCCCTCTGTGTTTAATACATTTGTAGCTATACCTTGTGATCTAAGACATACTTCATTTTTTGTTCAAAATTTCCAAAGATTAAATGTGCTCTCTTTTCGAAGAGCTTAGGAAGTGTGTTTTTTGGCTGTGAATGATAGAAGAAGAAATGTAGGGGCCTAAGAGCTTCTTATAAAAAAACACTGAACCAATGTCTTATCCTCACTCCACTTTTAGAAAGATCTGGTACTCTAATTCCTGAGCATTTCTGGAATTCTGTGGTAAGAATTATATTTCTTCATATTGGCTTCTCCCATTGCAAATCTGGGTTTCATGTCTACCCAGTCTTCTGAGTGAGTGACCATTTGTTCATTTGTTCCAAGATTTTAAGTTTTAGTTGATATTATTTCTTTCTTTCTTTTTGTGGATATATGCATTTGTTTCTTTTCTGTCGTTTTAGGTGATATTTCATAATGAGTGACAATAAATTGCATAGATTCTATTCCTGTTCCATCTGTTTTAAAATACATTTTTTCATCTTCAGTTTTTAAATAAACTACATTCATGAAACCAAATACCCTCTTTTTAAGCTGCAGCTAATAACACTTTTACAAAAGTCCGTTGTGAAAAGCATAGGTGTCAAATAACTAAACCAATGTTGAATGTAAATATCAATTCTACTATCACCTCTGTGTCATGAAATTGTGTTTCTCTAGCTATTGTTCCCTAAAATAGCAGGAGAAAAAAAGGCTTACCATCTCTTTCAGTGTAATATGCTTGCTTTCAACTCATGAGTTGAAAAGAATTGTGAATAAAAGAATTGCTCACAACAGACAAGTATCTACATGCAGTGCTGCCACTTCAGGACTTACCTCAAAAAGGTGTAAATAAAAGTGGCCTAGCCACTACTTTATGCCCATCCCACCACCAGTCAGTGCCAAGGGAAACTGATTTAGTAAGAACTAGAATTTACTTTCAAGAGCTTCATCAGCTTGCTTTGCTTGTGTACTTGGTTTTCTAACGTGAAGATTAGTGAGTTCATTCTCTGAAAAGTAACAAGTCGTGAGCATTTTGTCTTTCACCATATAATTCAGTATTAATTGAATTTGTATGACTCTACATGTACTTGCTATTTTTAGGCCATTTGTAAACTGATCATATGCTAATCTTCATAAAATTACCTGTGAAGAGTAGTTTCTATATAGTTTATTTTTCATTTCCTATCAACTAAGGGTCAATTCCTATCATTAATTGGTTAGATTTGGGGGGTTTTGTTTTTGCTTTTTTTGGTTTTGCTTTGTTTTGGGTAGTTCACCAATATAGCACAAAAGCTCTTAAGGGTAAAAAATTAATCAGTAATAGAGGAAACTATTGGACCGTGTTTACTGGTGTAATCAGGAATGGGGATACACTGAGAAGAGTTTAATGCATGTTGCAGGAAAGTCAGAAAAGAAAAAAAAAAAAAAGACTAAAAGTAATACCTGTGAAGTAAGATTAAATAAAGGGCTTAAAGTTATTTAGCCAGAAATGAGATATGATGTAATGTCTTTATATATACAAAGATTTATTACAGAATATAATGACTAATTGTTGTTCATTTCTGCTGAAATCCAAAAAAAGTTCAAGGGTAGAAATATAAATGATATAGATTTAACCAATACTTAGAAGGATAGCCTAAAGGTTGATGGGCAGACATTAGAATGCTCGTGATGGGACACATTTCTTGGGAAGAGGAAAGAGCTTTAAATGTAGCAATCTTCTCTGTCATGAATGATGACAAGTCCTGCGTTAAGGCAGAGGGCTGGACTAGTTGGCTTCCATAGGGCCCTTCCAAACCTGTAATTCTCTGTGTCACTTCTGTTGCTAGCCTCCAGAAGCTGGGAGTCAACTAGACATAGCAAATACCTGCCCTTTCAGGAGCTCCAGAAGTGCCACAGGAGGCAGTGCCAACAGCAGCACGACAGCACCTATTACAACTGAAGACTTCATTCAAAGGTGAGTCAGGTCACCGTGGACCCAGGCACTTCGCTTTCCTCCAGCTTTCACTGGCTCTGGGCATAGGAGCCCTGGAGGATCGCGACCAGAGGACACCCTTCCCAGCTGTCAATATAACCTTTGACAGAGGGAGGAACAAGGGATGGCAGGTTAGCTGGTGCTGGGTGGGAGGGGCTCGCCACCTAGACGCGCTCAAGGAGAGATGAGTTGCGCCAACAGCCAGGTCCCTTTCTCACCATCCTGCTGGCCACCCGGACCCATGTGCTCCCAGAGCGCGCTGGGCGCTCAACACCCGGAGCGATTGTCCCTGTGCGCTCGGTCTCTTCCAGGCACCCGATTCCAGCGGGAGGTAGCGTGGGATGATGCTTTGGCCCTTGTGCCTTCCCCAGTCTCCAGCATCCGGAGGCGCCCTAGCCGGCTCCACCGCAGCCACTGCCAGAGAGGAAGAAAGGAAAAAAAGGGAGGGGGGTTGGAAAGGCTCGGTGGAGGGAGGTGGGGAGGGAAGGACCGAAGGGGGAGGGAACCGCTCTCCTTTGCAGTGCCTCCGCCTCCTCTCTCTCGCCAGCGGCGACTGGGGTTCTCCCTCCACACCGTCTCCCAGTTCCTCGCCCCCTTCTCCGCCCACCCTCCTGCCAGAGCGTGCAGAAAGGGAACCGCAGCCCGAGCGCGGCTGAGGGCGCCGGGGGAGGCGGCCGTGGGTGTGTGCGTGTGTTTGAAGGACGCCACCTCTCGCTCCTGCGTTCGCAGGCGGTGACTGGCGGCGGGGCTTCTCGCTCCGGCAACGGTGGCGACCGCGGCGGCGGCTTCCGGAGTCCCGCCGCTAAGATGCTCAAAGTCACGGTGCCCTCGTGCTCCGCCTCGTCCTGCTCTTCGGTCACCGCCAGTGTGGCCCCGGGGGCCGGGAGCCTCGTCCCGGATTACTGGATCGACGGCTCCAACAGGGATGCTTTGAACGATTTCTTCGAGGTGGAGTCGGAGCTGGGACGGTAAGGCGGAGGGGGGCGGGGTGGCGAGCTGGGGCGTTGCGGGGCGCCCTGGACCTGGTGGAGCCGGGCGCCCTGTGCGCGGGCTCGGGCTTCTGGGGAAGCCCGCGGCGCGCAGCGGGCGCTCTCCCTCTCGCAGCGACAGCTCCCGAGGATGCGAGAGCCGGCCTCCCTGCCCTTCGGTTTCTACCCGCTCTGGGAGAGAGCTCAGCACCATGCAAGTGCAAGTCGGGTCTCCCCGGGAGCGCCCAGGCCGGTGCAGCTGCTAGCAGCAGCCCGACTCTCTCCCACTCTCCCTCCTCCTCACCGGCTGCCACTTCCCTTGCGTGACAGCTCCCACCGCACGTGGGCCCTGCTTTCCCAACTGGTGTCTTTGCTCACGATTATATCTTGCCAGAGGGTCCTGTTTGTCTAGTTATTTTTTGGGGTTGGGGGGGCGGAGGGAGCCTCTCCAAATCATGACAGAATTATTAAATTAGATTCTTTCTCTTTCCCTTTATCAAGCTCTTCAAAGCAAGTGGCACTAGAAATTAAACTTAAACACTAGCTTCCCTGAAGAGTCTGCTCAGGAGTGAAGGGGAAATGAATCATTTAAGAGAGTTGAAGGCAGAATAATGAACTAGTGTGGCTTTAAAGAAAAAGCAGCACATGGGGTGGTAATTAGTGAGAAGAGTTCTGCGGCTCTTCTTTCATGTGCTGGAGTGATTTGTTTAAATTATGTATGCAGAAAACCACCTCCCTGGGGTTGTAGAAATGTTCCTCATCCCTTCTCTGAAGATCCAAACAGGTAGTGGTTTTGCCATGTGAATGATGCCATATGTTCTCATATTTTTATCCATTGAAAAATATTTTTCCCTTCCTTCCTTTCTCCTTTTCTCCTTTCTGCTATCCATAGGTAAGGGACTTCTTTTCAACACTCATTTTAGAACCAGGCCCTTTATTATAGGAAATCTAAAGATGTAATTTCAGCGTTTAACAAGTTGAAGCTTCTGTACTTACTATTTCTTTGCAATTTTATTTTCCATTCTTTTTTTGCTGGAAACAGTTTAGCTAACAGCCATTTTCTTTTTTATGTCATTGGAGACTACAGTGTGGGATTCTGGATGTTGGTACCTAGTGGGACTGTGTAAGGTCCACTTTTCCCCTCCGAATTGCCACTACTATTAATGGCTCACTGAGTGCAGAAGGTGTGGAAGAAAAGCAAAACTTCTGAATGAAAATTTAGGAGTTGCCACTGTTTTAAAATGTTTCAGAATATTTGAGCATTGAATAATGCATACATAAACATCCTGTTCTGATCAAGTTTTTCAATGTTCATCTGAAGATCTGCTGTAGTGTGCATCCCCTAGTAGGTTGAAAATGAAATATCTCCTTCTGTAAGGTTTGAAGCCTACATAATTGTATGATGAGCTGCAGTGGAACAGTGTAAACTTCTGATTAAAGTGATAATCTACTTAAAATTGGTGAGTTTTAGAAACTGCCACCTAGTAGAGGAAGTGCCTGATGGGCACTGTATGCCAGGGACTGTCTCAACACCAAATCTAACTGCTTTCTGAGTAACGTTTACCTTAGATGCTCCTAATTGGCTATGACTTACCATCAGCACACGTTATCTTTGTGATTAAGCTTTGCCCTCAGGAAGCTCAAGAAATTTCCTTTAATGTAAGGAATGGGAAAATGGGTAGAAAAATAAATAAACTACAAATTGTGTATATGTACAAGATGGTAGACTTCATAGGGAAAACCTAAGGAATTTGGAGTTTATTATACTTTTTAAAATAGCTTGTTATATTTTGTACTAAATTTTGGAGCGTGAATATAAATCAATTATATATTGCTAAGACTCTCACTCTGCTAGCTAATCATTTGATTACCATGAAAATCACAGAATTAAAATATTTTGAGAAGAGATTTAAAATTGTTACTTCTGTCCTCTTTTTCAGTATTCATGTATATTAGGTAAGTTCTCTGTAGATGGCAGAATTGGTGAGGTGCATACTTACTCCATTTGGTTGAGACTTTGAGAAATTTTATCACTTCATGGTCAAAGTTTTTTTTTTCAACAAAATAAACCTAAAACATAAAGCAACTCTGTTACAAATATAATTAGTAAGAATCTATAAAGCCAGAGAATGCAACAGAATTATAATTGTAGATATTGACTGAGTGACAAGTTTTCTTCCTCACAAGTGATAAAGTTGAGGCTCAGTCGATTGGTTTCAAATCTTTACTCTCTTTACTCCCAGTCTTGGGCCAAGTCTGCCTGCCAGTGGTGACTCTAAAGCCAAAACATTTAATTCATTAGTAACACAGTTGTTATTAAGAGTAAGAGAACAATGCCCCTAGTGTTGTGTGGCGCCATTGTGGTTAGTTCCAGGATATAGACAGTTCCCTCCAGATCAAGTATAGATTAAGTTATAGAGTAATCTATTACAATTACATGTTGTAAGGTAGTGACTCCTGAATTCAGGAAAATTGGACAAATGACCATTAGGGCAACATAGCTTGAGGATGTATTTGGGGATTTCAGGGAACAAAATTCCCAAAGCTGTAACCACTTGAATCCCCTGGATGGTACTGACAGCACCAATCCACATATAGCCATTCAGACCAGGGTAGATGTGATAGCTTTCTTTTTTCAGGATGAGGGTGAGGTAGGAGCTGAAGCCGGGGCTGAAGCAGGGGCCGAAGGGTGTTGAAAGGAATTATCTAAGAGTTTCAGGCAAACTAATTTATTTTCCCAAAAAACCACATTTGAAAATACTGCTGTGTTTATAAAATTTGTTTAAAAGTTTACAAAAATCAAGTTTACAGCAAATTCAATTCTACTCAAAAAAATGAATTGGCCGTGATCCTGTTCAGGACTCCATATCGTAAAGAGTGGTTGGTCCTTTGCCCAGTGATTTGAGAAATTGGTGTTTTAAAGGTTTTTCCAAGGGAGAAGGGAGCCTCCCTCTGGTCCAGATTCTGCCGGGTGGTATGGCAAACAGAGGGACAGGATTTGGCCTGGGCTGCTCTGTGGTGATGATTTGGCCCTGTGCATCCAAACCCATGTTCTGTCTTCAGTTATTTCTCACCTTTTGTTTCTGTCTGTTGTATGAGATTGAAAGAATGTTTGTAACAAAATCAGATGTATTCCCACACACACACACACAAGTTCAGGGAAGCAAATGAAAGATAATTAGGACAAGAGAATAAGAGTGTGAAAGTCACAGAATTAAAGTATTTTGAGAAATACTTACGTTTGCTCTCTTTTTCAGCGTAGAAATTGAGTTTTTGGAATCTTTTTTTTTTAAATTTCCATTACATTTCACTTTTGTTTCTTTAGGCTAATGACTTTCAGTACCTGCCCACCACCCAACTTGATTCATAATTTTAAAAAAAACTTATATAGCAACCCAATTTAAGCATAATTATATAGGATCCCTTGCTATGTGTGTTCTTGCTCAGGAAACAAATTTTGATAGTGAGTCATATGTGTATATAAAATGGAAAAAAAACTTCATAAAACAATGTTTATTCTTATTACCAGCAATGTACTCTAATATTTCCTATTCTGTGCTGTTTGATTTTATTCTAGTTCCTTAAAAATATTGGTTGAACCTACGTGATTTCACATCCCTCTAGTAGGTTGTGATTCAGTTTGGAAAGTGCTGTTTTAGGCCGTAAATCTGTGTATGCCAGATTAAAGTATGAGTATGAGTATCTTCCTTTCGAAAGATGCCATGCAGACCAATTGGTAACATTGAGTAGTGTCTGACTGCATAGCTCTGTAAAGAAAAATCCCCCTATCTTTCCTTCCAACATTATTGGGTTTCCCTTTTCAAACACTATTGGAAAAACTCTGGTTCCTCCACGAGGCCTGCTGCGTGGAGTGTATTCTAGACTGGCTGAGCAGTTCAGGAGGCTGGACCAGGAGCACCTTCACTGTGGAGTGGAGGAATCCAGAGGCCTGAGCAGGGCTGTAGTCCACTTGGTAACACGTAACTTTGTTCCCAGGTAACGGTCAGCAAATGTTTCCTGTAAGGAAACAGCAAAGTGTGCATTTTCTGAAAGGAGGGCTCCAACCTGTGCTCCTGGCTGGGGAGGAATCGGATCCTCTCTTTTCCCTTTTCCCTTCCTTCCGTTTGTTCACGTCCATTCCTGAGCCATTCTTAGCCAGTGCTTCTTGGGCTCTTGGTCTTTCCCTCACACTGTCCTTTAGGGCCCCACAGCCTATCCAGCGTATCCCCACAGCTGGCTATGGATCTCCTGCCACACGCACTGTACTTGGTATCTTAAGCTCTTTTGGGGATGATGTTGTTATTTATTTTTATCTCACTAGGAATTTAAAGTATACCTGTTCAGTCCCTCTCTTGTTCTCTGTGCACCTGATTCTTTTCTCAGGCAGTTGACCCAGTAGCAAGGTGGGATTGCAATTGGGAGAACAGAAACTGGGGCTGCACAGGCTCTTCTCACCAACACTGGCTACAAGTTCTGGAAGGCAGGGTGTGTAGATTTGGCTGGTTCACTCTTGTGTGCTCATTGCCTGGCCTAGTGCTCAGTACTCAGCAGGTGCTCAACAAATGATTTTGAAGAGAATGAATGAATGATAAAGTGGGCCAGGCACTGTGGGTCCTGATGTGATGATCTCAGTTCTAAGGACCCTAAGGAAAGGGAAATCTGGTGACCTGTTTGACGTGTGTGACCATGATCTTAATCTCACTCAGCATTGGTTTCCTTTCTTGGCAGTATTGATAACTGCCACCTCTGTAGCTTGTTGGTATTGAAAATAATGCTGCTTTTCTGTTGGCAGAGTGCTTTGTGGCTCTGAAATGAAAGGGATTCAGTTTCACCTTTACTATCATTTTACCACAGGCATGTCAGAATTAGGAGTTAAATCAACTTGAATTTAAAAGCATGAAATGCCTCCAAGCTATGCCAACCACTAAAGTTAATACATAGTAAATGCTAAATTTGAAAATACTCTCATTGTAAAGAGCCTTAAAGTCAAGTGAAGATTATGATAGGATCATTACTTTAAGAATGCACTATTTTTCCATGTTTAAATACTGTTGCAAGGGTAAAAATAACTCCTAATTTGGAAAAAAAAAAAAAAAAGAAAGACACAGGTGCTATCAGCTTCTAAGTTGTTCTGGTGAACTTTACTTTAAAAAAAAGAAAAAAAAAGAAAGAAAGAGAACGAAAACACTAACCACAAAATAGCTTCAAAGACCTTTCTTGTAAGTGCTTTACCCTCAGACACATCTGTGTGGATTATGTGTTTGCAATAATACTTTTGAGAATAAAGTACTGAGTGGTAGCCAAGCGAACTGTTTCAACTACTAATTGTTATGTTGTTTTATGTTAATGGTTTTTTTTTTGCTAGCTTAAAAAGTAGTTCTCTTTAGACTCCCTTTCATTAAAGCTAACATCTAATAAAAAATACTGAATTTTTAAAATTTCAAGGTCAGGTTTATTCTGCAAAATATATTATTTGAGTCAATGAACCATATAGTTCAAGCCAAAGAATAACTTTACATGAAGTCAATAGCAGCTAGAATCAAAGTTTTACTCAAATTGTATTAATCTTTACCTTATTTTTAAAAATCTATTTGATAGTGCAGGATAATCTGAAAATTTCATAACTCCAATGGTTTAATTAGGAAGTTAGATCTAAATATTGATGGCATAGTATTAGCATATAAAGGACATGTCCTCTTCAGTGCAGTCTATTTTTAAAATTCTAATTGCTAATGGAGGGCAGTGGCTGTGTGGGTGATGTAAAATAATGAAAGGTTTGGGTGGGAGATTTTCCTCAGCAATCTTATCAGTGGCAGATAAAATCAGGACAGAGTGCTGCATAGAGGATGATTTATAATGATGGGCAAAGGGTAGTACCTGTAAAGCTTGCTCTTTCTCTTAGAACAGTTTCTCAACTTTGGCACTGTAGACATTTGGGACCAGATAATTCTTTGATGTGGGGCTGTCCTGTGCATTGTAAGATGTTTAGCAGTGTCCCTGGCCTCTGCCCACTAGATGCCAGTAGCAAT
Organism: Eschrichtius robustus; assembly: GCF_028021215.1. Classification (NCBI taxonomy): domain Eukaryota; kingdom Metazoa; phylum Chordata; class Mammalia; order Artiodactyla; family Eschrichtiidae; genus Eschrichtius; species Eschrichtius robustus. Next base: position 90,903,699 of record NC_090825.1, read on the forward strand.
CCTCCCCCAGCCACCCCACCCCCACCAATTGTGACTACCAAAAATGTCTCTAGACATTATCAAGTGTCACCCCCTCCTCTGTTGAGAACCACTGTCTCAGAAGCTTGAAGCTAGTCTTTTACATGATGTTCTTTTAGTTATGTAGATGGTTAACAAGGAGTTTGATGGAATAAAGTCATTTGGCTTTACTGATTATCTGCTACAACCAAATGTTTCTGACATTTTTGTGTATTACCGTTGATTTCTGCTGTATATGCATACCATCTGTGCTATAATTTGCTTAATATTTTTGTTTAAACCACCTCATTTTTGTTAACCTAAATTTATTTACTGAGAATACTTATTTTCATTAAATTGAAAACCAGTATTCATCCCATAAATAGAGGCAATAAGAACAAAGCATTTTTACTAAATCATAGCTAGAAATGCTTGCCTCCAGAAAGCTCCAAGCCTGAGAATTGTTTTCTCTTTGTTAAAAAAGAGATTATCAAAGATTAGCAAAGATTAGCAAAGATTAGCAAAGTTAAAACCATAGTGGCACAAATTGAGGTTTTCTTCTTGATGTAATCAGACAATTGAAAATAATTGAAAAGAGAATGATATTGTCATTTTTTGATTCCTTGTTATTTAATTCCATGTCTTCATGCCACTTAATGTCCTCTCTGTTACAGGTCTGATCCTTTGAATAACTATGAGCTAGGCAATTTATGGTGTAGGGGGCAGGGTGAGGGGGATAGAGTATGAATGGATATGATAAATAAAACACTACTTGGCCTCCACATGTATAGTTTACTTGTAAGGCACCAACAATCTAATATGAGATAAATAAATAAATAAAACTAATACCAGATGGAGATAATGAGTTACAGCAGTCTTTACAACAGAGTGATAATTCTGACTGGGAAGATTGAGCTGTTCATTGGGAGGGGTGGATCTTGAATTTTGGCAGGATTTTAACAAGGTAGGGCTTTGGTGAAGAGCATTCCAGATGGAAAATAGATTCTAAAGAAAAAGGCAAAAAAATACCTGGCAGAAGAATGCGGGGTGTATATTTTATTTTGCAAACTTTACAAAGCATGAACATTGTAATGACAGATAAGGTTGGGAGGGTAAGTTGATTATCAGACCAAAGAAAGCCTGTAAAAAAAATGACTGAGTTTGTATCAACCAAAAACCAAAATTATAGATAAAGAGAAAGAAACCATTATGAGAGAAAAAGGTGGCTATAGAAGCAGCTTCCTCTTGGGCTAAAGATGTGGGACTCAGAACTTGCCACTAACTCACAATGTAGATAAGTGAGGGGGGTGGGTAAGAGAGAACTTACCATGTTGGTTTAAAAAAAAAAAGAAAAAAGAAACCCTCCCGCACTCTAGACTAGAATAAGAAAGGGGAAGTGTGGGATTGAGGGGATTAAGATCAGTTACCTACACTGGGTAAAGAGCCTGTAAAGGGATAGACAGTAACTATTTTAGGTTTTGTGGGCTACAGATCTCTGTGGCAACTCTCAATTCTGATGATTGAGTGAAAACAGCCTAAGACAACGCAGAAACCAATGCACATGGCTGTGTTCCAATAAAACTTTATGACAGTAAAATTTCAATTTCATATAATTTTCACATCACATTCTTTTGACTTTTAAAAACCATTTTAAAATGTAAAAACTCTTCTTAAGTTGTGGACTGTTCAAAAATAAGTGACTGCTGTATTAGGCCCTTGGCCAGAGGTTTGCTGACCCCTGACCTAGATCAGTCAAGGTAAACTTCTACTCCTCCTCAGTTATACGAGAATTTCAGGTTCAAATGATCTCAAAACTTCATTTATTCAAGGAATTACCTTTGATCTCCCTTTTACTTTGAACATGTCAACATGATATTATTAGTTTTTCCAGTGAGCACAGGCTTTAAGTGCATTCTCATCCTCTTTCTACATCTGTTGAAACTGTATCAGTTGCAGTTCTTACCTACGTAGCATGTTGGCTAGCTCCAATCATCATTCATGTTTTTGAAAATGAAGTAGCTTTATTTGAAGGGTGTTTAAGTTAAATTTCCATACCATGTTCAGCATTCACATTCAAAGACTATTGGAGGGTCATTTGTTTTGTGTATAATAATTAGATTTCAGGCTGCTCATTCTTCTATTATATTTGAAGTGACAGTGATTATAAAGTAATATGCTAAATAATCAATAAAGATTTGCTTCTAATTAGTAAAGTTTAATTAATTCATTTTTCTGTTTACTAATATATTATCTGCATGTTGAATAATCGTTCTATATGCCATACACATATGACAGGTGGACTAATTAAGGTCCTTTAAGTTGAGACTGTTTAAATAAGCATTTTTTTGAAGAAAAGTTATTCTTTCTTAGTTTGAATAGAGTTTAGAGCTAACTAAAGCAGTCACTCATATCTTAACTAGAGCAGAGGTCTCCAAAGTGGGATGTTCACATCCAGGGGGTGCATGATATAATGGGATGCTAGAAGAACATATTATTTTTTCTAATTTTTGCTTTTTTAAAATGTTTTGAAAAGAACATTACATATTGGTTCAATAGCATATGTACTGCATTTATAGGTACATAAGTATACACAATTTGGGAGCATGTGCTCAAAACATTTTATTTGATGATTACTGGATCAAAGAATGGTAGTTCTAAGTGGTTACTGAATAAGTTTTTTACTTATATTTAAATACTAACATTTTGCTTTATGAAAATGATTTTATAGCAAATACATAGATCAAAATGCAAACAAAGAAATCATATTGCAAGGTGTGACTTTGTGCAGAAAGGGGAAGTGGGCACATATGTGCACTTGTTATGCATTTTAAGACTACCCGATGAAAGATTTTGATAAGAACGTAACTACCATTGTAACCAAAAAAGTCATATGGCAGAGTAAAGAAAAAAGAGAAGAGGAATACAGTTTGCCCATCAAGCAGAGGGTTTAATGAATTTTGTTTTTCGTTGTTGTTGAACCCAAAATTCATAGGCAAGAACCTCAATTTCAAAATACCTAACTTACTTCATGGTAAATTTTGTCAACTGCTGGCTTAAGCAGCTGACTGCATTTGCCTGAAGTGTTTGGCGGGCAGGGGTTGGAGAGTTGTGAGCATTAGTGCCAGGATGCTGAGTTTAACTTGGTTAACAAATGCATTGTCATCAGTTAATTACTTCTTAAGTCATGCTTCAGGGTGATATGGTTGAAAAATTCACCAAAATTTTGGTGCAAAAATATTTTTAAAAAAAACTAGAGATAACAGTCTGTTTAGAATGGTCTGCTAAAAAAGTAATACATATGACATGCTCTTAACTGTTTTCTGTACTAGTTTGTGGTAGCATTCTTCGTTAAAAGTGTACTTTCTTTGATTTGTCATGATTATAGACAGAATTTGACTAATATTACAAACCAGAACAAAGAAGAGTAGGGGATAGCAAATCCGTAGTTATGTTCACACATTTATTGTTACCTATAATGCAGTATTTGAATGATTTCTTCCCACTTTCAGTCTTCATGGACTGTTTAGTAGGGACTTTTGCTTGCATTGCCCAGAATCTTGTACTTTTTATTTTTTTAAATTAATTAATTAATTAATTTTTAATTTTTGGCTGCATTGGGTCTTTGTTGCTGCACGCGGGCTTTCTCTAGTTGTGGCGGGCGAGCAGGGGCTACTCTTCGTTGTGGTGTGTGGGCTTCTCATTGCGGTGGCTTCTCTTGTTGTGGAGCATGGGCTCTAGTCATGGGCTTCAGTAGTTGTGGCTTTGTTGCTCCGTGGCATGTGGGATCTCCCTGGACCAGGGATCGAACCCGTGTCCCCTGCATTGACAGGTGGATTCTTAGCCACCGCGCCACCAGGGAAGTCCCTCTTGTACTTTTCAGCTTGGTCTGCCTTACTTCTTGTACTGTCTTGAAGGGATAGTTAGTGACTCTTTAACTTAGTAAGTGACAACCGTCCATGTGGGACTTTCACAGACGTACAAAATTGTTCTTTAGTTGTGACAACTAGTCAGTCCAAGTGTTACCTTTAAGCAGATGTAAATGCACTGCTACCTATTCATTCAAGTGAATCTCATCTATTTTTTTCAAAGCTCCCTGTTAGGACAAGCTCTGAGAAAATAAGACTATGTTATTAAATGTAACCAAATTCAAATTATATAATTCAGTAAATCAGCCTGGCCTAGAGTGTTCAGTCATAATAGGCCTCTGAAGATTTCTTGTATGAGTGGAAACATTTTTAGTGGTTCCTATGGAACTCTGAGTCCTTCCTCTCCTTTTTCCCTCAGTGTGAAGATGTAAGGTAATAAAAATGTTCAGTGAAGTAAACTTGTGACTTCTGAGTGTAACCTGTATCTAGAAGCGAATTAAACACATAATAATAAACAGAGCTTGTCATGTGTATACATGCCACATCAGCAGAGTGGAAACCTGAGGAAATTGTCAGGATAATTCACAGCAAATGGTACAGTTCTTCCAAATCTTGAGGTGCTGAGGAAATGGAATGTCAGGACTGAGCTGAGGGCCCCAGGGAGCAGATGAGGTTCTGGCCCAGACCAGGAGGGGGCAGCAGAGCTCCAGTCCCGGCTTGAGCTGGCAGGTGGCGGAGGGAAGTGACGCTCAGGGAGGCGCAGCCCAAGGGGGCAGTTGGGCAAGGCAGCTACTCAGGAAAGCTTTGAGGCTGGGGCAGCAAGTAGGGCGTTCTGGACAGTTGAGAGTGGAGATGAAGGAGGATTGCTGAGCCAGGCAGGTGCTAAGCCAGGAGCTGAGCTAGAAGGTGCAGGGTGCAGGCAGGAAAACAAGAAGGATAAAATTGCTACTTGATGGCTGGGTCCCTTTGGGCATAACACTAGACCTCACTAAGCCTCATTTCTAAAATGAAGATTTGTGGTAGTATATCCACCACAACGTTGCTCTGACGATGAAATTAGATCACATATGTAAAAACACTTAGCTCCATGGTTGGCACTTAAGCTTAGTATCATGCCCCAGACAGGACACGAGATGGGAGGTAGGGGATGATGATTCCAAATTAGGTAGCTACAGGGAAAAAACCTTAGTCCAACTTACTTGGGTCTTTTAGCATTCTGACCCCAACTTGCCTGCCAGCCTCGTTCCCCACCACTTCTAATTACCACCATGGAGTGTTTACCAGGAACTTGGTGTTGAGATTTTCCTTTTTTTTATGTGCATTGCTAATTATTTCAATAATACAGCAAGGTGATCAACCCGAGCATCATTTCTCAGATGAGGAGCCTGAAGCTCAGAAAGGTCAAGCAGCTTGTCCAAGCTCACGCAGCTGGGGAGGGGAGCAGAGCTGGGATTCAAGACCAGGTTGTCAGACTGCGGTGCTCCTCTCTTACCTGCCATCCTCAAGGGACCCCTCATGCTCCTCATACCTCCATGGTGTTGTGCGTGAAACTCTCCTGGCCTGCAACGCCCTTTGCCTTCTAATTCCTCCAAGAGAGTCACCCTGCCCCCTAAGCCGAAGGTTTCTCCTGCCTCCCGGCTCTCATACCATGTCACACATTTATTGTCTTACAGGTAAATGCTTTGTGGCCTTCACCACCAGAGCATCTGTTCCTTAGACAGAGGAACCCCGAATCTTATCCATCTTTTGTCCCCACTACTAAGCCCATTCTCCAGCTTACTAGCTGCCCCCCATAAGTGCTTAATAAGTGTTTGTGGAATAGCGAGTGAATGAATAAATATTAGAAGAATTAGATGAACAACTGCAGGAAAATGAGCACACTCTTAAATCTCTCTTCCTTCAGGATGTTTTTCCTACGCATATCCTCTGCTAAACCAGTGCACTGTGAAATTACTTATTCATTGTCTTTGTCCTTCTCTTTAGAATGTAAGCCTCTGTGGGCAGGACCTCTGTCTCTTTGTTCATTACTGTGTCCCCAGACCTATTGCAATGCCTGGTGTGTAGTGAGCACTCATTAAATATTTGTTGAGTAAATGAGTCAGTTGTACCAGCAGGGCATCTGCAATGGAAAGTCCTTTGTAATGCTAGGGGCTCTGGTCTTTTATCAGGCTGCTCTGTCTTAAAGAGCCCCCCATGTCTGAATGAACTGGGAATCGTGTGACCTTCTGTGATTAGATCATCTTTGTTGAAGGTACTCTCTAGCCACAAGCATCTGTGCATCTATGTTTTCTTCCAGTTGAATTCTCTGGATGATTACCTTAGTTCTTTACTGAGTGTTCAGGAGACAGAGCAGCTTTTGGAGTTAGTAGGGTTCTAAGCTCCAAAGGCTTTGTAAATGTGTTGGAGGCTCCTTGAATAATTTTTTTTTTATTTTGTACTTTTTAAATGCCTAATCTGTTTTTTAGAAACATGTACTCATTATTATATTTGCTCATTTTTACTTCCGTAAGATGGTATGGAAAAAACCTGAACGATCTTTTTGGCCAGCCCAATAATTATTCTGGAAAATGTATATGTCCCCATCTCTATTTTTGATGACAGAGGCCAGGGAAGTATGGTGAAAGAAAGATTGTGTATAGGAGAGAGGGGGGCAGAGATGGAGCTGAGGGATGGAAGGAAGGTCACTCCTCACCTAGGGCTATTTTTTGTTTTCTGAGTTAGCTACACCTCAACCCACAAGCACCTCTCTGTCCCTACCTGACTTCTCCCTGTTACCGTTGTCCCACAAGAACCCAGGTCCATTTCATTTTCCTTGTATCTCCCCTTGTTATGGCCTGAATGCTTGTGTCCCCACCATGGATTCTTATGTTGAAGCCCTAACCCCCAATGTGATGGTATTTGGAGAAGGGGCCTTTGAGAGGTGGTTAGGGTTAGATGACGTCATGGGGGTAGGGCCCTAATGATGGGATCTGTGCCCTTGTAAGAAGAGAGATGGGAGAGCATACTCTCTCTCCCTCTGCCATATGAGGACACAGAAAGAGGTCAGCTGTCTGCAAGCCAGGAAGAGAGCTCTCACCAGAACCCGACCATGTTGGCGCCCTGATCTTGAACTTCCAGCCTCCAGAACTGTGAGAAATAAATGTCTGTTGTTTAAGTCCCGCAGTGTATTTTGCTATGGCAGTTGAGCCGACCAAGATGCCCATGTACCCCTTCCCCCACTTTGAATATCTATCTAACTTTGGTCACAACCTCAGAATCTGCCTGCAGTGTCTCAGAGACTAACCTGAGTTAACCTAGGCTAACGTGGCAAGCAGAGCTTGAGGATAGTGATGTACGTTTCCTTTCCCAGATGCCCACCATTGTTCTTCTCCCAGATGATGGGGGATGCAGTCAAGAGGCCCACTTCACAGGCAGTATAGTGCGGCCTTGGCTTTATCTAGGAGCTGCCTTCTGGCATTACCACCTTGGTATCCACTGTGCATCCATATCCATACCTGTTGGCTTTCCAAGTGCCCGTGCCTGCCAGCTCCCAGCATATTATTTCCTCAGCAGCTGGCACAGGATTTTTTTGTTGCCAACTAGAAACTCAGCTATTAAAAAATAAAACTTGGCCCATCTTGAGAATCATATGTTTCCATCAGAACTTGGATCTGCATTCTGGCACAACTCATTCAGTCATGCACCTCTCTCAGGACCAAGAACCCAGTGTTCCTATGGGTCTCTGACCACACTTTCACCTGCTTGTTCCAAATGCAGTTTCCAACCTGGAGTAACCTGTGATGCTTGTGATTTGTTGAGCACCAGTTTACCAACATTTACTTGGTCTTTTTGAATTTATTAACTTGTTCAGTGTTTCTTTAGCACTAGGTTGCCTTCTTTGATAGTTTGTGTCAGTTTTATATCTTAAATTGTTAATTCTCAAGAATCAGGTTCATGTTTCCTCAGTTATTGAGAAGCTAACAGACATGAAGGCATGGAGTAAACACTGCATGACTTTGCATGAGCTTGAGGCAGTCCGAGAAAGGAGATCTTAATATTTATTAATATCTGACTGCTGTTCTTTTGTATTTCACATACTGAAAATAATGTGTGGTATAACCTTAAGGTTTTCCATATCTTCAGACAAAAGGATAGTTTGGACAGTTTAAAATAACTGCTGTAGATGGGTTTTTCTGTATAATTTTTACAGTTTGCTTTTCTTATAAGAAGAGCATTAAAATTAGAGAATATTAATCATTTTGTAGCTTTGAGATCTTATTTGTGCCAACTTTAACTTTGTCATATATTTATTAATTTTTTATTGAGAATAATGCATTCTTCACTGGAAAGTTAAATAACCAGACCCAGAATCACTGCAACTTGACTGTGATTCAGAAATAAATAGGAGAGTCCTGGAAATCATTTAAGGATGTTAAAAAACAGATGTGATTAGGAATATTTTAAAGCAGACTGTAGTCTGTGTACACTGATAAAAACATATCACATAAAAAAGACTTCTTGTATTAAAATGACATCGGTATTAGCCATGCATAAAGAATATATTTCTCTAACTTGGTACCTAACTAGTAAAATAAAGTTTGACTTTTGGTTTCATCATACGTTTCTTTAGTAGCTGCTGTTAATTGTCTTAGTCTCTTTTCTGGTGAAGGGATTTCTTTGAAGCACTTAAGAAACAAATGAATAAACTTTGAGGAAGGTGTTAATGAGATACAAATGGCTAGGAAAAAAGGGGGAAAAAATAGAGACCAGATGACTTAGGAGGTGTCTTTCTGACTGTCATTCAGGTAAGGGGTATTAATTCTGGAATGGCTCTCTGTAAAGAAGGAGGTGATTGGATATCACAATCCTAAGTGATTGGATATCACAGTCTTTTGAAATGTCTTCTGATTCCAAGATTCTGAATATGAGTTGGCTATAGGCACTCTGAGAATAAAAATCAGGGCTGCAGGCCATATAAAATGAACCCATGACTCCAACGGATATTAATAGAACCCCCAGTGGCAACTATGGTGTAAAAATACATTCCAACTCTGGTACCTATTAGCTGTCTATTGTTAATGAATTTTTTAAACTGTAATGAGCTTCATTTTCCTCATCTGTAGAATGAAAATACTAGTGCCTTTCTCACAGGATTATTGCAAAGATTTTAAAAAGACAAATTATGTGACTGTATTAAGCAAAAAAGCTGTGCACATACTGCATGAGACTTTTTATTTTAATAATAATAATAAATTTTTTTACTATTAACTCCAGACTTTATTTGGATTTCATCAGCTTTTCCATTAATGTCCTCCCTCTCTTCCAGACTCTAATTCAGGCAACCACATTGCATTTAGTTGGCATGTTTCCTTGCCTTCTCTGATATGTGACAGTTTCTCAGTCTTTCCTTGTTTTTCATGACCTTGACAGTCTTGAGGAGTATTGGACAGGTGTCCTGTAGAGTGCCCCCTAATTTGGGTTTGCCTGTCATTTTTCCACATGATTAACTGGGGTAGTGAGTTTTTGGAAAGAATACCACAGAGGTGAAGTGCCCTTCTTGTCACATCCTATCAGGGGTACTCGAAGCCACCTGACATCTCTGTTGATTTTAACCTTCATCACTTGGTGAAGGTGGTGTTTGCCAGATTTCTCTGCTGTACGGTTACTACTTATCCCTTCCCCTACTCTGTCTAGTCTTTGGAACTGAGTCGCTAAAGCTAAAATAACCAACTCTTGGGAGGGAGGGTGATTAAGCTCCACCTCTTGGAGGGAGGAATATCTACATATTATTTGTAGTTCTGTAGAGAAGATTTGTGAGGTATTGTTTTATTACTAATAAATTCTTATATGTATATAAGATGATTGGATACCTTAAGTCATTTTCCAAATTTTTTTTTTTAAATATACTGCCAGCATACATCATGCAATTAGGAATGTACTAGATGGTGAGAAGCTTTGAATCTGGTAGAAGCTGTCCCTGGAATCTTGTGCTTAGACAATGGAGAGTACTGGAGATGTGTGTTTAAGGGGAAGGTGTGAAGTCAAAAACTCTCTTTTGTTTTGATGGAGGTAGATAGGCTCTAGACAGTAGTTGGTCTCTTTCTGTGTCTTGTAGGTGCGTAATTCATAATAGGAATGGCTCTCATTTCAGATGGCCTGCTGAACTCTCTGTTGGAAGACCATATAGGCAACTGTGATGCAGATTATTCAAACTGACTCCACCTTCCACTCACCTCCAACCAACAGCCATTACCAAACCCGCTTCTCTATTTGTATATTCCATCTCAGTAAATGTTATCACCATCTACCTTGGCTCCCTACCTAGGATCATGGGAGACATTATGGATTTTTCCTTCACCCCTGCTAATAAGACATATTCTTTCACTTAACAGATATATGATCCTGGGAACGTCCCTTATCCATTCTGAGTCTCAAAAGAGGTATAATAATCTCATAAATTTATTATGAGGATTCAGTGAGATCATGCATTATAAAGTTCTTGGCATGATGTATATTGCACAATTCAATGAAAGTCATTGGGTGTGACCTCTCTTAAATATATTTTAAAGCAGGGGTCCTGGTCCTGTTAGTTCTATAAATTAGGCACTCTTTCCTAGAGTACTGCACTGGTATCTTAAATATTGTCTCTACTCTCATCCACTTCCCACTCTGCTTGGAAGGTAACCTTTCAAAGACCAAGTTTGATAATGCCACTCCCCTGCTTAGAATCTTTTAACATCTTGCACCCCATCTAGGATGTGGAACCCTTTTGCACGAACAGCAGGTCTTTTCAGAACAGCTCCTGTTGCTTTCCTGTCTTACCTTCACCAAGCCTGCATTCTCACCTTGGGTTCCAGCCCAACCAGCTATTTTTCCTTATGTAGGATCTGTCATGCTGCCCCATTTCAGTGTGCAGTGTGCAGCACCTCCACTGTCCTTTCCCCAGTGAGCACCCTTCACACCATACACTCCTTGTCTACTATATCAGCACCTTTTTCTTCTTCGTGTGAGCACAGGAAAGCCTTGCCTGACTCAGAGGAAGGCCGTCTTATACTCTGCTTCTGTAGCTCTGGTGTAGTGCTAGCAGGATCCCCTGCCTCTGCATCTTGATTGGGGTGCTTCTAAGATAGTTTCATTCCCATGTGCCTGCACAGGCTCTGGCAGAGGGAAGATTTTTTACTGCTCTGCTAAGGTTATAGGTTATGTTTTGATTGAGTTAATATAACTGAAAGTTTTACTAGCCCTGTGGTGGTCCCTGTTCCCTTCTAGGCCAACCATGTCTTTTCTCTTCTTTTTTCTTTTCTTTTCATCTTTTGAAGCTTCAGAGAGGATGAGGCAGGATTCAGGCAAATATCTGGGAGAGGGGCATAGATAATGGTTCTCTCCTGTTTTCAAAAAGGGACACTGTTGGTGGCATTGTCAAGCCTCAAATTGTAAAAACACTGAAAATATCGTGATTAAATGTGCATATGACTAAAATGTGTGTACATCTACACCATTCTTAAGATTCTTACTTAGATTTTCAGGACTGTAGAGCTGGATAGCACCTTAGAAAATCAAGCCAAGGGAAGGCACATGTCTTTCCCAGCTCTCCAAAGCTAGTTAGTAGTAGAAGTGGGCCAGAACCTTGGCCTTCTGTACTTTGACTCTGTGACACACTTCCTTCCCTCACGAGTGCCATTTAAGAGACCAGGGCTTATATTAAGCCACTCCAAGCTCTTCCTCCTAGAGCTTTCCTGAGTTATTTCAGAATACAACATTCCTTAATCTCCAAGAAGTTCTTACAGATTATGATTTTTAAATTGGCACTGTTTTCTATTTTGTATGTTGTGCTTCTTTTTTTTTTTTTTTTTGCGGAGGATGTAGTCTTAAAAATTAAAATGCAGCAAAACTATTAAACATTGGATATTTTACACTTAATTTCTTTCACATTTTGGACAGTGTTCATTCACCTTGTAAAAAAACCTCTGTCCCTAAATGTATTGAAATTACATTTAAGAGTCTTAGCATGCATGTCAGAGTGCAATCAGAGTGCAATCTGTTCCTGTTGGTCTTTGGGGGCTGAGATTCTCATTCTTATACAACTCATTAAGAAACTAGTCAAATATGTAAGTGCCCCATCCACTTTAAAATGGCTACCTATGTTAAACTATAATATAAATAAATAGGCTTTCTTTGTTCTTCCTGAGTCCAGGAAAATTGAATGTTTGAGCAGATGAATTAATATATTACTCCAATATTTAGCACTACTTAGGAACTGGAAAAATTACATGGAGGTATTGTTATGGTGCCTGCACATGTCGTGAGACCAAGGCTATTTTCTTATAGCTGGGGATGCTACTGATTCCAAAAGTTATTTATAACAGAAATATATTGGATATTTATTCTTAATTTCAATTAATGCTGCCAGCATCTGATTTGTATTAAATAAATATTCTTGTTTTTTCTTCCTAACCCCAGTAGTTTTGCTGACTACAGTGATAGGCTGTCAAGTTAGGTTTGAATTCCTTTAACTAACAAAAACTATTTTTATTTATTGTTGATAGAAATGACAGAAATTTTCATTATCTACAACAGGGAAAATTGCAACAATGTCTTATTTTGTTCCCATGCCTATATCTAAGCCTGTGCTGAAGAATGCAACACTAATAATATTTAATGCTCTATCTCGTCTTCCTTTCTTAGTATGCCTTCCCTGACATGAGTCAGCACAGCCATTTTTAAATTTCTCTCAAACAGCTTCTACTTTGGCCCCTTCAATCTGGTTTTTATCCTCATAATTCCATTAAAAAGTGACAGGTGAGTTCCACTAGACTTCCACCTCCCAGATTGATTCTCTGATCTCACTTTTTAAACCTCTTAACTGCCTGTCAATCTGCTGATAAATTTTCCCTTACCTTTTTAAAAGTGATAAGATAACCATGCTCTGCGTGCCATGAAATGCTGAGCATTCATAGACAAAGTTTACTGATGTAAATAAAACTTACAGTAAGATTCTATTGGGTGCTCATAATCATGTGAACAGTGTTATCAGTCCCAGAGCAAGTGGTTCTCACAAGTCCCAGGAGCAAATGGTTCTCACAGTGTATAACCTGTGTTCAGCCAAACCACATTTTTAGTTCTATTCTTCAATATCTATTTGTAAGAAGAATCAATGTTGGCAGTTTTCCCTGCCACCATGTAGAGCAGGGATTCCTAACTTTAATCCATAGACCTCTATGCCTATGTTTTAGGACTATATGAAACTCCTGAAATTGAAAGCAAAATATTGTGTGTGTAATCATTTTTCTGAGGAAAGTGACCATAGCTTTCATCAAATTTTCAAAGGTGTTTAAGCAGCCTTGATGTTTGAGGTTTACCCAGACATATATATTCTTATATCTGCTCAGAGCATTTGGGTAGCATGAAGCTTGTATTGACCTAATCATTTAGCAAACTTCTTTTTTCCCTTTTCTGCTGCCCTGCCCAGTCCATTTATCCTTAAACAGAGATTTTTATATTCTTATATACTCAGTTTTTACCTCTTCTGTATTCCCTTTAATTAGTTAGGATACTGTTATATGCAGGTGCAATTCAACAAGCATATATTGAAGTGCGAAAAGAAAACCAACTCAGATTACGTTAAACAACAAAATGGATTAATTGGCTCAAATAAGTAAACTCCAGAGGTTGTTCAGGTTTTACATGTGGTTTGACTTGGAACACATTTATTTTTCTTCATTTCTTTCAACGTTGCCCTCCTAAGTTTGTTGGCTTGTCTTCATGCCAGCTTTCCTCATGGTAGCAAAATGCAGCAGTTTCAGTCCTGATGTTGGCAACCAACCATCATCATCCAGGACAGTAAGGATCTTCACTTCCTTCTACCACTTAATAAAGCAGAATCAATCAACGTGGTCGAGGGGCGTCAGTGCATTAATTGACTTAAGCCTGTATTACCACCATACTTGAACAAGTCATGGAGACAAAGGGGAAGAGATTACAGTTTTTGATTAGTGTTAGTCAGGGTCTACTTTTAGGACTCTGGCATTTCCAACTTGGAGGTGGCTGTAGGTGCTGGTAGGAAAGATGCTGAGTAGCAGCTAACAATATTTATTATGTCCCTTAAATTAAGTGGGGTTCAGGCATACAGCTCCTGGTATCTGACTGCAGTTATGCTGTAGAAGATACGATTTTACCGAGGTAGAAGATGGGACTTTATTGCGTGCCCTAAAGAAAGTTATGTAAAACATTAGTTCCTTGGAATGTTTCATCAGAGTTCTGCCAGAGAAACAGAACCAGTAATTAATACACACATGCACATTTATTTAAAGACTATTTATTTTAAGTAATATTTTAAATATTATAAAATATAAATAAATACTCATTTAAATATTATTTATTTATTTCAAGGAATTGGCTTATGTGATGTGGAGGCTGGCAAGCCCAAAATTTGTGGGGCAGGAAGGCAGATTAGAAACTCTTGGGCAGGAGCTGATGCTGTAGTCTTGAGGGGGAATATCTTCTTTCTCAGGGAAACCTCAGTCTTGTTCTTAAGGGCTTTCAACCGGTTGGATGAAGCCCACCCACATTATTGAACATAACCTCATATACTTTAATGTCATCTAATTACAGACGTTAATGAGATCTACAAAATACCTTCACAGAAACATCAAGACTGGTGTTTAATTGAATAACAGGCTACTATAGCCTAACGAAGTTGACACATAAAACTAACCATCACAGATGTTAATAATTGTAAGGTCAAAGAAGGGTTCTGTGTTTAAACAAATTTGAGAAATGTTATATTAAACGTTGCTCTAGGACTTTTCATTCTTTAATGTGCTCAAGTACATTGTGGTTTTGAACTATTTCTCAAACTTACTTGATCAGGGACATTTTTTTGTTCCCCTGAAGACTTATCTCACTGTACTAGTGAATACATTTTGGGAAACACTGGATTAAATTATGACTGAGAAAAAAGGTTTTACTGTAACTATGGGCCATTTTATTTGTCTGTATGTTTCTGTTGTTTGTGTTTTTAAATGTATTAGTGTGTGCTCCTCTTTCTCTGTTAAATTATAAGCCCCTTTGGGATCACACTTTGTGTTTTCACTAAGTAGAAATTCAATAATGTTGACTGAGAAATATTTTTAGATAAATGAATTGTTATTAAGTCTTGGGTTAATGATCTTTATATTTGCTCAGAGCCATCACTCCCCCTTGGCAGATATTAAATTGCAATAGCTTTAAACTGTTTGCTGACCTTTGGAGATTTTCTCACTGTGGGGAACCATTCAGTACGATGAAGCAGGTTCTATGTCCTGGACACAGTGTCTCATTTTATTACTTTTACTTTTTAATGTGACAGGCTATAACTTTGTTCCACTTAAGAGATTATTTAAATCCATAGAAAACAAGTGAAAGAAAAGAACAGGACAGGTTAAGGCCCCGAAAGTGTTTCTGGTTTTGATTTTGTTTTGCTTTACTATCCTCTCACAATATCCAGCATGTTGCTTTACTCTCGGTGCTTGGTATATGTAGTGCCTGACTCTTAGAAGAGAAAAATATTTTCCCTTAACTCTGCTTAAACCCATTCTTACTGTGATGACAAATTATTAGATCAAACAGACCTGAGATTTGCTCTCCTGTAAACTGTCAGGAATATCACACGGTCTAGAGATGGTTTAGAGTCTGGATGTGGCTTAAAGTCCTGGCCAAAGGCTATGACCAGTAATCAAATCATGTTGTGGGTAGATCCATTTGCCTGAAAGGCAGTGGAGCATGAAAGGCAGATGTGATTGTCACCTGCATGTCCCTGTGCATGCGAGCTGTATCTTGGATCCCTGACAAATCCTCTGAGCTGCTTACTGTATGAGGGCCACCCTAATTTGTCTGCATGGATGTTGTGAACAAGTAAACATATTTTTGGAAAATAAATCAAAATTTAAAGTCTGATATTATTAGAAAGGTACTAGTTGAATCTGAAGAAACTATTGTTTTAAAATAGCAAGTTTGATTGAATTCAACCAGAATACTTAAAAGCCAGTTTGTATGTGTAGCATGAAAAAGTGGCCATATTAATTTCCTGTTCATTTCCTCACTGTCGTAAAGAAAAAGAGGCTTTAAAGCTGCCATCAGTCTAGAAGTTGGGGTAAAGCCCAACCTTGTAAAACTTAAAAGGTTTCTTCTTCTTGAGGACAGAGACAGTCCTGAAATTGCCTGTTCTGTTTGAGACAATAACCTGAAAACTGAAAAAAGCTGGCTTTAAAACCTTTTTTCCCAGATTATAAAGTGAATAACCTAAATATTACCATATTTATATATAATATATATAAAGGTATCTATATTTATTACAAATTAATATGTTTAAATATATTAAATATCTAAATAATTATAGCATAAATTTGTTTTAAGTGTAGAAATTTTGGAAATGATAGATAAACAAAAGTCATACAATAAAAATTACTTTTAATCCCATTACTCAGAAATGATCACTATTCACGTTATACTCAGTTCCTTTTGTATTTGTATATGTGTGTAATTGTTTTCATCTAATTATTTATCTTCCCAAACAGTTACTTTGTTTTAGGGTTAAGGTTAATGTTTTATAAATTTACAAATATATTTATTGTTGATTGATTTTAATATGCTTTTATATAATTTATATAAAATATAAAAACATTTAATGTGTTCTTTCATTGAGTAGACAAAATCACATACAGCGATGGCAGCTGACCTTTAACAGGTATGTACTATGAGCTGGGCATGTTATCTTTACTGTCCTCAACTCTCACAATAACCTGCCAAGTGGGCATTATTAACCCACGGACACTGAGGCCTGGGGAAAGCAATAACCTGCCAGCTCACGCTGGCAGTAAGCACCGTGGCCCAGGATGGTCTGGTTATCTGTCTGACTCCAAAGCTTATACCTCTTAAAACTATCACATTGCTTCTTCTGAAGTGAATTCTCTGTCGAATTTAGTAGGTCCCAGACAAAATATCTAAGATATAATGAAATAAAATTATGAGCAAATTGCCCAAGCACACCAATTTGATATTCAGAACCTGACACAGGCAATTCAGAGTGCTTTCACATTTCAGAGGTACCGTGTGACTGTACCATCAGGGAACTGTGAAGAGCTGGGGGAGAGAGTCCTTTGGGCTGGTCCTATCTGATTGAAGCCATGATGCACTTCTTTAAAGAAAGAAGATATTCTATACAGGCTTTTCTTAAAAATCAGGTTTGTTTCTGATAATGGCCTCAAAGTAGTATCAGAAGACCAAAATTGGTGACTTTTAGCTGATAACCCATATTATTTTTTGTTATCCATGATCAGTGCCTATGGGCTCATTACGTGCCAACTTTATTTCTAGAATGATGCACACATAACTGAAGGCTCAATGCCATTTCCCAGTATACTGCTGCCTCTTCGTATAGTGCCTCCATCCCTTCAACATTCACTTCTTTTTCCTCATATCTGCTTCATTCTTCATACTTTCTATGCTTACCTGGATCCCATTTTACCATCTCTTTCTTCATTTTTCTTTCAGTTTTCCATTCCCAATCACCATTATCTTCTGTCCTGACTACCATTTTATCTTCCACGTTGACCTTCGACTCCTGTGCCAGGCAATACTGAGCCCTTTCCTTGAGCTTTCGCGTATTTTTCATCCTCTTTGTCTAGCACTTCCCACCGCTCAGTGAAGTGTGACTTTTGTCAGCCCGACAACTGCCTTTGCTTTGTAAATTCTTGGACATTCTTTGCTGTTGCCTCCTGAACTTAGATAAAACTTGAGCTTCTAGAGTGGTGGACATTTCTGTATCTTTAAGAAGTATAATGTGGGTAGCTGCATTTTATACTTTCCACTTCTCTTAGCTGCACTTTCCTGAGGTTCTATTACCAGAAGAAGGGCTCTTGCGTTGTTAATAATCTGATTATATTTTACTCTTCAGCAATCTTTTGTAAAAAGGCTTTTGACCAAAAAAGTGACATCTAGTCCATTCTGCCCTGGCCAAGCCACTTCATTCCAGAGGAATAGGTGTCTTTTTTGAATTCTTTCTCCAGGGTCATTTAGTCCAGCAGAGGTATTGTCTGCTTGGGTGTCCAAGTTGATCTTGGAAATATACAAGTGCACTGGTAGTAATTTAAAAACAAAAACAGAAACAAAAAAAACCTCCAAGACCATAACAGAGAGGAACTACCTAACAAGACACATTCAGTGTGTTTGCCATACCCGCTGCATCACAAGTCTAGAAGGAAGGCAGGGCTGATTAATTACAGCCGTCTCTTCATTTAGCTTCTTTTTAAAATAAAAAATACAGCTATGAGGATTCAATCTGAGAGTGTTTTTATTTCTTTCTGTGATTTTTTTGGTGTCTGTGCTTTTCTTTAATTCTCTCCATTCGCTTTTAATTTTTGTCCTTTCTGCCTAGTCTGTCCTTCCCTTTAAATGCTTCTAAATATCAAATCTAAATAAGTAAGAATGTGATACGTAACTGTGATGGAAGGGAAATTTCAATATGTGTTCAGCAGTGAATGCTTCCTGGTACAGATGTACATTGAGGCAGCTCATACTTTTCTAGTTCATTTTGTGTGGTGTAAGTATATGACTTTGTGGCAGTGAGTTTGGGGTTCACCAGGTCTTTAGTGTTCATGTCTCCTTGCCATTAATGAACTCAGATTTGATGGGAGAGAGCAGGGAATAATTGTGAGTCCAAACTCTTGCATATATGTACATTTTCTTTTTCTTTATGCTTGTATTGCTTCTTGATTCATGTTAGCATAACAGAAAGCATCTGGGCTAGGGCAGAGAGTTATGGGATGCCAAGGCATAGTCATCATTGTAGAATACCAAGGCACCATCATATTCATGACAACTCTGGGAATTACTCCCCAAGTCTGTAGTCACACACTTTCCAAGAATGGATCTATTTGGAGGTGTATTTTAAACTTTGTCAACGTCATTTGTATTGGCTTCTTCAGTTGATTCATGTGGGTTCTTCATCGTTGGCTGCCAAAGTACCATCTGTACATAGAGATATAGGGCTCATGCTGTAAATAGTATGGCATATTGTAAAGCCAGAAAGAGTAAGTGCCTTCTTACATATTTTTGTTTAGTATGGGTAAGTGTGGAAGAACACAGATAAGACTACTTCCTTATTTAGGCCTTCATGATATATTCAAGACCAGCATTTTCTTTTATATTTTCCCTGGGGCTCTCCACTTAACCATTTTAAATTGAAAACAGTTTTGGGGAACTGTGGTTACTAATGGTTACACTAATGGTTAGTGTAACAAAACTCTATGAGCCTTACTTATAGGTCTCAATAAGAATGTATACATAATACTTAATTTTTAAAATCTATGACATTCTTAGCAATAGGCTAGTACCTAAAAAATAATAATGTTGCAATAGTAAGTTAATTGTGATGTGATGCTTATAAAAAGAACTTGCTAGAAAAACTCTGACTAAATATTTTGTGACTTGCTACAGGTTTGTTTGGTTTTTTTTCTGGAGAAATTCTTTTACCTTTGATTCCACTGATTTTCAAAATAAGGACTGGATAAGGAACTTTCCCCTAACAATGATAGTTATTAATGTAGCATTGCATGGACTAGAAAAATAATTCCAGTAGTCTACAAATTTTCACCCATCTGACAACTACTTAGCAATAGCAAATGATGCTACCTGTATTGGTGAGAGCTCTGCATAGACAATGTATAAAGAGATATAAGGCTGTAAATTGTATTTGCATTTGTATTAGCTTTCTAATTTTTGTTAAGCCTGTTTCCTTGTCTACAGAGACTTATTTCTTTGTCATTTGGCCTTTGCTGATTAAATAACTAGTTTATAGCAGCACACACACACATTCACGCTGGTAATGTCTTAGTCTCTGATGTGGAGGTGGACACTCATTTCTGCATGGGTGATACTTCATTGTGCCTCTTCTGCACCACCACTCCTGCCTTTCATCTTCCTCCAAAAGCACCTTTGGGTTCTGGCAGCTGCATATGGAACAGCCTTGGAGCCATGTGCTCATGCGCCTTTTTTGAGCAGATATCCCCAACCAACCGCAGGTGCTGCCTGCCCGCTTGCCCTAGAAGCCTGGGAGGAGAGTCACTTCCAATTCCGGACAGGGCCGGGCTGTTCTGCCTCAGCAGATGGCCAGCATTTGCTTTTCTCAGTCCTGTCACCTGGAGAACTCCAATACTGTTTTATGTTCCGTTATTTACTATTCATCAAAAAGAAGCAGAAAAGGGGAACGCAATGCCATATCAAAATAGTCAACAGCTTCAATGTTGATGAGAGTGAAACATGGTATTTTAAAAAAAGAAAAAGAACAGAAATGAACATGGCACATTTGCTAAAACGCTTAACTACAATGATCTTGATAGTATTTATTTAATTTTATGGACGATTAAAAAGATTTAGCTATTAAGAAGCGATTGAGATTTTATACATTTTTTTATTTTTTATTTTTTTTATTTTTTTAATTTTTTCTTATATGCTGCTTTATTTATTCTATTGATAAACATCTCTACTGTTTCTAGTTTTGGGCAATTCTTTTTTTTTTTTTTTTTAACATCTTTATTGCAGTATAATTGCTTTACAATGGTGTGTTAGTTTCTGCTTTAAAACAGAGTGAATCACTTATACATATACATATGTTCCCATATGTCTTCCCTCTTGCATCTCCCTCCCTCCCACCCTCCCTATCCCACCCCTCTAGGTGGTCACAAAGCACCGAGCTGATCTCCCTGTGCTATGCGGCTGCTTCCCACTAGCTATCTATTTTACATTTGGTAGTGTATATATGTCCATGACACTCTCTCACCCTGTCACATCTCACCCCTCCCCCTCCCCATATCCTCAAGCCCATTCTTTAGTAGGTCTGTGTCTTTATTCCCATCTTGCCACTAGGTTCTTCATGACCTTTTTTTTTTTTTTCCTTAGATTCCATATATATGTGTTAGCATACTGTATTTGTTTTTCTCTTTCTGACTTACTTCACTCTGTATGACAGACTCTAACTCCACCCACCTCATTAAAAATACCTCCATTTCATTTCTTTTTATGGCTGAGTAATATTCCATTGTATATATGTGCCACATCTTCTTTATCCATTCATCCGATGATGGACACTTAGGTTGCTTCCATGTCCTGGCTATTGTAAATAGAGCTGCAATGAACATTTTGGTACATGACTCTTTTTGAATTATGGTTTTCTCAGGGTATATGCCCAGTAGTGGGATTGCTGGGTTGTATGGTAGTTCTATTTTTAGTTTTTAAAGGAACCTCCATACTGTTCTCCATAGCGGCTGTATCAGTTTACATTCCCACCAACAGTGCAAGAGTGTTCCCTTTTCTCCACACCCTCTCCAGCATTTACTGTTTCTAGATTTTTTGATGATGGCCATTCTGACTGGTGTGAGATGATACCTCATTGTAGTTTTGATTTGCATTTCTCTCATAATTAATGATGTTGAGGATTCTTTCATGTGTCTGTTGGCCATCTGTATATCTTCTTTGGAGAAATGTCTATTTAGGTCTTCTGCCCATTTTTGGATTG
Organism: Eschrichtius robustus; assembly: GCF_028021215.1. Classification (NCBI taxonomy): domain Eukaryota; kingdom Metazoa; phylum Chordata; class Mammalia; order Artiodactyla; family Eschrichtiidae; genus Eschrichtius; species Eschrichtius robustus. The sequence continues at coordinate 90,925,092 of NC_090825.1, forward strand.
GGTTGTTCGTTTTTTTGTTATTGAGCTGCATGAGCTGCTTGTAAATCTTGGCGATTAATCCTTTGTCAGTTGCTTCATTTGCAAATATTTTCTCCCATTCTGAAGGTTGTCTTTTGGTCTTGTTTATGGTTTCCTTTGCTGTGCAAAAGCTTTTAAGTTTCATTAGGTCCCATTCATTTATTTTTGTTTTTATTTCCATTTCTCTGGGAGCTGGGTCAAAAAGGATCTTGCTGTGATTTATGTCATAGAGTGTTCTGCCTATGTTTTCCTCTAAGAGTTTGATAGTGTCTGGCTTTACACTTAGGTCTTTAATCCATTTTGAGTTTATTTTTGTGTATGGTGTCAGGGAGTGTTCTAATTTCATACTTTTACATGTACCTGTCCAATTTTCCCAGCACCACTTATTGAAGAGACTGTCTTTTCTCCACTGTATATGCTTGCCTCCTTTATCAAAGATAAGGTGACCATATGTGCGTGGGTTTATCTCTGGGCTTTCTATCCTGTTCCATTGATCTATATTTCTGTTTTTGTGCCAGTACCAAACTGTCTTGATTACTGTAGCTTTGTAATATAGTCTGAAGTCAGGGAGCCTGATTCCTCCAGCTCCATTTTTCGTTCTCAAGATTGCTTTGGCTATTCGGGGTCTTTTGTGTCTCCATACAAATTGTGAAATTTTTTGTTCTAGTTCTGTGAAAAATGCCTGTGGTAGTTTGATAGGGATTGCATTGAATCTGTAGATTGCTTTGGGTAGTAGAGTCATTTTCACAATGTTGATTCTTCCAATCCAGGAACATGGTATATCTCTCCATCTATTTGTATCATCTTTAATTTCTTTCATCAGTGTCCTATAATTTTCTGCATACAGGTCTTTTGTCTCCTTAGGTAGGTTTATTCCTAGATATTTTATTCTTTTTGTTGCAATGGTAAACGGGAGTGTTTTCTGAATTTCACTTTCAGATTTTTCATCATTAGTATATAGGAATGCAAGAGATTTCTGTGCATTAATTTTGTATCCTGCTACTTTACCAAATTCATTGATTAGCTCTAGTAGTTTTCTGGTGGCAGTTTTAGGATTCTCTATGTATAGTATCATGTCATCTGCAAACAGTGACAGCTTTACTTCTTCTTTTCCGATTTGGATTCCTTTTATTTCTTTTTCTTCTCTGATTGCTGTGGCTAACACTTCCAAAACTATGTTGAATAATAGTGGTGAGAGTGGGCAACCTTGTCTTGTTCCTGATCTTAGTGGAAATGGTTTCAGTTTTTCACCATTGAGGGCAATGTTGGCTGTGGGTTTGTCATATATGGCCTTTATTATGTTGAGGAAAGTTCCCTCTATGCCTACTTTCTGCAGGGCTTTGATCATAAATGGGTGTTGAATTTTGTGGAAAGCTTTCTCTGCATCTATTGAGATGATCATATGGTTTTTCTCCTTCAATGTGTTAATATGATGTATCACGTTGATTGATTTGCATATATTGAAGAATCCTTGCATTTCTGGAATAAACCCCACTTGATCATGGTGTATAATCTTTTTAATGTGCTGTTGGATTCTGTTTGCTAGTATTTTGTTGAGGATTTTTGCATCTATGTTCATCAGTGATATTGGTCTGTAGTTTTCTTTCTTTGTGACATCTTTGTCTGGTTTTGGTATCAGGGTGATGGTGGCCTCGTAGAATGAGTTGGGGAGTGTTCCTCCCTCTGCAATATTTTGGAAGAGTTTGAGAAGGATAGGTGTTAGCTCTTCTCTAAATGTTTGATAGAATTCACCTGTGAAGCCATCTGGTCCTGGGCTTTTGTTTGTTGGAAGGTTTTTAATCACAGTTTCAATTTCAGTGCTTGTGATTGGTCTGTTCATATTTTCTATTTCTTCCTGGTTCAGTCTCGGTAGGTTGTGCATTTCTAAGAATCTGTCCATTTCTTCCAGGTTGTCCATTTTATTGGCATAGAGTTGCTTGTAGTAATCTCTCATGATCGTTTGTATTTCTGCAGTGTCAGTGGTTACTTCTCCTTTTTCATTTCTAATTCTATTGATTTTGAGTCTTCTCCCTTTTTCTCTTGATGAGTCTGGCTAATGGTTTATCAATTTTGTTTATCTTCTCAAAGAACCAGCTTTTAGTTTCATTGATTTTTGCTATTGTTTCCTTCATTTCTTTTTCATTTATTTCTGATCTGATCTTTATGATTTCTTTCCTTCTGCTGGCTTTGGGGTTTTTTTGCTCTTCTTTCTCTAATTGCTTCAGGTGCAAGGTTAGGTTGTTTATTCGAGATGTTTCCTGTTTCTTGAGGTAGGCTTGTATTGCTATAAACTTCCCTCTTAGAACTGCTTTTGCTGCATCCCATAGGTTTTGGGTCGTCGTGTCTCCATTGTCATTTGTTTCTAGGTATTTTTTGATTTCCCCTTTGATTTCTTCAGTGATCACTTCGTTATTAAGTAGTGTATTGTGTAGCCTCCATGTGTTTGTATTTTTTACAGATCTTTTCCTGTAATTGATATCTAGTCTCATAGCATTGTGGTCGGAAAAGATACTTGATACGATTTCAGTTTTCTTAAATTTACCAAGGCTTGATTTGTGACCCAAGATATGATCTATCCTGGAGAATGTTCCATGAGCACTTGAGAAAAATGTGTATTCTGTTGTTTTTGGGTGGAATGTCCTATAAATATCAATTAAGTCCATCTTGTTTAATGTATCATTTAAAGCTTGTGTTTCCTTATTTATTTTCATTTTGGATGATCTGTCCATTGGTGAAAGTGGGGTGTTAAAGTCCCCTACTATGAGTGTGTTACTGTCTATTTCCCCTTTTATGGCTGTTAGTATTTGCCTTATGTATTGAGGTGTTCCTATGTTGGGTGCATAAATATTTACAATTGTTATACCTTCCTCTTGGATTGATCCCTTGATCATTATATAGTGTCCTTCTTTGTCTCTTGTAATAGTCTTTATTTTAAAGTCTATTTTGTCTGATATGAGAATTGCTACTCCAGCTTTCTTTTGATTTCCATTTGCATGGAATATCTTTTTCCATCCCCTCACTTTCAGTCTGTATGTGTCTCTAGGTCTGAAGTGGGTCTCTTGTAGACAGCATATATATGGGTCTTGTTTTTGTATCCATTCAGCCAGTCTGTGTCTTTTGGTGGGAGCATTTAATCCATTTATATTTAAGGTAATTGTCAATATGTTTTTTTATTTTTAAAAAATAAGTGTGCCAGAAATGGCCACTTTAATTTTCTAATTTTATATTCCTATAGGCACACTGATATTTCTTCATCTCAGACAAGGCTTTTGTCATTATCAACTCCATTAAGCTACATAATGACAGGTCAATTCATTATTTGAATAATTTCCAAATGAATTTCAGTTATTTAAATAATGAATTTCTTGTTATGTCATATATAAATATTTTCTTTTCACCTAGAAAGCATTTCAGAAGTATTATGGTGCTCAGATATAGAACTCTGGTAAAACTGTCAGTTTAAGATTGGAACATTGAATCTGGCTTATGAAAAATAGAAGCCCAGAATAAGTGATCTTCGTCTAGGTTATTGCTGCACCTAGAGATGGAAGGGACTCCAATTTTGTTCTCAAACATAGTCAAAGGTCTGTTTTGGGAGTTGAGGGCAAGTGCTTTAGTTCTGCCTCCTGGGATATAACTAGATATGTTGCTGCATCCTATTAACTCATTTTATGAGTTTGACACAAAAAGAGAAGCTGACAGAAAATGAGGATTAGGGTGGGGAGCATGTGAGACCCAGAAGGAGGTCATTGTGGGCAGACCCTCCAGGAGGCAGATTGCTGCAATGTGACCATTGCACTGTGGGCTGTAAGATGATCCCAGGTCTGCTCAGAATCCTTTTCTAGATTGTGAGCAGGGTTGACACCCTTGATAAAACACAGGGAATAGACCTGTCAGCCTCATTTAACTCCTTCTCACTCTGTGATGACATGAACTGATATTAACATCAAAATACAAATTTTAAAGTGTGGCAGAGATGATGTTCATGTAAGATATGTAGAATTAACATTTTAAGAGAGAAACTGAGGGACCAAGAGGTCAGTTTCTCTCAGGATTCAGAAATCCCTTCTCATAAATACATCTGCTCTTCCCATCTACTCTTTATCACCTATGATCGCCAGCATCTACAGGGCAAGGGATTGTCACTGCTAATACCTCAGCATTGCATCAACATTGGCATCTACAATTCTTTGGGTGATGGTGGTAAAAATAAAGCTAATTATGAGTAATGAAGGTACTGGTCTCAATTCCCTGGTTTTCTCTGGGGTTCTGGTTCTTGGGGGCTTATTTCCATACCCTATGTAATTGCTTGTGTTGACTTTGATGGGGCCCACATCAGGTGCTGGGGGAAACTTGAAGCACCATGTGGCAATAGCACTGCTGTGAGCTCAGTGACTGCAAAAGAATCCAATGAAGTCTCAATGTTCCTAAAGCTGACCTTTGTCCAACCTTTACTTAGAACTTTGAAAAAAAAATAGAGCAGTTTTTTGTGTCTTCTAAATTGGGGCTGATTACTGGAATTCCCTGGTGTGACTGAAGTACATTTCTGACTGAATTTATTGATGGTCTAATAGCATAGTTGAATGTTATCTGAGCTGTTCTTGATGGCCAGGGGGCCTGGTTCCTGTGTCTTACAAATAACTTTTGTCTGCCCATCCCATGCCCTCATTACCTGCATCGGATCTACTCACTTGGTGAGCTGTGGATAGAAAACGTCTTTCCAGGTACCAAGCAATTATATTTCTCCTTACAAAGAGAAAATGTTCGCAGCAGTCTTTATTATAATCTGAGTGGGTAATCTTGGACTCATGCCCAGCAAGTTTATTTTTGTGTGTAGTAGGCTGATTTTCTAATTTTCTGTGTGTATCTTGGTAGAGTTTACCAAACTGCTTATCTTTGCCAACAACTTCAGCTAGGTCAGAGTTTTGAGTAAATGCAGCGGAGCCTTTAAAAAGCCATTATCTAAAGTTCCCTAAGATCTCTAATGCCCACTTTTAGAGTAACAATTTCTTCAGCACCTTAGCTCAGCCTAAGCTGAGCTGGGAATGAAAACAAGAGCTGAATTGTGTGTTTGCATCCCAGAGCCCCAAGCTGTATTTGTAAAGTCCCCATTATTTATCTTTGTAGTCTCAGAAGCTTTGCATTTATAGATTCATTGCATCATCATCTTATGATCATTTGGAGTCTCTGATGGTGTTCTAATTAAAAGCTCATTTCCTAGTTACCACAACGCTGTTTTACACCACTTAAAATACCAACCTCCTCCAGTGTATTTTTGGATATGTGGGTAATGGATTGGAATCTGCAGTATTGCAGGAACTAAGTAATTTTAAAGCTAATAGTGTAAAGACAAAACTATTCCTTTTAAAGTAAGTTTTCTCATCTTTAGAACACACACACATACCCCATATATAGCCATATGTATTTTGATACTGACTATTCTTTTAAAACTGAGTGCAGTCCAGGGAAAAATTGCAGCAACTAATGGATTCTCGTAGTGTAATTTGATTTGAAGTATAGAAAAGAAAGAAAAAGTGATTTTAACCTAAGTACCCAATAGGATGTTCTTACTGTACTCATGGTATCCATGAGAGGAATACTGAAGGAGAAATGGGCACATTTCTGACAATCCATTGGAAGTAACAGGGATCTGTGGTCTCTGGAGGATAGGTCAAGTTATACTGCCCTGAATTCTCTTCACCAGGTCATTACAGTGACCCACATGCATTGCTCCAAGTGATTAGAAGATGTTGTAATTTTTAAAATACCATAGCCATATGTGTGATCTCCTAATTGTTCTGATTTCCATTAAGAAAATGTGATTCACAAAATTTCCACTGTATAAAACTAATTAAAAGTATTTCAAGAGAGCTTCATGTTATCAAAGTATTTCCTGTGACATTCATGTACGAGTGAACTCCTTTAGGGTGTGAAAGTGGGTTTTTATAGATCATTAACAAATTGACAGATCTGGAAATAGAAAAATATAAAACTGATGTGTTAGGAAGCAATGCCAATTTAAGATTGATCAAAAGTGACAAAGTATTCCTGAAAACTTTAGATGAATTAAGGAGAAAGTAACTCAATTTATAAGCCATTTTGCAAGAACATATCAATTATATACCCTTGTACATTGTCTATAAATTCTTTTGATATCATCATAAATAATAGCTGAAAAGATTTTTAAAGGACAAAATAAGTGTATCTCTTTTTCCTTTTATGGCTAACATTCTTGAAGGAGAAGTCAGTCCACTTGTTTTCTCCTCATCTTGGTCTCCCATTCTCTATCTAGATCAATCTTGATTCTGTCCTACTAGGTCACTAAAACTTAAAACACTAAGGTCTTCTTTTATTAGCCAAGTTCAACAGAATTTTTGTCTTTATATTCATTGACTTCTTTCTGGCATTTGATGGCTTTGATCATCAAAACTTTTGGAAACATTTTCCTTTGGTTCCACTTATACCATGTCTTCTGGTAAAATCTCCTTCATACCTCACTGGCCCTTCTCTCCCTTCTTCACTGTTGTTTATTTCTTGGTCTATTCCTGAAGTGTAGGCTTCCCCCAAGCTACACCCTCAGCCTTCTTGTCTTCCTCTACAGCTCTTGCTCAGTGATCTTGTATGTGCCAACATTTTTGGTTATAGCTCAGTATTCTTGTCTTGAATATGTATCTGTAGCACCCAACTCTCTTCTGAACTGTAGGCCTGATTTTCCAATCTGAATATTTTATCTCCCTCCAAAAATTCCTGTTTCTCTCCTTATATACCTGCTTTTACACTTCCAAGCTCCCATGTGGTTAATTTCAATCTCTTCCTTGGCTCTGTTCACTCCTTATTATCTCTCAGTTCACTCCCTGACTTCCCAACCCTGAAGATCCTTCAAGTCCAGAAGCTTCTCTATATCTCTACTGCCACTACTTTGTTGAAGCCCTCAATCTTTCACACTTGGATTATTACTTCAGTGGTACCCTAACATGTATCCTGATCCCTAATTTCTTCCCCTTAACATTTACCCTCCTTATAAAATCAGAATATATTGCCTCCTTATAAAATCAGAAATATCTTTCTAATTAAAATCTGATCATCTCAATCATGGTTCTTAAGACATTTTGCAATCTGATCTCTCCCTGCATTTTTGGATATGTAAATTGGCTGCCAGCTTAATTTTTGGCACCTCCATCCTAAAATGCACTGTCACTCTTCTCAGAATGCCTTTTGTCAGACCTTGTCATATGATGAACCCCTGTTCATTCTCTGCGATACAGTTTCATTGTCATACATGGTGAAGTTTTTCCTGATTCTTCTAAAACTCACAACTTTGTCACAAGCAATCACAATAATAATTGTCTTCATCTTCCTCACCTCATCATCCTTGAGATTTCATCTTCTACCTTTGGCAACTAACTGCCTTTCATGTCACCATAGTGAGGTCTTTTTTGTGCTTCTAACATTGGGAGAGAGTCACTCTATTTGGTTCCCACATTTACTGTGCAAAAGTTGGGGGGAATGCTCCCCCCACTTGTGTTGCATTCTCTTCCAATTTATGCATTGGTCACAAGCATAATTTACCTCTTATCCCTTCAGTAATAAGGCCTTATCCCATGACTTACTGTTCCTTACAGACCTTCTCCTCTTGTGAACCAGCTTAAGCTCTCTGGGACTGGAATATGTACCAATCTGAGTGACTGGCACTGTGCCCTTCTTAAAAGTATTTCTTTTCCCCACATGTTTAACCATTGTCCAGAGTCAAAACTTGTACAATGTATCTCTCTTTTTCAAGGTATATAGCCTAAGGCATTAAAGAGAGGCCCTTATCCTTGATAGTTTAACAGTTTAGGAGTCTTAGTTCTGCAGATTCATTCTTGTGACCATTTATTAGCACCTTCCACGGATTCCTGGGCTCATCACTCCACCACTATATCTTCATGGGCTGTGAAGACCCAACTTAGGTCTTCCTTCTGCAACTTTGTTGTATTAAAGAAAAATTTCACCAAACCAGCTAAATCAGCAAAGAAGACTTTATACAAGACAACTGCAATAGGGGAGAGAGATTATTGTAATAGGAGAGAGATTATTGTATTAGTTGAGCTTGATTTCAACTCCACTGAAATAAAAGGTAGGAGTGTTTTTAAGTGCTGAGTTGAGCTAGTGGAAAAGTACTGGAAGACACTAGTGGGGAGATTGGTCAATGTGATTAGGCCATCTGTATCTGCTAATCAGTGCTTACGGAAGTTAGGCTCCTACCTTCACATAGAGACTGGAAGATAAGGATGCTATCTTTCTTGATGGTCACATTTCAAAGGGATAGTTCCCCTGTCCTGGAGAAAAAAAGACATTCCTGGGTTATAGAAGATTTATATCTCAAAGGGGCAGAGGAAAAAATTATAAATGACAGTTTTCTAAAGTAAATTCTCTAAAGAAAGGGAGGTCAGGAGACTATAGTCAGGAAGAAACCTGTCTAAAGTTCAGTCAAACAATTTTAAGTCCATCTTGGTCAGATGGATAAGCATAATCTAAAAGGTAAATAATGACCCACTTAACTTGCTTTCATGTGGCTTTTCATATTCCATCAATAACAGTGAAATGGGTTGTGCAGTAGGGCAGGTACCATTATTAATACAATTTTTATATATTTAGCCTAATAATATGCTATAATTGTGAATAATTTCCCTCTTAGGTTATGTCCTTTTGAGGAGACATGAAAAAACACTTCAAAATAAATGCTTTGCAATTATCACTCTTTTCTTCCTTCTGACTCTGTATTTATTATAAGGTGAATGCATTTATCACACAGGCAAATATTTTTGGTTTGACTGATTTGTATTATTGCTTTCTCTTTCCTGTGGAAATACCCATTAGGGTAAGTCTTTTTTGCAGCATAGAAAATAGTAATTTAGCACCCTAGCCGGGTTGTTTCTAGAATAAATGAATCATACTAAACCAGAAAACATATAAGTTAAAAAGGAAGGGTAGCAGTCAGTAAGACAACACAAAGAGATCATAGTTCACCGTCACCATCTTTCTAGAAGGTACACTTTCAAGAATGATTCTTGACTACATCAGATGATTTTTCTTTTTCACTTGGTGGAAACGGTGTTTGACTTAGTTTCCCATGCCTGTTTTTTAAATTATATTACATATATCATAATTAGCATTGTGACCTGACATATTATATAAAGTTTGCGTGAATTGGGGAAGATAAAGGAAAGATAAGAGCTCGGTCAGGGTACTGAGTTTGATCTCGGGTGGCCTTGGCCCGCAGTGGCTTGAAGCAGGGTTTCGGCTCCTGGCCAAAGATTGGGGTCGGGTCTCGGCAGTGAGAGCACCGAATGCTAGCCACTAGACCAGTGGGCAGTGACAAGGCCCTGGCTCTTCAGCTTTGCAGAAAAAGAATTCCCACAAAGATGGAAAGTAGTGAAACAAGTAACGTGTTTATTAGGAGGAAAAAAGAGTACAGTACGTGTGGATAGACACACAGGTGGGCTCAGAGAGAGAGAGTCACGCCTCCGTGGCTGTCTAAATCACTTATATGGGGCATTTCTTCTGGGTTTCTTTGGCCAGTCATTTTGATTTGCCTGGTTCACAGTCCATACTTGGTTTATCTCAGGAGCCTCCCATGTGTGCGTGCGCATCTCTTAGCCAAGATGGACTCTAGCGAAGAGGTCTATGCGTAGTTAGCATCACTTACTATGGGGTGGCTCCCCCTCCCTTTTTGACCTCTAAGGAGCTTTTCTGCGCATGTGTAGTTGGGGAGGTCTCCTGACTTTGAGAATGAGAAATATGTGGTCTCTTATCTTCTTGGGCAGGGCCCAGCCTTCTCCCTCGATTGTCCTGCTCTTTTTGTCTTGGAGTATCGGTCCACAGAGAACAAATTCCAGTTGTTTGCCCCGGGGACCCATCTATCTCCTGCCTCAAGTTGAGTGGTCAGTGAAGGCTGTTGGGGACAATCAATAACTTGAGCTCTTTAGGAAATACTGTGATTCATTCCTTCACTTTTATCTTCGTTTGTATTGCCACATTTGTTCACTGATCCATTTCTTTCCTGCCATATTGCTCCCGCACTAGCCTGCTTCACCAAACCCCATCACCATTGCCCTCTCTATCTGTCTCAACCCAATTCCAAGCCAGCCTCTCACATCTCAGCTGGATTTACAGCAGTTTTTATTGCCTCTATAATATCTATTTTTTACACAGAGTAAGCCTTTAAAAATGTAAACTAAAAGCAAATTGTTCTTCCTAATATCTGTAAAACTCTCCCATTTCTTCCCAGTATACTCAAAATAAATTTCAAACTGTGACCCTCAAAACCCAATAGACTTTAGACTCTGCCTACCTCATCCACCTAACCTCTCACCTCTTAGCACTCTCCCACTGGATCACGATCCCCAGGCACACTGTCCTTTCTGTTACTTATAGTTACCGGAAAATTTTCTTGTTTATCTCTTTGTTTTGCTTGTCAAGGTGCTTTGAGAATATAAGCCCCATGAAGGCAACGATCTTGCCTCTAATTATATACTGCTGTAACCAAAGCACCAAGAACACCCCTAGAACATTGATATGCTCAGTAGATAGTTGAGTGAGTTAATTAATCAGTTTTCTAAATAAATATCACTTACTGATGTCCTACTGTCTGCCAGGTCCAATGCAACATTGATTGGGAATCAGAGATGAGTATTGCACAGTTCCATACATCAGGTGGCTTACTGACTGGCTGTTGTCTTTATCTGGGCATCTGGTTATCAAGCTGTCTTTTAGGGTTTATATTTAACTTTGGGGAATCAAGATGAACTGATAATATTCACGAGTAGTCAGACACTTTGAGTTCTCTATACTCTATGTCTACTTCCAAGGAACCTCCTAAAATTTAGCTTCTCTCATTATACACATATTATTTATTCGCTTTAATAAGGCTTTATCCATCAGGTACAGAGGCAAGCTTTTTACTGCTTATTATGAGGTATACACATGAGAGCAAGATGTTTACCCTGTCTTCAAGGAATATGAAATTTAGTAGGGAGAGATAAACTTTGTATTCTGATAAACATGAAATAAAGCTATATCTTATAAATTCCATTAAAAAGGCAGAACAAATAATAGAAGGATCCAGAAAAGGGAGTAATCAGAGAGGAGATGAACAGGAAACGCTCCATTAATAGATATGTTTCATCTTGGGTTTTGGTGATCACTATGATTTCGACAGATGGAGGAAATGGCACATATAAAGGAAATGACAAGTTTTTCAGATGAGCAGCAGCATCAACATGAAGTTTTGGAATAGACCTCTATGCTGGAAGGCCTTGAAATGTCTTTGGTAGGTGGTGGGAGCCACTTCTTAGCCAGAGTGCCACTAGCACAACAGTGTAAATTAGACATCTTTTAGCAGAATGGATTGGAGTGAAGACAAACTGGAGGCAGGAAGACCAACTGATTAGCAGTCTTTTGTGATATGACAGTCCAGAGATGATGGAATAATGGTTTGGTAGGATGGTAGTCTTCCTAAAGAAATATATTCAGGACACACACACACAAGGAGACAAATTGTGTACTCACAAGGAACTTTTCCCTTTATACATTTATCCTGAATTGGAGTTACTCCATTCTTCAAACCTAAGTTTTTTTACCTTTATACCTATGAACTATCTCTTCCTGTAGGTTATATCAGGAATAGATTTTTGGGTCCATTTTACTATTCTCATGTATTTAAAAGCACGTTTACTATCTCTATGTATCCTCAAAATGTTTCACACTTTTGGCAGAGTTGAAACATCCAGACTTGAGTTTGGTCTTTATTTTTTATGAATTACTGGCTTGCTATTTATCAGGCTTTCTCAACAGATTGGCTTAGTTGTCCTAATTTTCTCTGTAAATCTTTCACTCCTTCCCCTTCCCCCCACCCCAACACACACGTGTCACACACACCAGATTGAATCATACTTGTCTCAGAGATGTTTTGCCATACAAGTCACATGTCTATCACTGTGACATTTTGTTTGTATATCGCATTCATATATTTTAGTTGAGCCATATACCAGTGTACCAGAGCCCCAGCTAAGGGTGTCAAAGTGCTAAATCCATTGGATGTGTTTCAACTCTTATCTTATTTGAATTCTTAGAATATTTGATGCTGATGACAACTCTGTCCTTGAAACATTTTTTTCCATTAGTTTCCATGATATAACATCCTCTGTGTTTTGTTTTTTTTTCTCTTTGCCTCTTAGTCTCTTTCTTCTCTAGTGGAATATTCTCTACTTGTCCATTACATATTGACACTTCCCAAAGCCTAGTTCCTCTTCTCTTCTAGTTCTGAATACTGGCCCAGTTGTTAGCTTCATTCCCACATCTTTGGCCAGTAGGATGCTCTTCAGGTTGGCTCCTAAATCCTTTATAAATGACCGTACTAGTCTCTGATAGCTTCCTTGCTATCTACTTTGTTAAGATATTCTGGGCTCTCCTTAATACCTTCCCTACCCTAGACCGGGGATCAGCCGTTTCTCCAAAAAGTCCTGGTTTTCTTTAGTGGTAAATGTGTTTCAAGACTGTAATTTGGGCCCAGTGGTGCTCGTTGAGACAGGATTTGCCATTGTTTCTAGGCTTTTTCATTATATATACATAAATTAACATTAATACTTATGATTCAGATTTAGGACAATGTGGTTTTCTTTCTTCCACATTGAGAATCTTGGTTCTGAAGGATACAGGGGGTGATAGAATTAGAATATCCCACATTACAAACACAATATCCTCAGAATAACAGTTTTAACACTATCACCACCAGTATGATTTATATATTGCTTTTGATTTAGAAAATGTTAGCAAGAATACTGATGACTATGTTGTGCACATATTCTAATTGATTTAGAAAGTTACAGACCACAGTATCATTTATTTGTTTGCATAACAAATAGTACTGATTAATAGGAATGATTTTTCCTCAGTATTCCCCTCTCTATACTTGAGGTTGTCAGTGGATTCCAAGAGAACCCTAGTGGGAATTACACACTCAAGAAGTAGAGTGGTATCATTAGGCCCAGTATATTTCACTGTGAGGAGCCACCTGGTAGAGGCTAGAGGTAGGCCGTCTACAGTTCATTTTTTTTACTCCTCTTGTAGTAAAGAGAACTTCCACACTCATGAAATTATTAGGTCCATTAGGGATCAGCAATTCTCCTTTTATATGCTTTTCTTCCAGTGAACATAGTACTGATTTTTTGTTTCCTGCTAAGGTATATTTTAATGGCCAATTCCTTGAAAGCTACTTTGAGAGGATCTTAATTGTTGTTCACATAAAGATGGAGGTGTGTTTGTGATAGATCTAGGATAGAAAAGGGGTTTAATGGATTCATTTTGGAATAACATATATAAGTGTTCATCCTTTAGGAGAAAAAGGGAAGCTGAAACAGATTTCAACAGGAATAATGGGAAGGCTGGAATTTTCACACCAGCAGGGTCCCTTGGGTTACCAGCCCATGAATGACCCCCACTCAGTTTTTTTGAGACTCAATATTTTTAGAGCAGCTTTAGGTTCAAAGCAAGATTAAGAGGAAGGTACAGAGGTTTACCACATGTGCTCCACTCAGTTTTACTGTGTAAACTGTTACTTTGTACAAGGAAATCTTAACATTTGCAGGAAATTAATGAGGAAAAAAGTAAGGTCTTTTGAGCTTTTGTGCAGCAGGTTTTGGGGCAGCTAAACTCAAATTTAACTCTGAAAATATTAAGTAAGAAGGAAATAGGAATGGTAGTGGAAATCATACTGTATACCTTTATGTGGTGATTTAATAGCTGAGAAGGCCAATGTGTGGTGTGTGGCATGTCAAGGATAATTTCTTTCTGCTCCTATTTTAATGAGTCATCACTCACAAGGCATTCCTTTCTAGCTGCTTCTAAACCTGAAAGGTATTAAAAATAAAGAAATGACATGTAGAACAGGAAAAATCAAATTAAGGAAACATGGGGATTCATTTAAAAGGAAAAATTATAGAAGCTAAATATATACAACTTGAATTATATCAGTTTAAGAAAGGATATTATATACAAATAATGATAAGCAGCAAAGGAAAAATCTAAAAGCAGGGAAGATTGATTTGATGATGTAGAGGTATATGACTAGAAGAAATAAGATGAAATTAAGGTATGGGACATTTAGTTTAAAAGTATTTTAGTATGTACCAATAATGATAACTTGAAAGAATTACTTTTCTATGTTTGTGTACGTTGAAACTGTAAATTTGCACACTGTATGCATATTTGCCAAGAAAACGGAGGTACTTAATGTCCTGTTTGTGAGCTGATTTGCATTGAATAGTGGGGTTTGTGAAGGGTTTGACTGGGGAGAATGGAAAAGGTAAACCTTAAACTTGACAGTTTATTGTATCATATTATCTTCTGACTTAAGTAACCTATTTTGGACAGCTCAGTCTTTTTCAAGTGAATATTCAATCTCTTACATATTTCTTCCTTTCCTTCGTTTCTTCTCCAAAGTGGCATCTGGTTGTATGAGGGAATGGGGCTTACATGATATCTTAGTGGGACTAATGGGAGTCACATAACCAATCCACATCCTTTGGACCTTCCTAGGTCTTTGCTGTGCAGAGACTGATTTGGTTCACTTTCGAGACCCGTGGCTGCTGAAGTCTGTCTGCATGACTTACAATGTGGGTACCACATGAGCACTTACAGCTGATGCCCCTGGTCCAAATTCTTTGTCTTTGCTCACAAAGTCCCTGCACACTGTGCTTATTTAGTCCCACTCCAACCCTATTAGCACCTCCTCATCTTCTCCTGGATTCCCTGCATGCCCTAATAGAGAGCATGGGGGCCTTGGAGCTCTAACTCAGCTCACCCATTGAGCCACTTTCAGCTACTTGTGCTCTGCTATATGTCATACAGTGCTGGGTGTGGTCATGTGAAGCACTTCCTCAGACAGCATGCATGGAAGTGTGCCACTAGCCAGACTTTACAGTGTTTTAGAGCTACCTATACCTACCTAAGAGTTTACATAATGCTCTGCCCTTCCCAGAGTGGGAAAGTAAAGGACCTGTGCATCTGCCTTTCAGTCCTGCCAGTATCTCTCCTCTGCTCCCACAGTCCACTAGGCTATATCTGGCAGCCTTTCATTCCCTCCTCCAACCTTACAGTGGTTTCCTGTGCAATACCCTTCTCCATCCCAAGGAAGAGTTTCCCCCTCCCCTTCCATTTTGTTATAATGTCAGAATATCTGCTGGAAAACATGATTTCCTGGGAAGAGAAATGAAAACACATATAGGCAATATGTTTTAAATGTTAACCCTGTTACAGTGATAAAAACAATATCAGATGTAGGTTCTGGTGTAAATGGTTGTGTAAAGCTCCTTTCTCCTTAGGCTTTCACTGTCCCATCCACTACCTTTTCTCCTTCCTGTCCATCTCTTCACTGTCACTCTCCCTCGTACACTGAACAGCTAAGTGCTTAGATCACATTTGCTTTCTCCCTCTGGTGACCACCATCACCCTGGCCTCTGGATTCCTCATCCTCTTTGTCCTTAGTGACCTTTACCTAATTATAGAATGGCTCCACACCTGAAAGTATTAATTCCTGCATCTCAATCTTGGACTGCAGCCTTTCTTTTATGCTTTCTTACATGATTACTGTAAAAATACCCTTTCTTCTTCAGCCTTTGGCTCCTCAGTTCCCTTCTTGCCTATCAGCTTCCCCTTGTCCCCTTTTTTCTCATTTCTCTTAAATTCCATGAACCACTCCTTCATACCGTCTTGAAAGTATCCTCAATTCCTCATCATTCTTCATTTTATCATTCTGGCAAAACCTCAGTTTGCATCAATTTAGTTGTCCAGTTTCTCCAACCTGCAACCTGGATTTCTGAGTACCAAGCACAGTGCTTAGCATATAGTAATTACCTAGTATTTACTGAATGAAAAAAAGTCTGTGGAATACATATGGGGTAGTATTTAAGACCATGGAATTTGGATGAGACATAGGTACCACATTTTAAACCGAAGGACCTTGGGCATGTTAATAAACATCTCTGCATTTTGATTTCTTCACCATTAAGATAAAGATAAAATAGTGTCTACCATACGTGAGGAATTAAGAGGTGCAGTGAGGTTAAGTCACTGGGCAAGGGGCTGGCGCAAGGAGCCCTTTAAGGCATGTTAACCATTGTGTAGTTGTTGACGCCGAATGGACCAGTCAGTTACACTTGCACCATGGTTTATTTGAGTTTCTCTGCCACATTGCTTCAGTAGACCAAATAGCTATGATTGGAGTGGCTAGTGAGAGGAGAGGAGCAAGGAGCTGGAAGTTAGATAGATGTGAGATCATAGCAAGCAGTAGGTGGGAGTATCTCTCAGTGGTTAGTAAAATGATGTAGTATTTCAATTACAGTGTTTTTTGCCCAGTGCCTATTTTTTTGTACATTGTTACTATACAAATAAATTCGTAGAAAAACAGAAACATCCTAATTTTTGACAAGATTACATCTTAGATTTTGACTGGGCTTATACTTCGTCCTTGCTTCATTCTTTTCCCGTCTCTTAATCATCAGTCTACCCTCTCATGTTTAGTTCCCAAGTTTTCTTACCAGGACACTAGTTCTCTAAATGTGCCGTAAAAGTTCATATATGCTCTGTATTTGAAGCTTTAGCAAAGAAACAGAACAAAATGGACACTGTCATCCACATACCATTGGTTTCCTTACTGCTTACTTAATGGAACATTCTCTCTCTCCCCCTATTCTTCGGTGGTCTTTTTAGATATACTGAGAAGTCTTCTCTGAGTGTCTCTCAACCCATAAACCCATAGAGGGAATAGGGTATGTCTTTTTCTGCCCTGTGGTCATAGTCCTAATTATTGTGTCTAGCCCCAAGACAGTCCTAGTTTTGTGTGTGTGTGTGTGTGTTTATGGTTATTGAGTGAAGTTAAAAGATGGGTAATTTACCATAAAGGTCAGATATTCTGAGAGATGTGGCGAGAATTTTTGTTCCAATTTATGATTTCTGGATTTCTTTGCTTTATTTCTGCTAAAGAGGTCTCTTCATGACCACTATTGCTTTCTTTCTTCCATTCTCCCTTCTTTCTTTCCTTTCAGTCTTCATCTATGTTATGGTATAGGGAAGGGAACCAATGTATAGATGCCATTAGTGGTGTTAAGCATTTTCATATATATTAGGTAATCACTTAATGTATTGTGATTCCCACAAAAAATTGTGATTACCATAATAATAACTCAAGAGGTAGATTTTTATCTCCTTCATTTGTAGGTGAGAAAGCTGAAGTACAGAGAAGTTAAATAAATTTCCTAAGGACATACAGCTGTTAAGTGGCAGGAACCTAGATTTGAATCTAGATTTGAACAATATGTTTTGGGACCATAATCATGAGAGACTACAGCTTACTTAAATTCACATAAAACTTAACGCTTGAGTTAACATATTCATGTCATGCACTATGCCAGTGATTGCAAATTAGAAATTAGGTAATGTTACAGATTTCAGTTTTTGTAATTGAGATAATTAATTACTTGGAAATGTTGTAAATAAAATTATTCACGTATTTCCACAAAGTTGCAAAATGTCTGAGTGCCAGTTTGAAGGAATTAAATTCTTTAGTGGGAAATGTGGCTGTGGTAGAAAGGGAGTCATGGGTATCTCTACAGAATTTACAGAAGACTTTTAAAGAGGCCATTGTTTTAAAAAGGTTTTGAGTCATTTATCTGTAGATCTTTGTCTCTATGCACAGTATTTATTTTATTTTTTTTAATTAATTAATTTATTTATTTATTTATTTTTGGCTGCGTTGGGTCTTTGTTGCTGCGTGTGGGCTTTCTCTAGTTGCGGCGAGCGGGGGCTACTCTTTGTTGCAGTGCGTGGGCTTCTCATTACGGTGGCTTCTCTTGTTGCGGAGCACGGGCTCTAGGTATGTGGGTTTCAGTAGTTGTGGCTCGCGGGCTCTAGAGCGCAGGCTCAGTAGTTGTGGCGCACGGGCTTAGTTGCTCTGCAGCATGTGGGATCTTCCCTGACCAGGGCTCGAACCCGTGTCCCCTGCAATGGCATGCGGGTCCTTATTCACTGCATCACCAAGCACAGTGTTTATGAAATAGTTGGCAATAAGAAAATTAAGTTTCTAGGGTCTTCCACACCTAATCGTTAGATTGTATACATCACTTTTCCTCACTCTGATACATTCAGGTATGATTTAGGGGACCATGGTTTCAACTTAATCATCAGCATGCATCTAAAGGATTATCTTTCCATGAAGGTACACAAGTACCAGGTCTATTTCTGTGCTTCCCTGACTCAGGAATCTTTGGAAAGAGGTGCCTCACTGTGACTCACCTTTCTATAAACCTAGAAACTTTTGCCATGTTGGACACATTGTTGTGTAAATAAATTATATGACTGTTATCTTTGCACCAATCATCACTCATGATTTTCATTATAGTTCCTCTTTCTTCAGTTCATATTTCTTACTACTCCTGCTGATGGCATAACACCTTTCACAGGATACACACACACGCATACACACACATATATACACACACACAAATGAAAGTCAGAATTTTCCAGAAAAAGTTAGTTTTTATGAGTAATTGGCATACTCATGTACCATTTATATAGAAATTTACTTGT
The DNA here is from genome assembly GCF_028021215.1 of Eschrichtius robustus. Lineage (NCBI taxonomy): Eukaryota > Metazoa > Chordata > Mammalia > Artiodactyla > Eschrichtiidae > Eschrichtius > Eschrichtius robustus. The sequence goes on from NC_090825.1 coordinate 90,943,734, forward strand.
AAGATTTCAAGGAGCTCATCTGGAGAAGAGTGTAGCAACAATACCCATTCTTTCAGGATACAAAGTTTGCTGAACGGTTAATGATGATCATTATTTTTCTTCATCTACTTTTTTTTAACATCTTTATTGGAGTATAATTGCTTTACAATGGTGTGTTAGTCTGCTTTATAACAAAGTGAATCAGCTACACATATACATATATCCCCATATCTCCCCCCTCTTGTTTAATTTAGCAAATAATACATGTATTCTTTCTCATCATAAAGAAATTTAAAATATATGGATAGATTTACTAAAATCCCTGTTGACTGCTTTCCCCATTCTAGAGCTGTCCCCAGTGTTTCCTCTTTGGAATGTATCCTTCCAGCTTTTAAAAAAATGTGTCCATATATACATACATACACACACACACACACACACACACACACACAGAGGACACTTTAGCTTTGTCTTGTGTGTGTGTATGGTTTTAATATAAAAGGTGTTACAGGCATGTATTATTCTACAACTTTTTTGTTACTCTGTGTGTCTCGCAGACTCTGTACCAGGACATATATTTTAATAGCTGCACACTATTCAGTCAACTTAAAATAAAATCCTATATCCTTACCTGATGGGATCCATGGAGTATGACCGCCCCATCTCATTATCTTCCTTGCTGCCTCCTTTCCAGCCGCACTGGCTATGCCTTAATGTTTCTGGAACATACTGAACATAATCCCTTTCATGTCTCCCACTTGAAAAGCTCCACTCCTAGATATTTTTCTTCATTCCTTTACTTCATTCAAGTTTCCACTCAAACGTGCCTCATCAGAAACTCTCTGCTGTTCCTCTCCATCTCCTGCAACCTCCCATTCAGCTTGTCTCTCTCTCTCTCTCTCTCCTCTCTCTCTTCTCTCTCTCTCCCTTTATCTCATCTATCTCCCCTTAACCTTTTTTTTTCTTCCTAACACCTATCACTACCTGGCATGTAATAGATTTATTTCTTCATTATCTGTCTTCCTCCACTAGAATGTAGAACCTACTTTCAGAGTTTGTTCACTGATATATCCCCAAGACCTACTATAGTAGCTGGCCCATAATTGGTGTTCAACAAATATTTGTGAATAAATGACTACTATGGAAGTTTGTTTAGTTTATTTAACTCTTCCCTTTCTGCTGAACATTTAGGTTGTTTCCAGGTTTACATGATAACAAACAATGTCACAGTGAATATTTTCTTATATGTCTCTATGTATATACATATAGGTGTGTTTAGGGTGGATTCTGATAAGGAAAATCTTTGGGTTAACATGTATGAATATTTAAAATTTTAATAGACAAGGAAAATAGCCCTCCAAAAAGTTTATACCAATTTACACCCTCCCATATGGAAGCATATATTTCCTTCCTCATATCCTTGACAACACTATATGTAACTTTTCAATGTTTGTCTGTCTGTTAGGCAAACTGGAATCTTTTGCTAAGAAAGAAAAAGTATGATTTCATAGGAAACTATTAGTTTCCACCTTAAAATTCATTTCCTTTTAAATATTATATCACTCCTTTCTTTTTTTTTTCTTGATTTATAAGCCGCCTTGAAGAAGTTCAGTGTGCTGTTGAATAATAGAAGACACAGGGGAGTCCGTTTCTTGTTCCTGGCCTTAGTTTTCACCAGTAAATGTGATTATTCTTGTTTTCTTGTAGATTCCATATTGAGCCAAGAATGTTTCTTAGTTTGCTTTATATTCTTAGTTTTCTATGAGTTTTGTTTTTGTTTTAATTAGAAATGGGAGTTTTGTATGATGTTGTTTGAGGTCCTCCTGTGGGTTTTTTCTTCTCCTTTTGTCTATAGTATAGTGAATTGCATTGATATATTTTTACTATTGAAACACCATTGCATTCTTGGAATAAACACTTGGTCTTGATGAAATTGATTTGCTACTATTTTTATAGGATTTTTAAAAATTTTATTGAAGTATAGTTGATTTGATTTGCTACTATTTTCATTTAGAATTTTTACTACATGTTTGTAAATAGGATTGACTTTTGTTTTCATATTGCCCTGTCTGGCTTTGGTATAGGAGTTATTTTAGCATTATAAAATGATTACAATAGCTTTTTCACTTTTTCCATACCACAGAACAGTTGTTATAAGCTGGAAGTTATCTTTCTCCTCAAAGGAGTATGGAAATTCACTCATTAAACTATTTTAACAACTAACTTTTTAAGGGTAGATATGTTCCATCTCTTCTGTTGTTTTCGAACTTTTTAATGTCTCTGAATTATTTTACGCCAATTTTGATAATGTTTTCCTAAAGAGATTATTTGCCTAGATTTTCAGATTTATTGTGTAAAACTTTTCATAGTGTTCGTCTATCATTTTTTATAAATCTCACAACTATTTTTAATGTTCCCTTTTTTATTCCTTATTTCTTCTCCCTCCCTTCTTTTCTAAAATTGACTTGCCAAACCATCTGGATTTTATGTAAATACTTCTATTTTTAAGTATTTTTGACAACTAATTTGATTTTTTTAAAAAATAACTGAATTGTCCAGGCAAAGCACTGGCACTGGCCAAACTTGAACTGATAATGATTGAATATTATAGTCTCACTTTCTTGCTAGTGGGAAAACCTTCATTTTTAACAAAGATTTAAACTCACATTTTACTTCAATTACCAGAGTTATTCAGTAGCTATAGTCTCTCCAGATAAGACCAGAATCTAAGGAAACTTGAATTTTTTTCTTCCTTCCTTTCCTTGACACTTCTCATGTTGGTTGCACCTGGGATTTAAATTACACGTTGTTATCGCAATTTAAAAAATTTATAATTTACACTTGTTTGCACTTAACCCTACATTTTACTGTTTTCTTTGCTCACCACTACTTCCATGTTCCATTTTCCTCTCATATTTATTCTTCATTTTACTGTAGTATCTCCTGTAGTAATTCTTTTAGACAGTGTCTGAGAGTGATAACCTTTGAGTTTCACATACTTGAAAATGTCCTTATTTTGCTTTCACATATGAATTATATAGCTTAGGAGTGTCGAATTTTAAGTTCAAACTAGTATATCTCAAAACTTTAAAGATATGTTTCCACTGTCCTCTCGTATCAAATATTACTGAGAATTCTGTTTAAACCTAATATTAATTTTGTTTTCTTCAGTGTTTATACTGGAAGCTTAGTTGTTTTTTTTTTTTCCTTTATTCTTAGTGTTCCCAGACTGACTGTGATCTGTGTCCTCTGTACTCTCTCATCTCTTTGATTGTGAGGGCTAATGTCTTTATTTAGATTTGAGAAATGCTCAGTTATAACTTATTGAAGCATTTCCTCTATTTGGCTGTGTCTATTCTGTTTCAGGAACTACAATTATATAAATGTTTAAAGATTCATATCCATCCTTGAGGTCTCTATGTTTTTCTTTCAAGCTCTCATTTTCTTTTCCTTTTTTTGTTGCATTCTGGTATACTTTTTTTGCTCAATTTTCCAGCTCACTTCCTCACTCTTTTTAAATGGAATTTATATACTTTAAAATGTACAGATCCTAAGTGCTTAATACTAATTCAGATATAGAACAATTACATGATTCCCAAAGGTCTTTTTGGGCCCCTTTACAGGCAATCCCCACCCTCCACTGGAGACAACCATTATTTTGATAGTTCTATCACCATAAGTTAGTTTTGCCCATTTTTGAACTTTATATGAATGAAATTAGCATGTACTCTTTTGCATCTGATTTCTTTCACTCAATATGTCTATGAGATTTTTTTCATGGTATTGTCTGTCTCAACAGTTTGTTCCTTTGTGAGAAGTATGTCATTATATGAATATATTACAATTTGTCCAGACTTTTATTGATGAGCATTTGGACTATTTTTTAAAAAGCTACTATGAACAGTCTTGTACAAGTATTTTATGGACATATGCACTTATTTCTGTTGAACCTATCCACTCTTCAGTTACATCTCTTTTGTATCTTAGCCTATCTATACAGTTTTTAATTTAAAAAATAATTTTTTCATTTCTGAGATCTCATTGGTTTTCTGTGTGTGATATACATGGAGGGTGATTTATTCTATTAAATGTGTTACTTCTTTTTGTTCTATTTTCTCTTCTATGGACTGGGTTATTTTTTTGTGTCCTATTTGGGCCTCTCTTTCATATGGTAATTCCATGTTGTGTTTTCACCTTTGTCTGTGAGTTTAAGACCTGTTTACAGCATCTTATGCTTCCCTACCCATGATTGTGAAAAAGTGGCAGAAGATGCTTGGAGATGAGGTATCCCATTTCTGGGCTGTTGGGGGCCGTCTCTGGGGACTCTGCCTGGACATGCCTGCTCAAGTTACCCCGGAGTTGGACACCCCTAGTTTCTCCTTCAGGGTGTAAGTAAGGCTGGGCGGTTATATAGAGGCAGGTTTGGCTATGAAGAGGCATGTGATTGGTGATGCAGCCAAACACCCTTAGCCACTGGGCCACCTCCACTTCTCTAATTGTCAGTGTACCTGTTCCCACCACCCCCAAGTTTATTGCTGTCTTGGGGCTGTCCTCCATCTTTTTTGTAGCAGTCTGAATTTTGTCATTTAAATATTTCTTTCTCACTTAGGTCATGTTTTGTTTTCCACCAGCTTTGTGAATTTTTTGTTTTTCATATATATTTCTGACATTTGTATGGATTTGGAGCAGGATAGGAGGCTTCAATAAGTTCTTATTCTGACACCTTGATCACATCCCTTCCTTAATGAAGGGTCAGATAATAGTAATAACTTCTCTATCATAAACATAGTTAAACATTAGAGATGTTAAGACAGAAGACTCTTTACTGAAACTTTGTTAAAAATATGATTTTGGGGAAGGAAATCTAAAAAAGGGGATATAGATATACGTATAACTGAATCACTTTGCTGTACAGCAGAAACTAATACAACATTGTAAAGCAACTATACTCCAATACAAATTAATAAAAAAGAAAAAAAAAGATTTTTGGCCATCTTTCTGTTAACATTTACTTGTGGTCCTTCCCAATCACAAGAGTTTGGCCCTTTTAACCTTCAAAGGCTGTAAGGAATTTGGTCTTAATATTAAGCATGTATATTTCTATTCCCTTTGCCATAGACAGTATTTTGCTAGATTGAAATGATCTGTTTTAAATGAAAATCTCCACCTGACTGAATTTCCATTTTCAGGAGATGTGCTTACACAGCCCAAAATATACTATTGGAAAGTTATCTCCTATCTAATTTTCATTAAGATTTTAACACATGGATGATAAACTTTGGGAAACTGGATTTTATGGATACAACACATGAACTTCCATGAGTAATGTGGTATTTGAATCCCAGAGGTGTCAGCTATGGTTTTAGAGGCTGCAAGCTTTCAACCACTAAAACTGGAATCTAGTATAAGCTGGAAAAAGTCCTTGGCTTGTTCTTGTAGCAACTGGCTGAAAAAATATCCATTGAATAAAATAGTGGCACGTGGGTGTGCTATGTCATAAAACATTAGGAGCATAATACATCACAGAGACTCCCTGCAAACTGATTTTCTGGGATTAGAGGTAATGTTTCCCTCAGCCAGTTGCCTGTTACAATTTCCACTAACTTGAAGCCATTTTATTTTTATTTCCCTTTTTACCTTCCTCTCAAAATTTCCTCTAATAAGATTTACAGTGACTTCAATTTTGGTAAGGAATCATAAATTTCAGCAGCTCCAAAAAGGATAAAGAGTCCGTATTAACTTGCAATCAATATAGTTTTTAGGTATTTAAACCCCCACAAATTGTGAATTTTTACATGCTTGTCATGAAACTCAGTCACATTTTTCTTCTCTAAGTTTGTATTAAACAGGTCTTTGTGTCTCTCAACTTTAGCTTCTACACTGCATGTACATACATGTACATTTCGTACATTTTAAAGTGTCACTACTTTTATTGATGCTTAGAGGACCAAATGATTATAAACTGCTTCTTATTGGTGAGAATTTAGATTGTGTTATAAGGCTAAGTCTGTATATACATATAAAAATTGTGAATCTGGAAAAAATTTTAATTAAGTACTGCCAGAGGCAATGTTTGATCATTATGGGTAATAATTATTTAATTTTAGGATGTGGTATTACTCAGAGAAAGAGAGAAAGCTAGTATATGGAGAAGCTCTGCAGTGTTAGACCTTAAAGAGTCAAGTTATTCTGTTACTTTATGTTTCAGTAGCTGTAATAATGTTTTTAGGTCATTCCTCTGTATGCTTTATTTCTCGCAACCGAGATGATAGTGTCCACAAGGGCAAGAGTTTTTGCTTTTGCTTCCCTCCTATATGAATAGTTATAGCACTTTAAACAGTGATCAATAAAGAAAATGCTTGGGAACTTTGGAGTCACTTGTATACCGCTGGACACTCGGGCATACCTACTTTGTATGGGAAAAAGATCTTGACTCAAATCCACATAATCATTGCATTTCACAGATTTATGCAATAATGAGTTTCAGTAAGAAATTTGGAGAGGGACTTCCTTGGTGGTCCAGTGGCTAAGACTCCACGCTCCCAATGCAGGGGGACCAGGTTCGATTCCTGGTCAGGGAACTAGATCCCACACGTCACAACTAACATTTCTCATGCCGCAACTAAAAGATCCCGCACACCACAACAAAGATCCCGCACGCCGCAACAGAGATCCCACACGCAGCAACTAAGACCTGGTACAGCCAAATAAATATTTTTTTAAAAAAAAGAAATTTTGAGAATTGAACATTTGTTTATTTGGTTGGTTTTTTTTGCAGTGAAACTTAAATAGTTCAGAATAATTTGAGAAAGGCCATTCTCAACTACTAAAAACTTTAATGAAAAGTTTAAAAGAAATGTGCTTTTGTAACATTCAAATACATGTACAATTTATATATTGTATTACATTATAATATTATAAACAGATCCTATTAGGTCTATGTGAATTGATAGTTGACAGAACTAAATATAGAAATATTTATTAAGTGCTATGAATTTATAATTGTTTATTTTCTTACCAAGGCTTACCAGACATCTTATAATAAATGGGTCTCTGCCTCCTGCAAAAAATCACTCAGTTCTTTCCTTCCTGAAGAAATGAGAGGGAGGAAAAAAAGGGATGGTTTCGAAGTGACTATAGAAAATTTAAAAATATACATACATATAACAGATCTTCTTTCATAGGAAAGAAGTGATCCTAGACAGTTCTAGGAAGGACTGTAAAGTGCCTTAAGACACTAACTCAGTCGCAGTAGGGTACCTCAATATAGCCTCTGGGGAGAACCCTCAGAGAATACTCTAGTGAATGGTGCCCCGGGAACTCGGGCCTAGTGTGAATGGCACCCCATTGGGGTATTGCAACATAGGTGCTTGCTCAGAGAGATGACCTTGCGTCATTTGCCTGAAATGAATCCGGTTTGCATATTAAATTCCCTTTGTTTGAAGCAAATTTAGTCATAGGCTTGAACTGATTGTGTATATTGACCTGAGAAGTCAGCATAGAATAATGGATACTACTGGGGAAAAGGAGTGACGTCAGGCTAGGGTTCAGAAGGACCTGGGTTCCTGGCCCAGTGACTGCAGTTCAATATGACATACCCTGACTGAGCCACTTGGAAGCAGGAGCTCTGTCACCATAGCAACACTGGGACCACTTCTGCAGATCTTAAGCTGTCTCTGCCAATCAACTCCCGCCTTAAGCCATCAAATCCATTTACGATAAAGCCAGATGCTACACACTGAAGGATGCACAAATCAAGCACAGATGAGCCAGAGGGAGGAAATTTTCTCTGAAAGTGATTTTTTTCCTTTATATGATAGAAATAATTAATGGTTATAGAATACAACTCTTCTGTTTTGTGTCAAAATACAGTTAATTCAGTGAATTCTGACTCCCATTGCTAATGAACTGCTTCTCTTTAAGAGTTCCTGAAGAACTTTATTTTTTATACTGCATGTATGGCACTCATTATTATTGTATTTTTGTTTGCAGTGTTCATGCAAACATATGCATGTGTGTGTATGTTTATTGCGTATTTGTGTCTGTGCATGTGTTTTTTAATAGATTTTGAGTGCTCTGAGGATGAGAATTATGTGGTATTTATCCTTGTGTCCTTTGTACCTATTTCCATGTCTGGCACTTAGCTAGGCATTCCATAAATGCTATTTGAATTGTTGAAGATAATTAGCAATGGCTAAATTTAATGAATGGTAGAGCTACTCCTGACTAGATTTAATTGGTGAGTGGATTGGAGGTGGCCATACAGAAGAAGGGAGTGTTACAAAGCCTAAGTATAGAAACAGAATTGTCAATTCTAGTGTGCAGCTTGTAAATAAAGACATTAGAAGGCAGCTTTCATAAAGAGCACAAGAATGTCTTTCAAAATAAGGGTTTCACACACCTACAGTCAGTTAATCTTCAACAAAGGAGGCAAGAATATACAATGGAGAAAAGACAGTCTCTTTAGCCAGTGGTGTTGGGAAACTGGACAGCTGCATGTAAATCAACGAAGTTAGAACACACCCTCATACCATACACAAAAATAAACTCAAAATGGCTTAAAGACTTAAATATGACTTGACACTATAAAACTCCTAGAAGAGAACTTAAGCAAAACATTCTCTGACATAAATCACACCAATGTTTTCTTAGGTCAATCTACCAAGGCAGTAGAAATAAAAATAAACAAATGGGACCTAATCAAACTTACAAGCTTTTGCACAGCAAAGGAAACCACAAACAAAACGAAAAGACAACCTGTGGAATGGGAGAAAATATTTGCAAATGATGCAACTAACAAGAGCTTAATTTCCAAAATATACAAACAGCTCATACAACTCAGTAACAAAAAAAGAAAACAAACAACCCAATGAAAAAATGGCAGGAGACCTAAATAGACGTTTCTCCAAAGAAGATACAGATAGGCAATAGCGACTTGAAAAGATGCTCAACATCATTAATTATTAGAGAAATGCAAATCAAAACTGCAGTGAGGTACCACCTCACACTGGTCAGAATGGCCATCATTAAACAGTCTACAAATAACAAACGCTGGAGAGGGTGTGGAGAAAAGGGAACCCTCCTACACTGTTGGTGGGAATGTAAATTGGTGCAACCACAATGGAAAACAGTATGGAGGGTCCTCAAGAAACTAAAGATAGAGTTGCCATAAGATCCAGCAATCCCACTCCTGGGCATGTATCTGGACAAAACTATAATTTGAAAAGATACATGCACTCCCATGTTCCTAGCAGCACTGTTCACAATAGCCAAGACATGGAAACAACCTAAATGTCTATTGATAGATGAATGGATAAAGAAGATGTGGTATATATATACAATGGAATACTCCTTAGCCATAAAAAATAATGAAATAATGCCATGGATGGACCTAGAGATTATCATACTAAGTGAAGTAAATTAGAAAGAGAAAGACAATGCCATATGATGTCACTTATATGTGGAATCTAAAATATGACGCAAATGAACTTATCTATGAAACAGAAACAGACTCACAGACATAGAGAACAGACTTGTGGTTGCCAAGGGGGAGGAGGGATTGGGGAGGGAATGGATTGGGAGTTTGGGATTAGCAGATGCAAGCTATTACATATATATATATATATAACTGAATCACTTTGGTGTACACCAGAAACTAACACAACATTGTAAATCAACTATACTTCAATAAAATAAAATTTTTTTAATGAGTTTTCATATATCTGATTGTTGTTTACTCATGGAATAAGGACATTACCCAGCCGTCACAGAAGGGGGCCCATTTTGAAACAGAACGAGCTTTTAAATGATTCTTCTAATATTTTGTCAGGTAATAGTGATAACCTCTTGGTTTTGAAAATCAGGAGATTGCAGCTCCAGGAAATTACAAGCTTGATATGAAGAATCATTCTGAAGTCACTGGACTAGTATTATTGTATCTTAAAAGACAGAAAAATAATTCAATAGTTCAAATTCTTTTACTGTTTTTTGAGACTCAAAGTAAGTCTGCCAGTTATATAACCTAGTTATTAACCAGATTTTAAGAGACCTACCAAAAGTCTTGTCTTTAATACCCAGGTTCTTCCCCTCTATCATGCTGCTTTATTATAATTAAAATATATGCAGATGATCAAGAACTTGGCAAAGAAAATGAACACTCCAGAATTATAAATACAATTATTTCTATAGGAAAGCCAACTGTTCTGTTAAAAATCTAGGCTGACTGACCTAGATCTACAAACTGAAAGGTTTGCTGAGACACGTGCAGCCGTGTAAATCTCTGAGATGTGGGTTATTTAAACAGATGGTAACTGTGACACAGTAAGCTCCACATGCAAATTGGCAGAGACCAAAACCAGACAGGAAGCAAGCTAGAGAGGAAACATTATCTCACTGTGGACCTCTGAGAATTTTAATTAAAACACAGAACAGAATTCAGAGTGCTTGGATATACTTCTTCAGAATATTAATTGAATATCAGTATTGGTTGTATTGTTGCTATGATACCAATAGTGGGGAAGGCCAGGGATTTTTTGGAATCTTCCTTCACATCTTCTGGATGTGATTTGGTCCTGCCTTTTATACTCACTCAAATAGGATCTGGAAGGAGAGAGTAAAGTGGGGGCAGTGTTTCTGCAGTGTTGTTGATGTTGGCAAGTAAGTTGTAGAGAAGTTTTATTTGTTTGTTTTTTCTATTACAGCATTCTACAGCCAAGGTGCTAGTTTGGTAGGTGTCAAGAGACAAAGTAGAGGCATCCATGGATCTGGAAGTCCAAAAATTCCTGATGGTGATGGGGGACAGTTCTGCCATCTTGTTCTGGGACTCACTCCTAGTGGCCTAGCCTAAAGCATGCTAGCTCCGGTCCTGCCAGTGATTTTGCAAATTCCTAGTTTCCTGTATTAACTTTTTAGCTTAAAAGAGCTAGAATACATTTTCTTTCCTGCAACCCAAACCTAACTGATGCAGTTCATATAATAAAATATAGGTATTTCGTCTTCCACCTCCCTGCCCCACATCAGTATTAAAACACACATCTTTACCTCATTCATCTTTCTCTAGAAGGAAGAGGAGAATAACATTTTAGGAGAAAGGGGTTAAGCTTATTCATTAAATAACTCAGAGAGATCATTTTGGAACATGAGAAGGTTATCAAGAGAGATAAAGATAAAACACTTCATCTGAGAAGTCAAGTTCATAAGGGTTTAAGGTCATGTTTGCAACTTAAATGCATCAAGACAGAAGATGAAAGAATGGCTGCTTCTCACAAAGAGCTGTTATCTCAAATTGACAAGAAATTTCCTGGAATTAGGGCAATGCAATTTCGATTTGTTGCATTTTTTTCTCCAAAGAGAGAGTTAAGAGACATTGCACTTACAGGACTGTCTCATACTGCTGGATGGCTCTGATAGAAAGCTGAATAATCAAATTCATGCTTGATTATTTTATCTGACATTTAAAATACAAATACATGTGTAATTTCCTAATGTTATTTTACTTTCAGAAGTTTGGAGGCTAATGTGGAAATTGAAAAAATTTCCAACTAAAAAATAAAGTCTGATAGTCCCATTAACCACTGGTAATTAACCACTGGTTAATGTCTGTACATATTTACTTTCAGTCAATTTTCCTAGGTATGCAGTGCTTGAAAAATATCAGTAATATAAGAGTATGTTTCCCATTTTAGAAGTAGAACTTTATGAGTGATTAAGTTAGATCACCTTTTTCTATTATCCCTAGTTCTAATTCCTTCACCTCCACCTGGCCCAAATTAACTTCTATAATTAGCTTTGTGTGTTTCCTTTCAGTTCATTTTTAATATGTTGATCTGCATGTATATTTGGCTGCAAATGTGTAGGTTGTTTTATGTTCTATCTATGTGAATAAGATCATACTCTATGTTATATTTTTGCAACCTACTTTTTTTCTTCAACAATATGCTTCCAAGATCTATCCTTGTATTTGCATATAGATCTACCATATTTGACTCATCAGTATTTTTGTATCACTGAAATAGAAAAAAATTTTCCAGTTAAACTGACATATTGAAAGAGCTCTTTTAGACTTATTTAGATGTACATTTTTATCACTTACTACTCTGGGTATGTAGAAAGGAAAATAAAAGAAAAATTAGCTAGTTAAGATGTTTCTAAAACCTCTTCACATTAGAGTTAAATTCTTCTTGAATCACTGATTGGCTGATACTCGCCTTTTTCTAAATAGTATCATCCTCTATGCCATTGAAAGTATTGATGAAAGAGCACTTCTTTAATGAATGCTCTATCATTATCTCCAGTATTTTCTTCCAAGCTGTTGATACCCACTGTATCAGTTTTGATGCTCACACTTTCTTGGTCTGTCCAGAAGGTGAATGGGATGTTTACAGATAACAATCAGGATTCATATTAATTCTTCAAGTAGTTCTTTTTTTTTTTTTTAATTCACCAGTTTTTTTTAAAAAATTAATTAATTAATTTATTTACTTATGGCTGTGTTGGGTCTTCGTTTCTGTGCGAGGGCTTTCTCTAGTTGCGGCAAGCGGGGGCCACTCTTCATCGCGGTGCGCGGGCCTCTCACTATCGCGGCCTCTCTTGTTGCGGAGCACAGGCTCCAGACGTGCAGGCTCAGTAGTTGTGGCTCACGGGCCCAGCCACTCCGCGGCATGTGGGATCCTCCCGGACCAGGGCTCGAACCCGCGTCCCCTGCATTGGCAGGCAGACTCTCAACCACTGCACCACCAGGGAAGCCCTCTTCAAGTAGTTCTTAAATGGTTTGTTGAGTGCAGCTTTACAGGATTGTACTTGTTTATGCATGCCATTAGGAGTAACAACCCATTTTTTTGCACGTTTAATCAATGGCAACAGAAGCATGTCTACTGCCTAGAGAACAGAGATTTTATGAAGAAATTGATTGTAAATAGCAACCCTATTTCATATAATAAAGGATGAAGAAATACATCTTGGAATTGGTGAAATACAGTAGTTCGTTCTTTTTAACTGCTTTATAGTATTCCATTTTAAAATCTATAGCATATTTTAATGATCTGTCCCTCTACTCTTGGGCATTTAGGTTGTTTCCTTTTCTCGCTATTCTATTTCAGTTGAAAAATATTTCTATTTTTGTAAATTGTGTCTACTGTTTAAAACAGGTAACTTGTGAGACTTTTGTAAAATAGGTAAAGCACTTCAAATATGGTTAAACTTTAATATGTGATTAAAATAACTAAATTAATGACAAGGTAACTGTTAAGTGAAAATTATAGTCTCCCCTGTTTAAACATGCTATTATCACAATCAATTATTTAAATGCTGCACTTTATATCTCACTTATAACCCTGTAAGCCAGAAGATTTTCAAAATTTACATTGATAGAAGATGATTGCAGGCAACAAACAGTTCATATGTGGCACTGACACTTTTAAACTTAAATATAAATATGGATTTGTCAAATAAATGTTAATCAGTATATTCATTCAAAAGACTTACACTGGTACTTTGATATTGCAAGGCACTATATTGGGTAATATGAGAAATATAAAGATGAACTAACGTGAAACTAAAAATTTATCTAGTCTCTCCATTATGGCCCTTGCTCAGAATCGTTTCTTTTTTCTCACTTGTCACTTCAGATTTGGAGACGTACATGTGCAGGCTCTGTACCAGGCACAGACAGAAGCCCTCTCTAGATCTGGGCAGAGCCCCAGCCTCAGGTAGCCCCTCCTGCTCCACCTACCCAGCCCCCCCCCTTTCTAACAGGACACTTAGTTTAGAGCTGCAAGTGCTTCCCTGGAGCACTGCAGGAGGAGAACTCGAGATTTAAAGCCTCCTGACAGGCAAAAGCATAAGGAAGGGAGAAATATCTGAGGGCATTATTGCCTCTTCTTCCTGAAGTTATTTTTGCTAATTTGAAAGTTAAACATACTAATGCCTTTCCAGTATTGTTGAACCCTATGGAAATAAGTAAGACTGCAGTGAGATTTTCGTTGCCCATCTAGTTTACATTTTCTTTTGTTTCTGATTTCTTTGTCATTTTTAAGCTATGAAGAAGATATCTTCAAAAAACACAGCAAATTCACTTCATCACAAAATCACATATGGAACCTAACTATACATCAGTAGACTCTATAATCATAGAATCATAGGCTGTGTCATATGTTACACAGCCTGGAAATATTGGATATTTTCTAATTCTTTAACATTTCATACATGATACAAATGGAATATCTGTCAATAAAATAAGAGCTCTATAACATACTGTTCTTTTGGCTGGAGCATAAAAATAAAGTCCTATTGCAAGGAATTGAAACAAATGAAAATTGTCTTAAAATGATCATGGTACACCAGAAGGAAAAAAATCCTACATATTTCAGAATATGTAGAAATAAGTGTACTAATGAACAGCTTATATACGATTTGGAAAATGAAATACACACACACACACACACACAAACATCTGAGTTGTCCGTGTATCTCTTTGTGCATTGTAATGAATCCCACTAAATTTGTACTTTTCACAGTCTCTGATGTGTTTACACAATTCACAGGTTGGCAATGTGATTTTCATGAAAATCAGAATGCCTTGGTACTTGACTAACTTAATTGTTCAATAACATAATGTGTCATGTGCTATTAACAAGATGACACATTTTAGCTTTTCTAAGACATCTATAAACACACTTAAGAGTGCTGCAAAACTTGAGGTTCCCATGCTTACAATTTTCACAGTGGGTGAAAACTGATGTCACCCACTGTGCTGTACACGTGGCTCCAATGGATGCAGTTTCTTAATGCATTCAACATTCATGCTTTTTCATGTAGATAATTTCTCATATCTTTTCTTTTTTTCCATGACTGTAATTCTAACTCTGCTGTGCTCTTAGAATAAAGTGACATAGTCATCTGTTTTTATGGTAGTCACCTTAAAGGTGGGTTGTTTATGTTCCTCATTAGGGCTATTATGATCAAAATGACACAATTAATGCTTCTCATCAGCAGGTAAACCTCTGGTCTATCATTATGTAGGTGCCCCTGTGATGGCATTTCCTTGTGGTAATCCATTTTTCTGATAAATTCATAGGAAAAGTTTCAACAGTCTATGAGGAGGACCCTTCATCCCTCTCAGACTTGCTGTTAGTAGTGCTGCTATGATACTACCATTGAGCTTGCTTGGAATGAATGATATACTAGCCAGAATCTGTTACAGCCTGAGTTGATATGTGACCAGAATATAAAATATATGTTATTAGGCTGGGAACCACACTCCTGTAAGAAAAAATGGTGGTATGCAAGATGCAACGAAATCCATATTAGAACAATAATAGTGACATCTAAGAGTTAGAGGGTTCTAGGTTCTGTACATAGCAGCATTTGACATTTCATTTAATCATCATAACAGCTCTCTTGAGGTAATTCTTAGCATTTTCTCTTCGTAAAGATGAAGCGGAGCTCCTGCAACAGTAAAACTTTATTCTCCAGGATCATATAGCTGTGCCATTTGGCATCTTGCAATACCATATAGAAAATTTTTACTTGATAATGTATAGTTGACTAATTTTTGCTTATGTGTCCATATTATAGGAATACTAAATATAAAATTAAATTAGCATAATAATTATGAACATTGGTAGTACTTTTATAAGTTGTATAGCAGGTTTTATATACCATATTCTATTTAACAAGGCTTTGAAGCCCAGAATGTTCAAGAAGTTTGCCCAAAATCACAAGGCTGTTAAGTTTCAAAGCCAGGACTTAAACCCAGTACCTCAGGACCCAAATTGCATGCTATTTGTTGTGTATCTAACAGTAATCTAAAAGTTTATTTTATGAAAATTTTGCTGCTTTAAATACTTCATTAACCACTAATATTATAAATTATTTTTTTAAAGTAGTATTTCTAATAGCCAGGTATCCAAATATAGAACACTAAACTTTAACCTAATCCTATTAGGAGCTTGTGAATTGATGCACATTAGAAAGAAAAACCAGAGAACTGCTACTAAATCTGACTTTTTGATTCCTTAATAGGGGAAGCTCTTTGAAGTTAAAGTTTTCACTGTTTTTAGACAAGTTCATCCCTTCCTGATGCTTATCATTCATTCATTTTCTCTCTCCCTCTCTCTCCTTCTGTCTCTCTCTCTTGCTTTCTCTTCTCTCAGCAAAGCATTTAGCCTTTGTATGTGCTCCTGAGTCTTTTTTTGGAAGTCACAGGTAATCAAATTTCATGACTTCTTTGACCTCTTTGTTAAAAGATTGCTAATTAGTGGGGATACTAGTATCTTTTGATAAGAATGGTCTCACTGAACCTTAACTGTTAAATTTTTCTTTATGTCAGATTCCTATAGGTACCTACAGACAGAAGACCACTGCACTTTCCTTCTTTCTTTCCAAAAGTATAAACAGGCCACTAGGGAAAAAACCTAAATACTGTTTAGAGTAGACAGGTGGTGCTAAAGTGGGTAGGAGAAATGAGTCAAGCCAGATAGGGCAGGATAGGAGCACAGTCCCAGAGAAAGTTGGTGTGAAATTGAGTGATTGTAGTAAAGTTTAGAAGCGATCAACAAAAAGATTTGGTTAATACTTAAGTAGAAAATGCAACTTTCATATTATATTTTACATGAAATCTTGAATAATTTAGATTTCATTTGTTCTGTTTTGAATTTTAATATTGTTAATTTGAAAGAATTATTAAATATCAAGAAAAGTTATTTTTCAAGCATGTATAATATTTACTGTGACAGTTATATTGTTTTGACTATTTTGTCAAAATGTCAAAATGTATTTGTATTCTATTTTATATTTTAATACTTTATAAAGTGATGGAAGGAAGGATTAGATACTTATATAATAGTTTGTCTTTCAAATATCTGTAGCATTTACTATCTGACTGCTAGAGATGATGTAATATTCAAAAAGTGGGTACCTCATATAAAAAACAAAAATTGCATTTTAACCTTTTTATTGCCAAAAACACCCCATAGATATAAAGAAATGGAAAATTACCAGCACTCTTGCCTGCCTTTTCCTAATCATATGTCCTTCCTTTCTATAGTAATCAACTTCCTTGCTTTCCTTTGTAATTTTACCACTAAGTTTGCATTTCTAAATAATATAGTTTAGTTTTGCCTGTCTTGAACTTTATATAAATGAAATCATGAAGTAACACTCTTTTGGTCTGTTTCTTTTGCTCAAGTTAAGTTGTTAAGATTTATTTGTGTTTTGAGTATGGTTGTAGCTATTTATTTTCATTGCTGTATAGTACTCTACTGTAAACATAAACCACAATTTATTTTTCTGTTCTACTGTCCATGGACAGATGGGTTGCTTCCAGGTTTTGGCTATTACAAATAATGATGCTCTGAACATCTTGTTTTGAAACCTGGTATACATAAGTTTCTCTAGGGTGGGTGATCAGAAGTCGAATTGATGCCCATAGGGGATGCATATTTTAGCTTTATTAGATAATGCTAAGTTTTTTCCCACAGAGATTATATCTACTGACATGGCCACCAGTAGTGTATGAGAGTCTAAATTGCTTCCCATGTTTGCCAAAACACACTATTTTGATTTAGTGCCTCAATTATCTTAATTTGCATTTTTATGATTACAAATGATGTTGAGCACTGTTTCATATATTTATTGCCTATGTAGATTTTCTCTTTTATGAAGTTTCCTTTCAGACCTTTTAGCCAGTTTTCTATTATGTTGGCTATCTTTTTTGTGTTGATTTATGAAAATACTTTATATGTTTTGGTTTCAAGCTGTTAGTTGTCCTTCCCCTTATAGCAGAGTGTGGGATAGAGGGCTTATCTGCTATTACTTTATTGGGAAGTGCAATCCCAAAGAGAAGGAGTAAGTAACAAGATGAGTAAGGCAGAAAAAGAGGGCGGGCCAGTGAAAGGATGAATTACTGAGCAGGCTGCTGCTGTGTACAACTGATTGCTCAATCTCAGAGGATTGTCCCCCAAGAGCAGTAAATGCCTCCCAAGATCTTCCACTGCAGAAGGAAAAGGGGAAAATATTTATCTGCTAGCTCTTGCCTCCTACTGGTCAAAGGTCCACCCACAGAGTGTTAACTAACCCACACTTCTGGGTTGCACATATGTGGGTACTGAGTGGGGTCTGCTAGTGCAGTGTCAATAGGAAAGTTCATGGTGGGAGAAGAGAGGCTGAAACACGGGTATGAGTTAAAGTATCCAACTTTCATATGGGGCCTTTATTTGTTGAGAATACAAGACGTCCTCCTCAGTAGCCCCTTCAAGGTAGTGACCTGTCACAATCTCTAAAAGACTTAAGGCAAGAGGGATAGTGAAGCAAGTAGTAGCCTCCATTGTTGCAGGTAATCTCAAGACTGTAGTTTATATGCAGAGTAAATTTCTCTCAACATCAGTTCTAGGTTTTTTCTTACTCTTGGAGAACAATTCTGCCAATCTTGGTTGCTTGCCTGGTGAATAGTTCCATATCTCTTAGAAATCTGAACCTTTAGATGCCATGTTTTTGTTGGCTGCTGCAGTTGCCTATTCACCATTATCACAGATGCACCATGAGATGCCCAGCAAACCACCCCCATTGTGTAGCAGAAACTCTAGCTCCTCTTGATGATCAAGGTTGATTACCCCTGATATTACAGTAACTCATTTATTTGTCTGTTGAACCTCAAGCATGAGGAATGTTACAATGTCTCCTGAGGAGGCAGTATCTTCCTGGGAACTCAATATTCTACACTGGCAGAGTCTAAGCTTCTAGGGACAGGAAATACAAATTCCACAAGTGGGTCATTGGGAGTATTGGTGAGAAAAGCCAATCCTACCTCTCCCCGTAAATTCCCAAACTTGTGCATTCCAGACCAATACCATACCATATATATGCCATTGGTTCAATACATAAACCTTGTTTTGGAGAAGAGATGCCCCTCAACCTCATGGAATATTCCCTGAGCTGGTACCTAAAACAATTTAATAACCAGCCATTTTGTTGTGCTATTAAGCCACCTGCTTTTCATCTTTGAAGTAAGACCAGGGATTCCCATGAACATGCCCCTTTTTTCCACGATCATGAACATTTTTGCACCTTCTTGCCATAAAACGGCCCCCAGCCAGAAATCCGAGCCTGAGGCCAAATCCTTATGAGCTATCAATTAGGGAATTAAATCCCAGGCATTAGGAGTGAGGGAAAAGAGAAATGAACTAGAAAATGAAGGAGAGCCGATATGAAGATGTTTTATTTTGCTGGCAAGCACTAAATGTAACTGATTGTTCGATTCCATGGGACTGCCCCCTGAGAAGACTTATAAACAGCTTCTCAGGACTATCCATCAGAGGCAGGGATGAGGGGAGAGCACAGGGGAAGAATTTGTCCACTGGTTCTTGAATTGGTCATAGACGAGCGTTAACGAGTGTTAATTTGCCCACAGTTGTGGATTGCACATCTGTGGGTGCCAGGTGGGTCCAGTGGTGGTATCAGCAGGAAAACTCCATGGTAGGAAGTGGGAGAGATATTGTGAAGACATTAGGTAAGGTGCCAAAAGTCCTCTGCTATTGTCGCTAAGGTCTAAAATCACACTTCTCTCAGAGATTTATATAAAAGTAAATATCTAAAACTTGAGTAACCACATGTGCAGATTTGGATTCTACCATGAAATTTGGGCTTATAGTCCAAATGTCATTTAAATTAGGAAAATGCCACATGGCTCTTTATGTTATCATGGAGAATTCTAAGGAAAGAATCTCAGAATCCATGTTCCTGTGGTTTGCATATACATGAGATTGAAAATTATAAGTGAAATAAGCTCAATTTTTTTTAAAGAATCACTTATCTTTATGTCAAATCATCTAATGTAAATATACATTGGATTTAATGATTGAATGTAGAAGCTATGTTCATTATGTGTTCAAAAATATGACAGTCTGCAAAATCTCAGTGTTAACAATGGTTATCTTCAGTGCTTAAATTATCTTCTTCTTTATGCTTTTGTGTATTCGCTGAATATTCAATAAGAAATATATTACATTTGTGATCAGAAAAAATATAATGAATATTTTTTAAAAATAATGGCAAAAGGGCTAAGAAATAACTGATTTTTTTCTATGTAAAAGACAGTTTCTTTCTTGCTATCTGTAGACACACTGCATGCATCATTTTTCTTTAAAGTTAACCGAAACAAGTGGAAATTTCTACTCAATCATATGTCTTTGCAGTACCTGTCTCCTTGGTGCCTTACAGTATCTGAAGGCTCTATTAAGATTTTAATCAATCTGTACTTTTAAACTTGTACATAGTGGGTTTTTTTCCCCAGGGTCTTTTCTTTATCTACCTTTGAAGTGATACTTCTCAATTGTTTGAAATCTTGGGTTTCTCTTGAAAATATACTATTTTATAAACATTAAATGGGACCTGTCTTACAATAACTTGTAGGTGCTTAAGAAAAGGAGATAAAAAAACCACAGTGGGTATATGTTTCTAATATCCTACATCATAATCTGTGGTTGGCAGGGGAATAAAGAAAATGCACATTTGCAGTGAATTTTATTTCCATCAAACCATAAATGCATAACCTAGGTCATGCTAACACTGGGTGGGTGCAATCAGTCAGTCTTACAATAACATCAGAGACTATGTCTCCTCATAATTATCACCATGATGTCACCCTCAAATGTTATAGTGTGTGTGAAACAGGTTGACTTTAAGTAAACTTCTGTATCTGTATCATATGTAAATTTATCTAAGTTCCTCTAAAATTTGCTTTCAAACTCTACAATATCAGCCACAGATTATTATAGAAATAAAATACTGCTATATAAGATAGGTATATATGATGTGAATAAATGAGAACATGTGTAGCAAAAGCTTACCTCATTATTTTAATAGTACAAATAACAATCTAGCTTCAGAAAAATATGTTTTTTTCTCACCTTAATAGCATAGTATGAAAATTCTATGTCCTTCATTAGCCTTTAGATAATCATGAATTTGGATCATTAAAATATATTTGAAGTATCTCTTCTAAATAGATTTTTTGTGGAATTTAATGTTTAAATGCAGCAACACAGCTGCCTTTAAAACTGGGCATTAATGACCTGCAGGTTTCCTATATTTAAAATAATTTTAGATTGGAAGAGTTGACAGAGCAAGGATTTGATTTTTGTTAAAGTCAATATAACTGATATTCAGAGGAGCATAACCAATGATTTCTCTTCGTTTAAAAGGCAGTAAAAGAGACATCATTGCTGCCGACATTTACTCTTTCCTGCCACACCATGTATGGAGAAGTGGCATGAGCCACACGCTGTTCTGGATTCTGAGATAGAGGACTAAGATGCCAATCCTTGATAATTGATACACACATTCAGTTCATTGTTGAGTGGAATTCCCTGGGAAAATATTCATTTCAAGGTTTTTAGACTTTTTAACTCAAGCTTATAGGTAAATTTAAATTTCTGAAGGAAAATACTATGCTTATGGAGGATTAGGTTTTATTTGGTATCCTTGTGTTCTTATAATTTTTAAAAATGATTTGCTTTCTTGAAAATGGTGTAAAGTTTATTCACTAGTTTGTACTTATCTACTTATTCACTAACCTATTCATTCACTAATGTATTCAAACAAATACTCATAGAGAGCTCACAGTTGTTATGAATGAAATGGAAATGATAGCCTCTTACATTCTTACAGTAGGAAACTTAAGAACTGTAAGTGACTTGTGAGCTTTTAAAACTACAAATCTCATGATGTTAAGCATGTTACTTATAATCAGTAAGTTTGGGGGGAAAAAATCACCCATAATTCCATCACATTTAGCTTTGCACAGTACCTTCTAGTTATTTTATACATACATGCGTGAATAATTTTAACAAGCTGCATAGAGCATGTGCATTTTTTACATTCTTTTTTTATTTAACATTAATATGATATATTAAATTAGAAGGAACAACATGAAAGATTCAGAATGCCACATTCTCCCTCTTTTATTTTCATCCTGGGGTTTCCAGAGTTATGATTGAGATACATATATTATTCGAGTACAAAAGCAAGATGGTGATATCATATGAATACTAGCACTATCTAAGCTACAGAAACACAAAAACTGGTGCACATTGTTCTGTGTTATGTTGCAAATATTGCTGATTCCTAGGGTATTGGAGAGAATCCAGTGGGGAGCATCTGAGTGATACTGAACATGCCCTGTGGCAGAATCCCTTGGTGCTTTAATGCCATGTGCCCAAACTTGTGGGTGTTTCCTCCATTTTTAAAAAGCAGGTTGCATTCTTCATAAGAAAATTATAAAAAGTTTAGCTATTATTATTATAACTAATTATGAAATTGCTGCAGATGCTGCTAAGCTCTGTTCAGTGCATGAAGCTGTTATATTTTTCACTTTAAATTCGAAGCGATAAAAAGCTGATTGTCATACAGCTCTGATATCTATTACAGGGAAGTAACTCTTCCTATAAAACATTAAGAGGCAAATTTCATTTTAGAAATTTATGACTTTAAAAGTCTCTGCAGATCTAAATTTCAAATTAAAAATATATTGCCAGCAGCTATGGTTTAGTAGAGCTTATTAACAGTTGTTCTGGCTTTCAAATGTAACTCTTTATAATAATTCTCCCAAATTGGCTTTTCCCCTTTATCCTTTTATTTAAGACTTTAAATTAGAAAAGGAAACCAGCACCTGGGTGTGGGGGTGGGGGAAGTCCAACAATAAATATCTTAAAAGTATGACTGTATGACTGTTTTTCAAGTCCCTTCGTATTCAACAGATTTATCATTTAGATGCACCACCATGCTCTCTTTCCAATCTGAAATTGTCAGTGCTCTATTACTCTAAAATTGAAAGTGACTGGTTTACGTTCAAGAACTCTAGACTTAAAATGATTACAAAGAGTTACAACAGTTTATCCTTTAGCCTCCAGCTTGGTGCATGTGAAAACCATAATTCATGGTGATGTGCAAGATGAAATCAACTCAGATATGTATTTGTAAAAACTCTACCTATAATAAGGCAAAGACGTTTAGGTCCTTATTAAAGCTGTCATGGAATTATGGCTGATGGAACATATAGGAAAGAATACTCTATTTACTCTTTAACTCCAAATTACTTGCTGGGAGAAATCTACAATATATTAAAATATTCAGCTGCAGGGCCCCTCCTTCTTCTCCCAAATGTTGTCTGGTTTTATGGGAAGCAGAAGGAGCAGAAAATGAGAAAAGAGCAAGGACAACTCAAACCAACAATTTTTTTTTCTTGTTGGTCATACTGTTTAAAAAAAATGAGGTTGAAGCATACAACTAAAATTAGGATTTTTAAA
Organism: Eschrichtius robustus; assembly: GCF_028021215.1. Classification (NCBI taxonomy): domain Eukaryota; kingdom Metazoa; phylum Chordata; class Mammalia; order Artiodactyla; family Eschrichtiidae; genus Eschrichtius; species Eschrichtius robustus. The sequence continues at coordinate 90,967,013 of NC_090825.1, forward strand.
TGAATTATGAGTTCTGATTCTGTTATTGGTCTTCATTTACTGTGTAGTTGACCATAGTGACTTCCTTCAAATAAGAGTTTTTTACTGTATTATTTTTATTGTATACATTGTGAAAGGAGACCCACCATCTAGTTAATTAACACATCCATCACCTCATATATTTATCTTTTTGTGTGTGTATGAGAACATTTAAGTTCTACTCTCTTAGCAAATTTCAATTAAATACAGTGTTATTAACTATAGTCACCATGTTTTATATTAGACCTTATTCATCTTATAGCTGAAAGTTTGTACCCTTTTACCAACCTCTCCCTATTTCTCCCAGCCCCCAGACCCTGGCAACCACTTTTTCAGTCTCTGTTTCTATGAGTTTGATTTTTTTTTTTAGTTTTTTAGATTCCACATATAAGTGATACCATGCAGTATTTGTCTTTCTCTGTCTGACTTATTTCGCTTTTAATGGTTTCACTAATTAATGGTATAATGCTAAATGAAAGTATGTCCTCAAAGCTGTTTTTATTTGGAAAGATAACACATGTATTCTTTTAGGAAATTCACCTGCTAAAAACAAAAACAGTAACAACCCACATGACTTCCTCTAGAAAATTAGCAGCTTTTTTGGTAACCTCTCAACATCCCACCTCCACCCCTGCAGGTATGGCAAGTATCAATACACGTTCATCGGCTGTGTTGGAGAAAGAAGCATCTGGCAGCTCAACATAAGCCTCCTCTAAAAGAAGTCAAGCTTCCCCTTCAGGAAATGTGAGGGGATATTTAAGTCTAGTGAAGACAATTCTGTTAAACTCACTCCTACTTTCCATCCCTCAGGAAAATAGTCAGGAAAGTTTCCATGGGTAGCCTTTGTATATTCAGAAGCCTAATCAAGAATTCCTGTGCAGCAAATATTTATTTATTTATTTATTTATTTATTTATTTATTTATTTATTTAGCTAGCTAGCTAGCTACACCAGGTCTTAGTCGTGGCATGTGGGATCTAATTCCCTTACCAGGGATCAAACCCAGCCCACTGCATTGGGAGCATGGAATCTTAACCGCTGGGCCACCAGGGAAGTCCCAGCAGCAAATATTTTAAAAGGGAAAGATAATTAACTCTAATCTTTGCTGTCAGTTGCTTTTTTTCATTTATTTAAATTTGCATTTGCATTCTGCGATTGTTTTATCAAATAAATATCTTCCAAGATATCTTATACTTTGTTTATAAGACAACGCTGTAAATTAGCATGGATAGGCAAATAACCTATGGCTTGAAAGAAATTGATCTGGTGTGAAAAGATATTGATAACCAAATGAGTAGGAGTTTAAACAAAAACAGAAAAACACCTTCAGAATATTGGCTTCATTATGATACTGTTACAACCTGTGGGAAATGCTATTGGGTGATGGACCCAATCTCTGCAGGGCCAGACATTTCTCAACCAGCAATCCTGGTTCTGTCCATAATACTGAAAAGATTATCAGTCATTCAGTCCTGATAAATATATTTTAGATACATGTATGGTATAAATCAAGAAAATGGTTATATGCAACGAAATTGGTATTGATTAGAACCTTTTTTAGGTTCTAAAATGGAAAAACCCTAATGAACCCTTCTGCTCATAATTGCTTAGAATTGGCAAAAATACTACATTCAGTTGCTTTGGCTGGTGGAGTTTCAATTTTTCTCTTAAGCTTCTTTAGGGTACAAAAGATTCAGACACTTTTATGACTAAAATGCCCAACAGAATTTCGATTTCTTGAAAATTTGCTCAGTTAGAATCCTACTGTAAAAATGAGTTCTTTCTAGAAAAACTTTAGAATTTAACTTAAAACAATGAAACATTCTCTTCTTTTTCCGTATTCAACCCCCTTATGGATACCATGCAATTAATTTTCAGTACTTGATTGTGTAGGCAACTTAATAACTCATTCATAATTTCTAAAATCTCTCCCAGTAGTGCCTCTAAATTGATGAAGTACAGTGCTCTCCATAGCCCCTAAGGTAGGAATATTGGTTAATATCATTCAAAGCTGCTCTGTAATGAGAACATTTTACAATTGGAAATGGTATATATTTCAACATCTTTTATTTTTAAAATTCTTTATTGGCCATTTAAAAATTTTCTGGCTAAGTTCTAAGTAAATAAAGATTATAAACATACATTATCAAATTGGATCCCATATAAAATCAAGAATAGTAACAGGAAATATTTTGCCGTTAAGACCAGTACACTTTTCATTGAAGTATAATTAATGCACAGTACACTTAACTTAGATTACTGTGATCTGTTTTGCAGAGTTCTGAGTATAGCTAGGGAACTCAGCTATGATCATACTCTATCCAGTGAGAGAATTACATTTTCTTTCCCTTTTCATCTGCCTTATTATACTCATGAGTCCTGGTTATGCAGGCAGGACATTGCCTGTGAGAGCAGAGTGGGATGAGGGGCAGCAGACAGGAGTCCCAAGGCCCAATAATGGAAGCAGAGTTAACCCAAGTTACCTGAGTTAGTTTAAGCAGGTTACAAAAATGCAAATTATTGTCAAGGTAAAAAAAACAAGACTGTAACTAAGAAAATGCCGCCAAGAGAGAAATCTAAAATGAGGCCACGATGAGAGTGGGAGAATGAAGCTCAAAGTGGGTAGGCAGAAAGGTCTGGAGCCACGTGGAATCAGTGGGAGGACTGGGCTGCAGAATGCAGTTCAGAGCTCAGTGGAGGGCAAGATTGTGCTAGAGCCCCCCTTTGACACTGTGCCATTTCCATAAGCTTTGGAAGTGTGGTGGCTGAAGAGAGACTTAACAACTTAAAAACAAACAAACAAACATATTTGGCACTTTGTCTCGACTTTTTAAACTTCCATTTAATCTTCATCCCTCTATAACCTTTTTTCGACCTATAGTACTCCAAGAAAACCACTCTCACTAAAATCAGTACTGACTTTCTAAGTAGCTGGTCCAAAGAGCAAATTTTAGTCCATGGCATTTAATATTATTGATCCTTTCCTCCTTATAAGTGACCCGATTTAAGTCAAATAGGTGTGTGATTGTACCATTGTTTGGAAAGAGGAGAGAAAAGTTATATTGTTGATTGTGTAGAGAATTGTGACCAAATTTGTTTTCATCACCCCAACTGATAGTTAGGCCCATGGTAGAAACAGTTCCATGTTTTGCTACTATCATTTGTTTTGTGCAGCTCCTGTATTTCTGTCTACCAGCAATGTTTTAACATAGGGAAAAGGAAGCTCCAAGTTTGAGTTGAAGAAAAGTACTGTAATGTGAGGAGAAAATGGATGGGGCCTGACAAGGATAAAAGGTATATTTAGAGGATATTTAGGGAAATACATTGCCATCTTTAAGAGAAGTTTGAAATATGGCTCTATTTTGCTTAGGGGTTACTATACTTCCCTAAGATCTTATAAAATGTCTCATATGTTTCCTGGAAGAAGACAGAAGATTACGATAATGTTAAGAAATTTAGATATAGTCTTTGCTTTATGGAAAATAACATTTAATTTAGGAATGGGAGATACCTATTTATGTTTACAGTACAAAGCAGTCCAGAATTAAGTGCTAAAATAAATGAGCAAATGACTTTTTCATTTATTTAACATGAAATCACTGAGTGCCTAAAGAATGCAAGCACCCGTGTTAGGCGGTAAGAGGTACTGAGGACTGGGAGAGCAGAGAGGAATAAAATGCTTTGGGAGAAGGGGAGAAAACTCCAATTGGAGTGTTCGTGGGAGGCTGATAGGAGGAGGTGGAAATCTGAGGGGTGCCTTTGAGGATGGGCGTAACTTAAAAACGTGAAAGGACATGAGAAGTTGTTCTGGGCAACACCATAAGTCAAGACATGAAATGAGTAATGAACCTGTCTTCCAGGCATAGTTAGTGATAATGTCTAATTTTGCAGTTTCCTAAAAAAAATCGAAGGAATTGATTGTAAAGGGCAAAATACTTAGTGACAGTAGTCACAGTAGCAGAGTCTGAGTTGCATCTAATGTTCTAGACCTGTACTGTCCAGTACAGTACCACCTGCCATGTGTGTAGCTACTTAGCAATTGAAATGTGGCTGGTCTGACTTGAGATGTGTTTTAAGTATAAAATACATGCTACATTTTTAAAGACCTAGCATAAGGACAAAAAAGAATGTAAAGTATCGATAATTTTATATTGGTTATATGTTGAAATGACAATATTTTAGACTAATTTATATTGGACATAATTTGGATACATTGATTATATTAAATATATTATTAAAATTAATTTTACCTGTTCCTTTTTACTTCTTTTTTAAAAATTTTATTTCTTTTTTGGCTGCGTTGGGTCTTTGTTGCTGCGTGCGGGCTTTCTCTAGTTGCAACGAGTGGGAGCTACTCTTTGTTGTGGTGTGCAGGCTCTAGGAGTGCAGGCTTCAGTAGTTGTGGCTCACGGATTTAGTTGCTCTGTGGCATGTGAGATCTTCCCGGACCAGGGCATGACCCCATGTCCCCTTCATTGGCAGGTGGATTCTTAACCACTGCGCCACCAGGGAGGTCCCCCTTATTACTTTTTTTTTTTTAACATCTTTATTGGAGTATAATTGCTTTACAATGTTGTGTTAGTTTCTGCTGTATAACAAAGTGAATCAGCTGTATGTATACATATATTGCCATATCCCCTCCCTCTTGTGACTGCCTGCAACCCTCCCTATCCTACCCCTCTAGGCAGTCACAGAGCACCAAGCTGATCTCCCTGTGCTATGCAGCTGCTTCCCACTAGCTATCTGTTTTACATTTGGTAGTGTATATGTGTCAATGCTACTCTCTCAATTCGTCCCAGCATACCCTTCCACCCCCCCGTGTCCTCAAGTCTATTCTCTACTTCTGCATCTTTATTCCTGTCCTGCCCCTAGGTTCATCAGAACTATTTTTTTTTTTTTTAGATTCCATATATATGTGTTAGCATACAGTATTTGTTTTTCTCTTTCTGACTTACTTCACTCTGTATGACAGACTCTAGGTCCATCCACCTCACTACAAATAACTCAATTTCATTTCTTTTTATGGCTGAGTAATATTCCATTGTATATATGTGCCACATCTTCTTTATCCATTTATCTGTCAATGGACACCTAGGTTGCTTCCATGTCCTGGCTATTGTAAATAGTGCTGCAATGAACATTGGGGTTCATGTGTCTTTTTGAATTATGGATTTCTCAGGGTATATGCCCAGTAGTGGGATTGCTGGGTCGTATGGTAGTTCTATTTTTAGTTTTTTAAGGAACCTCCATACTGTTCTTCATAGTGACTGTATCAATTTACATTCCCACCAACAGTGCAAGAGAGTTCCCTTTTCTCCAGCATTTATTGTTTGTAGATTTTTTGATGATGGCCATTCTGACTGGTGTGAGGTGATACCTCATTGTACTTTTGATTTGCATTTCTCTAATAATTAGTGACGTTGAGCATCCTTTCATGTGTTTGTTGGCAATCTGTATATCTTCTTTGGAGAATTATCTATTTAGGTCTTCTGCCCATTTTTGGATTGGGTTGTTTGTTTTTTTGATATTGAACTGCATGAGCTGCTTGTATATTTTGGAGATTAATCCTTTCTCAGTTGCTTCGTTTGCAAATATTCTCTCCCATTCTGAGGGTTGTCTTTTGGTCTTGTTTATGGTTTCCTTTGCTGTGCAAAAGCTTTTAAGTTTCATTAGGTCCTATTTGTTTATTTTTGTTTTTATTTCCATTTCTCTAGGAGGTGGGTCTAAAAGGATCTTGCTGCGATTTATGTCATAGAGTGTTCTGCCTATGTTTTCCTTTAAGAGCTTTATAGTGTCTGGCCTTACATTTAGGTCTTTAATCCATTTTGAGTTTATTTTTGTGTATGGTGTTAGGAAGTGTTCTAATTTCATTCTTTTACATGTAGCTGTCCAGTTTTCCCAGCAACACTTATTGAAGAGACTGTCTTTTCTCCACTGTATATTCTTGCCTCCTTTATCAAAGATAAGGTGACCATATGTTCGTGGGTTTATCTCTGGGCTTTCTATCCTGTTCCATTGATCTATATTTCTGTTTTTGTGCCAGTACCATACTTTCTTGATTACTGTAGCTTTGTAGTATAGCCTGAAGTCAGGGAGCCCGATTCCTCCAGCTCCGTTTTTCTTTCTCAAGATTGCTTTGGCTATTCGGGGTCTTTTGTGTTTCCATACAAATTGTGAAATTTTTTCTTCTACTGCTGTGAAAAATGCCATTGGTAGTTTGATAGGGATTGCACTGAATTTGTAAATTGCTTTGGGTAGTATAGTCATTTTCACAACGTTGATTCTTGCAATCCAAGGACATGGTATATCTCTCCATCTGTTTGTGTCATCTTTAATTTCATTCATCAGTGTCTCATAGTTTTCTGCATACAGGTCTTTTGTCTCCTTAGGTAGGTTTATTCCTAGGTATTTGATTATTTTTGTTGCAGTGGTAAATGGGAGTGTTTCCTTAATTTCTCTTTCAGACTTTTCATCATTAGTGTATAGGAATGCAAGAGATTTCTGTGCATTAATTTTGTATCCTGCTACTTTACCAAATTGATTGATTAGCTCTAGTAGTTTTCTGGTAGCATCTTTAGGATTCTCAATGTATAGTATCATGTCATCAGCAAACAGTGACAGTTTTACTTCTTCTTTTCCAATTTGGATTCCTTTTATTTCTTTCTCTTCTCTGGTTGCTGTGGCTAAAACTTCCAAAACTATGGTGAATAATAGTGGTGAGAGTGGGTATCCTTGTTTTGTTCCTGATCTTAGAGGAAATGGTATCAGTTTTTCACCATTGAGAACAATGTTGGCTGTGGGTTTGTCAATATGGACTTTATTATGTTGAGGTAAGTTCCCTCTATGCCTACTTTCTGGAGGGTTTTTTATCATAAATGGGTGTTGAATTTTGTCAAAAGCTTTTTCTGCATCTATTGAGATTATCATGTGGTTTTTATCCATCAGTTTGTTAATATGGTGTATCACATTGATTGATTTGCATATATTGAAGAATCCTTGCATTCCTGGGATAAACCCCACTTGATCATGGTGTATGATCCTTTTAATGTGCTGTCGGATTCTGTTTGCTAGTATTTTGTTGAGGATTTTTTGCATCTATGTTCATCAGTGACATTGGTCTGTAGTTTTCTTTTTTTGTGACATCTTTGTCTGGCTTGGTATCTGGGTGATGGTGGCCTTGTAGAATGAGTTTGGGAGTGTTCCTCCCTCTGCTATATTTTGGAAGAGTTTGAGAAGGATAGGTGTTAGCTCTTCTCTAAATGTTTGATAGAATTTGCCTGTGAAGACATCTGGTCCTGGGCTTTTGTTTGTTGGAAGAATTTTAATCACAGTTTCAATTTCAGTGCTTGTGATTGGTCTGTTTATATTTTCTATTTCTTCGTGGTTCAGTCTCAGGAGGTTATGCTTTTCTAAGAATTTGTCCATTTCTTCCAGGTTGTCCATTTTATTGGCATACAGTTGTTTGTCGTAATCTCTCATGATCCTTTCTATTTCTGCAGTGTCAGTTGTTACTTCTCCTTTTTCATTTCTAATTCTGTTGACTTGAGTCTTCTCCTTTATTTCTTGATAAATCTAGCTAATGGTTTATCAAGTTTGTTTATCTTCTCAAAGAACCAGCTTTTAGTTTTATTGATCTTAGTTATTGTTTCCTTCATTTCTTTTTCATTTATTTCTGATCTGATCTTTATGATTTATTTCCTTCTGCTAACTTTGGGGATTTTTTTGTTCTTTTTTCTCTATTTGCTTTAGGTGTAAGGTTAGGTTGTTTATTTGAGATGTTTTTTATTTCTTGAGGTAGGATTGTATTGCTATGAACTTCCCTCTTAGAACTGCTTTTGCTGCATCCCATAGGTTTTGGGTCACTGTGTTTTCGTTGTCATTTGTTTCTATGTATTTTTTGATTTCCACTTTGATTTCTTCAGTAATCTCTTGGTTATTTATTAGTGTATTGTTTAGCCTCCATGTGTTTGTGTTTTTTACAGTTATTTTCCCTGTAATTGATTTCTAATCTCATAGTGTTGTGGTCAGAATAGATCCTTGATAAGATTTCAGTTTTCTTAAATTTTCCGAGGCTTGTTTTGTGACCGAAGATGTGATCTATCCTGGAGAATGTTCCATGAGCGCTTGAGAAGAAAGTGTATTCTGTTGTTTTTTGGATGGAATGTCCTTTATATATCAATTAAGTCCATCTTGTTTAATGTATCATTTAAAGCTTGTGTTTCCTTATTTTTATTTTGGATGATCTGTCCATTGGTGAAAGTGGGGTGTTAAAGTCCCCTACTATGATTGTGTTACTGTCGATTGCCCCTTTTATGACTGTAGCATTTGCCTTATGTATTGAGGTGCTCCTATGTTGGGTGCATAAATATTTACAATTGTTATATCTTCTTGGATTGATCCCTTGATCATTATGTAGTGTCCTTCTTTGTCTCTTGTAATAGTCTTTATTTTAAAGTATATTTTGTCTGATATGAGAATTGTTACTCTAGCTTTCTTTTGATTTCCATTTGCATGGAATATCTTTTTCCATCCCCTCACTTTTAGTCTGTATGTTTCCCTAGGTCTTAAGTGGGTCTCTTGTAGACATAATATATATGGATCTTGTTTTTGTATCCATTCAGCCAGTCTATGTCTTTTGCTTGGAGCATTTAATACATTTACATTTAAGATAATTATCGATATGTATGTTCCTATTACCATTTTTTTAATTGTTTTGGGTTTGTTACTGTAGGTCTTTTCCTTCTCTTGTGTTTCCTGCCCAGAGAAGTTCCTTTAGGATTTGTTGTAAAGCTGGTTTGGTGGTGCTGAATTCTCTTAGCTTTTGCTTGTCTGTAAAGGTTTTAATTTCTCTGTCGAATCTTGATGAGATCCTTTCTGAGTAGAGTAATCTTGCTTGTAGGTTTTCCCCTTTCATCACTTTAAATATGTCCTGCCACTCCCTTCTGGCTTACAGAGTTTCTGCTGAAAGATCAGGTGTTAACCTTATGGGGATTCCGTTGTATGTTATTTGTTGCTTTTCCCTTGCTGTTTTTAATATTTTTTCTTTGTGTGTGGCTACTGGGAATGTTAAATTACATACATGGCCACCATTCATAGCTAGCATTTTGCTTCTATTTGGCAGTGCTATTCTAAATGCTATATAACACAAGAGTGTGGAAACAAATGACTTCTGCAATATGATTCCTCCCCATGTACATATATTTTTAAAAGCCTTCTTTGACTTCTAATCATGTGCCTTATATGTGATAGAGTGCAGGATTTTGTTTTCAGTTGCCAAATTGACTTGTACAATATTATGAAGTTGCATCTATGCTGAACTTCTCATAGGGTCCATACATTGAGCAAGCCTGCAAGCAGCCCCCAGCTCTATCCAGGAGACAGAGTTGGGCTCATACTTGGGCGCTTTTTGCACCCCTGCCCTCCTGTCATTTTCATCTATCATTTCACCTAGAGTTTAAAGGAAATGAAAAAAGAGAATGAGAAATGAGACAAAGCATGAGACGATGAAGTTAGCTGAAATCATAAAAATGATAGACCAATTGTCTACTAATGTCTGAATCGTGGGACTGCTTTGCTCATAAGATTTGTGAAACAAAGTAGAATTGCTACCATTAATACAAGTGAAAAATACAAAAGTGAAAGAGCACATCTGGACTGGCTGCATTTTTCCTTCTTGGTAATCTGAAACTTTGCCTTTTCTGGGAGTATGACTCTTCACTTCGTCTAGTTGTTTGAATTATTTTGAGATTCTCTAATTTCCTTTTGGAATAAAACACCTAGTAATATGTATTGTTTTAGTAAAAATGAAGTTGTTGATGAAAAGTATAGATAATCATTGCAGTAATAGTCTTTTTGTTCAAGTATTCTCAAAGGAAAAAAATTAAATAAATGTCTTATTTTCCCCTTTTTGTTAAAATATTTAATTCACTGTCTGCTTCTTGGCCATTGATACTATAGTGGTAGATGTCATAGACAAATTGCTGAAGAAAAGAATGTAATTGACTTTTTCACTGAATAAATGAGTTTTTCATCACTTTAAGGAGTTGACCCATTTAAACTTTTGCAACGTATTTTAAAATAGCTTGAGAGAGATGTTATGAAAAAATATGGGATCGTAAATGTTGGAATCAAGCAAAAATTAGTTTACTTTAACATCACCTTTTAACATGTCCTAAGAACTCTCCTGTCAAAAATTTGAACTGCATTTTACATTAGATTTAGTTGAATGTGTTTGCATCAAAATTACCAGTTAATTTTCGCTGAGGGGGGAGAAACCTCTTGAGAGCCAAAGTGGATTCAAAATATCTCTGTCCTTGTGTTCATGAACTCAGTAACCATAATTTTAGAGAAGAAATTTTATTTACCATTGGGAAAATTTGCAGTTTGCAAATTTGTGATTTGAACTGACCCCTAATGAAAATCCACATACTGGAAAAAGATTTGATGGTTTTATGGCTAATTATTTTTTTAACCAGCCCCCTTCAGATACCGTTTGTAAGAGGTATCTTGCCTCCTTCACCAGCTAGCTTGTCTATTTGCTTCTACATATCTCAGGCAAGATCTCTTCCTAGCAATAATGGAAAAGATTATTTACTGGAGAATGGCAACAAAAGACTTTTTTGAGAATAATTCATCTCATTCTATAGAATGATTTACATACATGCTTACACACTAAAACAGTCACAATGAATATAAATGTGTACGTTTAACTAACTTCAAATGATAAGAATAACAGAGTGACTCTGGTGGTAACTGCTGATCTATTTCCACTCGAGTGTCAGCGAAACTCTTACTGGAGTGGCTAAAGGAACTATGAGTCCTGATTTTATTCCAGTCATGCCTGGGATTGGAATGTTCGTGAAGAAAAGTCATTTTTCTTTGAATGGGGTGTGGGAAAGGACCTAGATAGGAAGACGAATTTTTCTTAGTAAGTGTAGCTTTCATAGGGATAGCTGAATTGGAGACCATAACTTAGGTAAGTGAATTGGATTCTCCCAATTCAGAGAGACTTAATTCCATTCTGTCCAGCTTCCTTATGCCCTCTCCCCACTACATTTTGAGGACCTTGTTTTAACCAGGCTCTACAAAATTTACCTTTACATAAATTTGGTTCCATTTACAGATTTAGATTCACTTTCAGGACAGGACTGAAGGACAAGCTATTGTAATTTTCTTTGCATATTCACTCTATCACTTATCTTTTCTTTCTGCAATTCACTTGCAAAAAGACTAAGTTTAGTTGGTTTTCATATGAGAAAGAGAGAAGTCTCTTTGTTCAGTTAAGAATAATTTATTTTGAAGACCTTTTGATATAATTAATCAACTGGCATTTGAATTAGGCAAGGATGCTTACTAAAGAGTGAATGTTCTTAAATAATAAAGCCTTGGAATCTTTTAAACTACCATTTTAAACTACCATTGACTTTGGACTGAAAGGAAATGTTAAAGTATTTTACACTTATAGGTTATATTCTCTTAGTTTCCAAGCTACTGCTTGGTTGTGAATTAAACATTTTTGGAAACGGCCTGAAGTTTTCAGGATTCCAGAGTCACCTTATAAATGTATTGAAACCAGTTATTGCTTTTAAATGTAACTTACTAATAAAATATAAAAACCTAGGGTTTAAAAATCCAAATATATAGAATTATAAGAAAGGAGATGATAATAAGGATTACAGAAGAATATTTTATTTTATGAAATACTCAATGTTCCCTCTAAAGATAATTTTTTTCCTGTACTTATCATTATTTATACGTGGATATTTATCTATAGGTCACAAAGTTTGCAGATAAAATTTAAAACAATTTTGGGAGCCATTGTCTTTGAAGATCAATTCAAAATGACAGCAAAGCATCTCTGGAATTGAAATTTAATGCAGTGGAAAAACATTACGTGATCTAGACATGTTCAGTTTGGTTGACTCGGGTTTTAGAAAAAGTCAATTATGTAAAATACTCTTGGAATCATTTATGCAATGGGAAAAAAGAGCTAATTATCTGGGCTTTAGCCCTAGATATTGAACTCATTAAAAATGCCTTCTATAATTTCAAACTGAAACCCAGTTAATAATTTAAAAAGCAAAAGAAAATTAAACATCCAGTCATTTGAAAATAACATTTGTTTAATTGTAGATAAAAAATATAATAATTGAGATGTTGTTAACCTTCCACTTGGCATATTGGGTTTACCTATGTTGTGGTTTTATTTGTTTAATTTCATTGACTGATTGACTTCTTTGTATAACAAACATGTGCTAAATTCTTACTAGGTGTCACGGCCTATGATCCATGCTGGAAACATGAATGAATAAGACTTAATCCCTGGTCTTAGGATCTTAGAGTCTTGTGGGTTCAGACAAACATGCACACACAGAAGAGTGATGCAGTGTTACAAGGTTGTGACAACTGTTGGTTCAGGGCATTATGAGGGTACATAGGTTAATGATTCCAGGACTTTACAACTTAAGAATATCCTATTATCAGTAAGCATCCACACCAAATCAATTGCCACCTGAATGATCTCATCACTTCTCCTGAGTGAAAGACAAATAAGGCAGCATGATTAAAGACATGAATTTGTATAGAACTCTTCAGGGTCCGGGGTCAACACCTCAATCCCTCCCTGGGGGGCCTAGCCAGTCTTGGAGGAAATGTGTAGGCATTTTTTGCTGCACTTAACCATCCTCATAAGGACTCATTGAAGTTGAAGCTTCTTAAGCTAAAGCCAAACCAAGACGTGAACCTTGATATTTTGGCCCCTCTTGTGTTGACCCTGATTCTGAGCTGTTTACTGTCTGCTTAGTCTGGTAGTTCTTCCCCTAGGGGTGCTGTGGCCTCCATGCTTCTCACAGTATGTAGGTTGTTTCACCTGCTTCAATTTGCTTTCCCTGCATTGAGTGACCCCAGCCACCACCCTTTCACATCCATCATCTCATTAAAATTTAACTTTGCTCATTTTTACAAAGTGAGTTTGAAATGAATGCGAGCTAGGTATAGGACTCAAGACTTGGGATTTATTCCATCTCTAGGACCAGTAGTCATCTCACTGTCATTTAGAGGTGAGGGCAGAGGTTGATTAAGGGATGTTTATTGGTCTGGTGCCTTGACTTGCAGGAAAATAAATGTGCAATCTTGTAAATGCTTGGAAATAAGCAGACAAATAGTTTCTTAGATTAAGAGTGAGTACAAAAAGGACTTCCCTGGTGGCACAGTGGTTAAGGATCCGCCTGCCAATGCAGGGGACACAGATTTGATCCCTGGTCTGGGAAGATCCCACATGCCATGGAGCAACTAAGCCCGCATGCCACAACTACTGAGCCTGCGCTCAAGAGCCCGTCAGCCACAACTACTGAAGCCCGCGCGCCTAGAGCCCATGCTCTGCAACAAGAGAAGCCACCGTGATGAGAAGCCCACACACCGCAACAGAGAGTAGACCCCACTCGCCGCAACTAGAGAAAGCCCACGCGCAGCAACAAAGACCCAATGCAGCCAAAAATAAATACATAAAAAATAAAATAAATTTATAAAAAAAAAAAAAGAATGAGTACAAGGTAGGTGACACCTTGTTGAGTAATCCTCCCTGGTGTGTACCTGTTACTTAGCCTAACATGGCATGTTCAACTTTATTGGTAATGGTGCAGAACTGATGTAACCATCCTCCTCAATCATGGCATGCTATATTCCAGGTTGTATGAGGTTTCTCTGGCTTTCGTTCTTTGTTTCTTCTTCACCAGCCATCCCACCTCCCTACCTCTACCCCCAGTAAGCATCCATTCTAATGTGTTTGGTGTATGTCTTTGGAAATGAATGTATCATTATAAAATTCAGTGTTTTCTATATAATCAGGCTTTTAATATACACAAATGGCATTATGCTGCTTAGTGAATGAGATGCCAGGGGGTTGCCAGAAATTCAGTAAGGCTTGAAGTGAAGGCACTAATAGCAGAAGAGGTAGGCAGGAGCCAACTGATAGATGACCTTATATGTCATGCTAAGGAATTGGGATTTCATCCATCAATAGTAGGGGGTTATTAAAAAAGAGAATGACAATATCAGCTTTGAGGCCCAACGTTACTTTGACAGTAGTGTGGAAGATGGCTTGGAGGGTATGTATGTAAGTGCTAAGCTTGGCACTTAGTTTGTAGGAACTTCTCAATAATGATAGCTAGTATTTTCATGTTTCAGTAATCCCTGTTCTACTGAACACAGTATAGCTTTAAGATTAAGAATACATTCTGACACATTCACTTAAAGAAAATTCTAGTGAATTACAAAAAAGCATAGTAGTCCTTTTTTTATACTTATTGAACTACAAAAAGTCATCGTAAGTGTATTTTCTTTTCTCGCACACAAAACAATTATTTGTATTCATTTGGGAAGCTTTATCTAGCGTTCTGGGCTGTGATGAGTATTATGAGTCCTCTTAGCTGTGTTCATCTGATAGCAGTGGTGAGCATTATTCTCACAGGCATATGACAGATCTCACACATACCTACCCAAGAATGTCATTAAAATATAGCTGAGTTTAAATAGTGAAGTTTTTGTGTGGAGAGAATGTTATTAAAGAATCTGACCATCATCAATCTTTCTATAATCAGAGCATTGCCTGGGTGAATGTGAAAAACTTCAAATCCCCCCTTCTACAACTTCCCCCAACACCCTCTGCTATTGTGAGGGGATGTGGCATCAGTTTAGCTGGCATAAGGTTGTAATGAGGTCCAAGGCAAAAAGAAAAAAAAATTATTCTACTTCCTCTTTCTCATATTTTCTAAACTTGGCTGATGGAGGGGGCTGCCTGGGGCCATGTGGCAGCCACCACCTGCACAGTTGCTGGCTTTGGAGAAGACTTGCTGAGAGAGAGAGTGCTGCTATTAGCATACTATATAGCTTGCTTTGTACCTCTGTGATTTCTGTTTGAAGATGAATTGAGCTTTGAATGGAAAAGCTCTAAACAGGTGATATGTTAACCCATTTTTTCTTTGGAAGGAAAAAAGAGTTCAGGAGATAAATAGAAAGTCTACATAATGGATAAGAGAGCAGCTGGACAATCTGTGACACCCACAGAATGTGTAGGGGGATATTCAGGTTTTATAGAGCCAGCATCACACCCTCTGTTCATATGGCAGAGCTGTCATTCAAAGGAAAGTTGAAGGATTCCCTGCTTTTCTAGAGAAGTTTCTCAAGGCCTGATCATTGTAAATATTATATAAAAACAGCTGTGTTTGCTGTTGTCTTTGTTCTCATTCCAGTATAGAATTAATGTGGATGATTTGTCCATCTTCTCAATCTGAGTAGCAGTGAGGTGGGTTTGTGGTATTTTTGCTGTTCTTTTTGGGGTTTTTTTGTTTGTTTGTTTCTTTGGTACTTTTTCACTGCCAGTTCTCTTGGTATATTTAGAAAGCCAGATTAAAAGTTACACCATTCTTTAGAAAAGTCAAAGAACTAAAAATATGGGATGGATTTCTGTTCTGGAAGTGTTAGTCCTTTTCTTTTTAAACCAAAGCATATTCTTTGGTTTTCTAATTATAAGTTTTGGTGCAAAGAACTTATTCATTCCAGGAAATACTTCCATTTCATTGCAAGATGATGCACCCTGCAACATGGCACAAATGTTTCTCATGCAGCTGAGTGCCAGGACCTTAAGACCAAAGTGGAGGACCCCTCATAGACACTCAGAGGATGTGGGTTTGAGGGATTGTCAAATAAGCCAGGTGTCATGGTGGTTACAGGCAGTGGCTTTAATGCTAGAGAGAACTGGGATCAAGTTCCAGATTTACCTTTTGCTAATTGAATGACCTTGAGCAAGTAAGTAACCTCTCTGGGCTTCAATCTTTTCATCTGTAAAAGGGCATAAAAAAGAATTATGCCCATATGTTCTGAGAATTAGATGAGATAACACATGTTCACATGTATTCTTCAGAATATGGCACAGGGACTTCCCTGGTGGCAGAGTGGTTAAGAATCTGCCTGCCAGCTCAGGGGACATGGGTCCGAGCCCTAGTTCCGGAAGATCCCACATGCCGCGGAGCAACTAAGCCCGTGCGCCACAACTACTGAGCCTGCACTCTAGAGCCTGTGAGCCACAACTGCTGAGCCCACGTGCCACAACTACTGAAGCCTGCGCACCTAGAGCCCGTGCTTCACAATGAGAGAAACCACTGCAATGCGAAGCCCACATACCGCATCAAAGAGTAGCCCTGCTTGCTGCAGCTAGAGAAAGCCACATGCAGCAATGAAGACCCAACACAGCCAAAAATAAAATAAATAAATTTATTAATAAATAAATAAAGATCTTTAAAAAAAAAAAAGAACATGGCACAATGGCTGACCTAGAGTAACTGCTTATTAAGTGTTAATTATTATTGTTTCTGAGATACCTGGATTTGTTCATATTTTCCATGATCCCATCAGGCTTAGTCAGAACATAAAGAGGCTTCCTTGACTTCTCCTTTTGAGATATTCTGGAGTTTCTTGTGATAGTCAGAAGTTTCAGGACCCAAACGGATGATACTTCAACTGCAGATTAATAGACTTCTTCAGGCTATGCCTTATAAATATTCTAGAACAGTCCAAGAAACTCTCAGAGATGTCTTTGAGTTTAAAACACAGTGTAGGAATGAGCTGAGGGCCAACAACCCATTGGTTCATGTGATTTGTTGGTGGAGGGCCCCTGCAACTCATATTGCATATTGTACCTTCAATGGGGCAACCTTTGGAACATTGGCTATAGTATATTTTTTGGAGACTTCAGTTAGTAATAGAATTCCTTTTTTCCATCATTGGGCAAATATGATTAAAACTAACTTCTTTGCAAACTTAAAACTTAACTTTAACTTAAGCTATGTATGAAGGAATTTTTACTACACCAGATGGATGTCCCTTCTATTCTGGATATCCTGTGTTCCTAAACAATTTGCAATTCTAAATTGGGTAAGTCTCACCTTAAGCCAGAGTTTCTCAATCTCAGCACTATTGACATTTTGGGCCAATAATTCTTTGATTTTTTTTTGAGTGATGTCACCGTGTGCTTTGCAGGATATTTAGCAATGTCTCTGTTCTCTACTTACAAGATGTTAGTAGCAAACCCCACTGCACTCAGACAACAAAAATGTCTGCAGAGATTGATAAATGTCACCTAGGGAAGGGCCAAAATCACCCCCAGTTGAGAGCCACTACATTAAGTACAGCTACTTAGCATTGATAATTTTAATACAGGTCTAATTGTGCGACTTTAACATTGCTGCTTTGAGGAAGTTTGCTTTCTCCCCTTGATCTCTCTGTCCTCTGGAAGTATTCATTAAGCCTCTTCTGTCTTTATACTTATCCTGTTCTGTGGCCTCAGCCATCACCTCTAGTCATATGATGTCCAACTCTTTCCAATCTGAACATCTTGACTGGATTTTTTAGTTTTAAACTCCATGTATCAAAACCCTATTCCCAACCTCCCTTTCTCCCAGTTCTTTCTTCTCTGTTCACCATTCTTCCAATAGCTCAGGCTCAAACTGAATCACCTCTGACTTCTCTGTCCATCTGTCTTTGTCTCCATCCCACCTCTCTCAGTCATCAACACAACTTTTGAAATCTCTCCTACAACTTTCCCTTTTCTCCTTTCCCACCACCACTGCCCTTCTGCATGCCTCCACTTTTGTGATGGCTTCTCCAAGTCTCCTGAGGTTTTTTTTTTAATTTTTTTTTATACTCCAACATTTTTATTGGAGTATAATTGCTTTACAATGGTGTGTTAGTTTCTGCTGTATAACAAAGTGAATCAGCTATAAGTCTCCTGGGTTTTGCTCTCCCTCCAATATATCCTGCATCTCTTATCCTCTTAAAGCACTGATCATAATACTCCCATACTCAGGAACCTCAATAACTTTCCTCTGTCTACGGGGTTGATAACAGATTCCCAATCTTGGCATGTAAAACTTTCCATACTCACACCTCATCTTTTTTCACGTTAGACCACCCCTCATCCACCCAATGGAATAGCCTAAGAGTTCTCACTGTTCTTTTTGTGTGTCTTGAATCCCAGCTTCTGAGCCACTGCTCACTTCCTTTTCATGGACTGGCCATGGCTCTCATCTGTTCCTGCTAAATTCTTCTTATCCTTTAAGGAGAGTCAAATGATGCTTCCTTCATGAAGCCTTCCCTGATTCCATCATTTTCTTTAAGCTACCATTGCCTTTTTCTGAGCTTCTTCCTTGTATCACTTGGTCTTCCAGCAGCGTGCATAATTAGAGACTCAAGAAGGATTTTTTGGGGCTTCCCTGGTGGCGCAGTGGTTGAGAATCTGCCTGCCAGTGCAGGGGACACGGGTTCGATCCCTGGTCTGGGAAGATCCCACATGCCGCGGAGCAACTAGGCCCGTGAGCCACAACTACTGAGCCTGCGCGTCTGGAGCCTGTGCTCCGCAACAAGAGAGGCCGCGATAGTGAGAGGCCCGCGCACCGCGATGAAGAGTGGCCCCCACTTGCCACAACTAGAGAAAGCCCTCGCACAGAAACTAAGATCCAACACAGCCATAAATAAAAAATAAAAATAAAGGAATTCCTTTTAAAAAAAAAAAAAAGTAAAATAAATATCCTTCTAAAAAAAAAAAAAAAAAAAAAGAAGGATTTTTTGAATAAGTAAGTGAGTGAACAGAGATGGGATCTCTTCATTAACAGAATTAAAACTTGAAATGTTTTACCCTTCTACTGAAAGATCTATTAAAAACTCTGTTATCAATTAATCTGTCTTTATACTTAAGTAATATGAATAGCATCACAACTTTTCTTAAAAATATCAATTATGCAAGTCATCAAATCCTCCCTCCCACTGCATGTTAGCTTTGTGACCTTGGTCTTATTACTTTACTTCTCTGAACCTTGGTTGTCTCATCTCTTCAAATAAGTTACTGTTATGAAATCATGTGTGCAAAGGGGTCCATACAGTGCCTGGAATGTAGGGCTCAGTACATGTTGACTATTTGTTCTTTACCATTGGAACTATCCAAAACACCCTCTTTAAGTGAATTTCTTCTTTCTGCAAAATACCTATAATATAGACATACCTATATGCTACTTGGATATTTTACTGTTGTGGGGTTAAGAGGGAGGCCAATGAAATGGGACCGAACTTTAATGTATACTCTTTGAAATGATGTATAAGGTGATGTAAATTGTCCTTTAAAATAATTTCTTGCAGTAATTGTGTGGGCATGTAAAGTGATAGGAGTAGAATCTTCCTTGTAGTGGACATTAGAATTCTTAAGTGTATCTTTTTTCCCCATTAAGGCAATTTTTTCCTGTAGAAGCCACAGCTCTAAAGTGTAATAGAAATTAATGGAAAAAGCAGTCCAATATTAATTATGATATTTTGGGGAATGCACCTATTTAATATATAAGATATGGCTACTAATTAGAGTGGAATTTCTTTTAAAGTAAGATTTGTTTAGTTACAGACTATGTAATTTTGAGGGAAAGGTAGTGACACTTTTTGGTGCTCTTAAAACTACTCATGAAGACTCACCTTTACTGTCTTTGTCCAAATCCAGAGAAGATTTAACCAATAGCACATCAAAATCCATGTAATGGAAAGTCATGTTGTTCTAACACTCTTGTAATCATGAATCTGCAAATCCATTTATTAGTAAAGAGTATATCATAATCCAGTTTTCTAACAGTGAAGCCTATTAATGAACATAAAGTATTGTTCTTCTTCAAAGTATTTATAAGAATGTAAATTGCTTTATATTCTTCTGGTGAATATAAAGTACTGCTCATTTGCCCCATAATATATATTTTACATTCTAAAAATATGCTTTATAATTGACCAATAAATTTAATAGTACCTTTAATTAAAAAAAGAAACAAACATGGTCCATCATCGTTTCAGAATATTTTCATATTTGAGAACTTTAAAAAGCTGGTAGTTAAAAATCTACAGAAGCTAATGAATGAATTAATTGATTCTTATCAATATAATGATATACTCCAGTATAATTTTATGTTTCTTTTCTGTTCTTGAATATGATTGAAAACCATTGAGATCTTGAAATAAGTGTCTTCTTTTTTTTTTTTTTAATTTTTATTTATTTATTTATTTATGGCTGTGTTGGGTCTTCGTTTCTGTGCGAGGGCTTTCTCTAGTTGCCGCAAGTGGGGGCCACTCTTCATTGCGGTGCGCGGGCCTCTCATTATCGCGGCCTCTCTTGTTGCGGAGCACAGGCTCCAGATGCGCAGGCTCAGTAATTGTGGCTCACGGGCCTAGTTGTTCCGCGGCATGTGGGATCTTCCCAGACCATGGCTCGAACCCGTGTCCTCTGCATTGGCAGGCAGATTCTCAACCACTGTGCCACCAGGGAAGCCCCAAGTGTCTTCTTAATATGTGGAATTTACTATTTCCATCTTCGTAATGAACAATATACAGATGAGGAAAGTTGATATTTACCAATATAGATTTTATTGTGTATAAACTAAACCAGAAATAACTACAAACAACTGAGAGAGCTTTTTCAATCTTGACATTTTGATGAAGCAATAATATCAATTTAGATGATGAAATATCACTTCTGAGATAGATGGATTTGATATCAAAAAAGTATTTTATCAAAGATAAGAGAATGCAGTAGCAGAATGATATGACAAATGGATAACATACGTGATTCCACGTGGCTCTTTCTGTTCAAGACACTTTGTTTCCTGATAAAAATTTTATTATCTTGTTTATTGCTTGGTCAACTGGGAAATTCTTTCATACCTTATTTGAAATGAATGTGCCTTTGGGTGACCTTTTGGCCAGAGTTCTTTAAGAAGAAAACTGTCAGTTGAAAGGTTTTACTTCTTCCACAAAATCAGTGGTCAAAGGGAAAGGTCACTGTTTGCCCAGATAATTAGAAACTTCTGCTAGCATTAGTTTTTCAATTGATAAGGGATAGAAACAGTGAGCTACTTTAATTTAAGGACTATTTGCCTTGTGCAATTTAGTGAGTATTGATTTGTTCAGGTTAATTTGAAATGATAACATTGAGGTGGTGAACAGAACAGGGAATGTCATTTATTAATGAGTCTGTGTCTATCTGACTAGGTTAGTCTTCACTTGAGATTCTGAAATCAGATACACTAAGGGGAAAAGGAGGAAATTAAAATTCATTTAGCTCCATTTATGCACCTGACACTGTGCTAGGATCTTTCACATAAAATATCTGATTTAATCCTCAAGACAACCTTATTTGTTGAGGATTAGGATGTCCATTGTTTACATATGAAGAAACATTCTTACCTCATTCTTATTTCTTTTCCGCTAATTCTTAAACTCACTAATTCTTTTCTCTCAAAGTGCATAGGGGGAGCTAAATAAAAGTTAGCTTAGAAAAAACAATTTTCTGTTTGGCAATGTTTAGACAAATTCAACAATGTTTTGTTGAAAGGGCTCAATTTTTCCATCTGCAGCCAGTGGCAGCTTCTGCTACTAGATAATTTTGATCGTCACCTGAATGATTGCAAGGGTCTGTAATGCCATAAACAGAATCTGTTTTGTCTGTATAAGTTACACATGCTTTACTGCTTTCTTCAGGAAGCAGCTCAGGCTGTCTCAGATTAAAGTTAAGGAGAGCGCAAAGGAACTTATTTTGTTTGGCTCATTAAGCAATAATTAGATGCCATTTCTAATTAATGCAGGAAACAGAATAGACCACTACATTTAAGCCATTAAAGATTGCATTTTAGGCCAGCTCAAATTATTTCATGACCCTAAGCAAACATTACCAATAATAAAAGAGGAAATTGGCATTCTCCCAAGGGATTTCCAATCATTTCTAATCGCATCAATGCCCTGGCATGTGACCTAATACTCTAATTCCTTTTTCCCATCCTCCCTTGGCCATCCCACTCCACGGAACGGACAGGAGATGTCACCAGTTCCCTGGGGAAGATAAAGCATCTGCTCAGTCCTTTTCTGTGGCCAGCCTTCGTGATTTCAGTTTGGGATACTTTGTGATCGCCACTGTCCCACTTAGCTGTTCTCAACCATCTAGTGCCACACCACAGATTTGCCCAGGAGGCCCAGTCTGGCATTTGGCAACACACTTTGAGTTGTAACCTCCTTTTTCTTTACTTTTTCTTGAAGATTAGGACACCAAGGTGGCTTTTCTTTTAACTCTGAGCCTCTGATATAAATTGAGTGATTGATTTTCCTCCAGCTCTGAGGGCTAGACCCTTAGCTCTAAATGGATCCTGAGGTAAGTACATGAAGATGCACAGAGAAGGCTCCTCTACAGTCATAGATAAGGTCGTGTTCAAGTGGAGAACTACATTATTTGTTTAAATTACTTGTTTTAAAAATAGTTATGTTACATTTTGGTTGTATTACTACAAGAAAAAAGGGTACAGAGCCTGTAGTGTCTCAATGTTTTAGCAGCGTTGTTAAATCACTGGGAACAAGGAATCTATAATTTCAATTAATATTACATTTTCAGGGATCGGAATGGCAATATTCTAATCTGTTTCATAACTATTTAAATGTTCCCTGGAAGACCGAGTAAGAACAAAGACCAGAACAAAAAGTGAAGATATTTTACCTTCACACTAAAAATTGAGTAAATTTTGTCATTGGATCCTGGCGTGTTCTTTGAGGATCAAGAACGTATAGGAATTCATTCTGAAATTTCTAGCTGGTTTAAGTTTGTCTCCTTTGCTTTTGACCCAAAAGCAAAATGCAGGAAAATTACTGAAGAGACATTTAAAAAGAAGAAGAAGAAAAAAAAGCATCTTCCCGCAAGATAGGACATCCTGACAAAAAGGCAAAGAGTTCAGAATTGAGGAGACCTCAGGCTTCCCTCTTCACAAATTCTTATTTCAGCAAGAAAGAATAAATAGAGCCTATTAATGCATTTGATAAGATCACATGCTAGGAGATCTTCTACCCAGAAACTAGGCAGGTTGGGGTGGGGTGGGGGAATTGTAAAGCTGAGGGCTGGCTGATGAAGAGACTGGATGTGTCAGAAAACGAATGTAAAATTTCAGAGTCCCATGACAGTGATTTGAAACAGTTCAATTTAGTTTCAAGGGATCCATTTGTACTTAGGTACATCTATTCATCTATCCCTGTTTCAAGGGATATGTTATTGTTACCAGAGTATATAATCGGTGTAAAATCTTGGTAAAGCCTGTTGTTTTAAGAAAGAATTTGTGTTTTCAGAGGAAAATAATACTCATTTGTTTCAAACTTAAGCCTGTTGGAAGTGTTCTATAATATTTCTTAAGTAAATGAAAAAAAAGTGTGCATCAACCGATAACTTTGTAAAACAAACATATATTTTAAAGTGTTTTGGAGCCTACAAAGCATGTGAACTTATCTCATGTGATCCTTACAACATCCGTGAGAGGGACAAGGCAGGTGTGATTACGCCACATTTGTAGATGAACAATCTGAGGGTCAAGGAGGCCAAATGATTTGCATCTGGTGAGGGCCACCTTCATGGACATGTGAGCTGTACGATCACACAGGTTCCAATTCACAAGAACTCTACCCTTGTTTTTGTCCTTTTATTTATTGAAGTATAACTGACAAACAATATCGTATTAGTTTCAGGTGTACATCATAGTGATTCAATATTTACATACATTTTGATTTGATCACCATAGTAAGCCTAGTTACCATCTGGCACCATACAAAGTTATCACAATATTATTGACTACATTCTCTATGCTGTGCATCACCTCCCCATGACTTATTTATTTTGTAACTGGAAGTTTGTGCCTCTTAATCCTCTTCACTTACTTTGTCCAGCCCCCAACCACCCTCCCCTCTGACAACCACCAGTTTGTTCTCTGTATCTATGAGTCTGTTTATGTTTTGTTATGTTTGTTCATTTGTTTTGATTTTTAGGTTCCACATGCAAGTGAAATCATACGTATTTTATCTTTATCTGACTTATTTCACTTAGCATAACATGCTGTAGGTCCATTCATGTTGTCACAAATGGCAAGATTTCATTCTTTTTTATTGCTGAATAATATTTCATTGTGTGCGTATACACACCACATTATCACACACACACACACACACACATACACATATACACATCACATATTGTTTATCCATTGATCTATCGAAGGACACTTAGGTTGCTTCCATATCTTCACTATTGTAAATAATGCTACAGTGAACATTGGGATATATATATCTTTTCAAGTTACTTTTTAAATTTTTTTTTGGATATATACCCAGAAGTGGAGTTGCCAGATCATATGGTGGTTCTATTTTTAGTTTTTTGAGGGACCTCCATACTGTTTTTCACAGTGGGTGTACAAATTTATATTCCTACCAACGTGTACTAGGGTTCCCTTTTCTC
Source organism: Eschrichtius robustus (assembly GCF_028021215.1). Lineage (NCBI taxonomy): Eukaryota > Metazoa > Chordata > Mammalia > Artiodactyla > Eschrichtiidae > Eschrichtius > Eschrichtius robustus. Next base: position 90,991,364 of record NC_090825.1, read on the forward strand.
CACATCCTCACCAACTCTTGTTATTTGTTGTGTTTTTGATAATAGCCATTCTGACAGGTGTGCGGTGATATCTCATTGTGGTTTTCACTTGCATTTCCCTGATAATTAGTGACATTGATCATCTTTTCATGTGCCTATTGGCCATCTTCATATCTTATTTGGAAAAAAGTCTATTCAGACCCTCTGCTAATTTTTTAATCAGGTTGTTTGGTTTTGGACATTAAATTGTATAAGTTATTTATAGATTATGGATATTAAACCCCTTATCAGGTATATGATTTGAAAATATCTTCTCCCATTCAGTAGATTGCCTTTTCATTTTGTGGATGGTTTCCTTTGCTGTGTAAAAGCTTTTTGGTTTGAGGTAGTCCATGTTTTATTTTTGCTCTTGTTGCCCTTGCTTGAGGAGGCAGATCCAAAAAAATATCACTGAGACCTATGTCAAAGAGCTTACTGCCTATGTTTTCTTCTAGGAATTTTATGGTTTCACATCTCACATTTAAGTCTTTAGTCCATTTTGAATTTATTTTTGTATATAGTGTAAGGTAGTGGTCCAGTTTTGTTCTTTTGCATCTCTGTCCAGTTTTCCCAACTCAAATTTTTTAAGACTGTCTTTTCTCCACTGTATATTCTTGCCTCCTTTGTCATAGATTGATATAAATGCATGGGTTTATCTCTGGGCTCTTTATTCTGTTCCATTGATCTATGTGTCTGTTTTCATGGCAGTACCATACTTTGCTTTGATTACTATAGCTTTGTAGTATAGTTGGAAATCAAGGAGTGTGATACTTCCAGCTTTGTTCTTTCTTAAGATTGTTTTGGCTATTCGGGGTCTTTGCACTTGGTTTAATGCTTTGCTGTCACCATTTTGCAATTCTTAACAATTTTTGAACAAGGTGCACTGTATTGTCTGAATGCAAAAATTACATTTTCCTTTTAAATACATGTAGAACCCAGAACCCTAAAACTAGTGGAATAATATATGAAAAAGCATAAAAAGTACTGAAAGGATTGGGACTTCCCTGGTGGTGCAGTGGTTAAGAATCTGGTGCCAATGCAGGGGACACGGGTTTGAGCCTTGGTCCGGGAAGATCCCACATGCTGCGGAGCAACTAAGCCTGTGTGCCACAACCACTGAGCCTGTGCTCTAGAGCCCGCGAGCCACAACTACTGAAGCCCGCGCTCCTAGAGCCTGTGCTCCACAACAGGAGAAGCCACCGCAATGAGAAGCCTGCGCACCGCAACGAAGAGTAGTCCCCGCTCGCCGCTGCTAGAAAAAGCCCACGCGCAGCTATAAAGACCCAACGCAGCCAAATATAAATAAATAAATTTATTTTTTTTAAAAAAAGTATTGAAAGGTTACCTTTTAATAGAATGTATGAAGATAGGTAAGAAAGAAAGGCAGATTTGTACTACATGCAGAGAGAACTAAACTACTTAATTCAGTTTACACAAGCTACTTAATCCTTTCAAACCCTAGCTCTCCATTTATGATAAGAAGATAATTATAAAAGAGTAATGGTTGGTTTATGTAGATGTATTACTTAATTTAGTAAATGCATTAGGAGGAAGTACAAT